>NC_090266.1:844093124-844404943 GCF_040414725.1 Anabrus simplex | reverse complement strand
ATATAATGACGGGAAGTGGAAATTATAATCGTTTTTATAGGAAACTTAGTTGCCAGACATAGTCAAACGTCTTGTTGACATCCAGGCATATCAAGACTGCGGTTTTCTTAAGACGGAAATAGGCGGTGAGAGAGACTGCAATATGGGAAAGGTTGTATTAGGTGGCATTATGGCAGCGGAAACCGATTTGGGCCTCCCGAAGCTATCACCACCTTGACGAAGGCAAAATACATTTTGCCGGGTGTTTGGAGGCTTGCGTGTCCAAATGATCCTTAGGGCTATGCCGGCGGGACCACATGCTCTGGTAGGGCCGCCCAAGCCGGACAGGTCTAAGGTGATGATCCAGACTAAGGGTGATACCCTGGTCCTCCAGGTTGGGGGTTGGGCGTAGGGTAAACTCCCCTACCTGTAAAAAGACAAATGTTAATACCTTAAAACATACTACAGGAAAGCGGATAACTTGGTGACGACCCGCCGAAAAAAAACGGCTTAAGAGAAGGAAAAATGATATCGTATTAGCAACATGGAATATGATGTTGAGGATGACCTTAGAAAGATGGGAGTTAAATGCTGGAGAAGGAAGGCCGAGGACCGGGACGAATGGAGGCAGGTGATTAAGGAGGCCAAGGACCTACGTGGACTGTAGCGCCTACCAGTAAGTAAGTAAGTAAACCGATTTGAGATCTGGGCAAGAGTCCTACTGAGTTGAGAAAAGTCGATATTATTTTTCTCAATGTTTTATAAGATCGTGCTTAACACTGAGATAAGTCTGATTAGACAATAGGAACAAAGACGATGATGATGATGATGATGATGATGATGATGATGATGATTGTTGTTGTTTAAAGGGGCCTAACATCTAGGTCATCGGCCCCGGAACAAAGATCAAAACGAGGTTTAATGGGTTTGAGGAATAGGAGGATGTTTGCATTACCCCAATGCTACAAGACAACCTCTTACTAGAAGAGACGACAATGAATTGAAGGTGTTGACCTAGAGAGGTCAGCCTCCTTACTAGGATAGACATCCTCCCATGAAATGAAATGTCGTATGGCTTTTAGTGCCAGGATATCTCAGGACGGGTTCGGCTCGCAAGGTGCAGGTCTTTCTATTTGACGCCTGTAGGCGACCTTTGCGTCATGATGAGGATGAAATGATGATGAAGACAACACATACACCCAGCCCCCGTTCCATTGGAATTAACCAATTAAGGTTAAAATCCCCGACCCGGCCGGGAATCGAACCCGGGACCCTCTGAACCGAAGGCCAGTACGCTGAGTCGGACATCCTCTTATTAAAAGGGACAAGCATGAAGTGGAACTATTGACCTAGAGAGGTCGGACTATAGACTAGGATAGACAACCACTCATAGAAAGAGACGAAAAATAAAATGAAGATATTGGCCAAGAGAGGTCAGACCATGGACTAGGAAAGACAACCCCTCACTGGAAGCGAAGAATTGAAGTGCTGATAAAACGTGGGCAGGCGCGGTTCTCCCAACACCAGTTTATTTCCTTTTTCTGTATTTCTTAGAACTAAACTAGATGTGAGAGGTGAGAATATACAGCCTGGGTAACGTGGTCGTCATTCACAGCCAGTCGTCTGCCTTTCTGTCCTACGTATACTTCCTATACACTTCTGGGAGAATTTTAAGATTAGCAACAGGGCTGATTCGTATATGTACGTAGTTCATCTCCAATGGGGAGTGTCTGAAAACGGCTGCACCAACTCGGGACGAGGATATGAATGTATTTTAACGAAAATTTTGCAAACTTTAGGCTTGGAAGATTTCGGAGTAAGAAGACGAGCTACTTGACCAAGCGGTATGTTCCGAGCTGTTAGTGAAGGGATTGCTTGGAATGACATTAGTAGATGAATATGCTTGAATGAAGGGTTTGGAAGTGAGAAAATTCATAACATGATGTTAAAGTTTGAATTCAAGAGGACATCGTGAATAATTTGCAAAGGGAGATATTAGACACATTTCCAACTTCTTTGAAATCATTTAAGAAAAGAGTAGGTAAACGACTGATAGAAAATCTGCACCTCAGCGACAAAGTTGGAATGCAAGAAGAAGGACGAGGAATTAGGGACAGGAATAATTTATCAAGGGATATGTTTGATAAATTTCCAACTTCTCCGAAATCGTTTACGAAAAGACTAGGTAAACAAACGATACGGGATCTGCCACCCATGCGACAACCCTAAATGCAGATCGATGGTGACTGATCGTGCATCGATATGGAACCCTTATTTGCGGAAATCGTTCAGCGTATATCCGTGCATCTGCACGAGAATTCTGTCCTACGTCAGCGTAAATTAAAATCATGCCGTAATATTCCATCGACGTGAACTGTGCCATGCCTAAGCGGAATGTGTTAACCAGTTACATACAAGTCATGCCCGGGCTGTAAAAAGTACAACACAGGCTTTTCCTCCCCTTGGAACGAGGCTGCCGACCTTGTGCACCGTTCGATCCATCGTAGCTGTGTTGCCACTAGTTCACTGCTACTATTCAAGTCATAACTGTTAGTATTTTACCGTTAAACGCATAAAGATACGGGACAAATAGCCAATAAGCATCTGTTCTGACACTTAGGTGTCTGTATATTCCATCATCTTGCGTTTCGAGCCATCGCCCCATAATAAAACTTATTTCATTGCGATGTTATAGCGTAACTTTGTAAGCTACAGACCTGAAACTTGTGACATTGTGAACTTGTGTTAATTTGGTTGATCAGTTACCTCTCACCCTGTACTCGGTGTGTCCGAATTCCACTGACAAATTATCAGGGATGCTTTTCTTCTTATGTTAAGAACGATGGTGCAATCTGATTGGTGGAGAAATTTTTTTTCTTTTCGAGAAGATGAGGTTACTTTTGCTTCGTTCGGGGGCGGGATTCAAATTGACGAACTCGCCATATTTGAAATGCCAGAGCACAAGCCACTGCCGTGATGTAGGGAGCGAAGGGGAGGGAGGGGAAGTGGGGTGTATGTAGGAGACAGAGATAATACACCGCGCGAATGCACAAGTTTCCTCGTTCGACTGGCGGAAGATTGTCCATGTCTCTTACAGGCAATATGACAACATCCACAGTTCGTTTATTAAAAAGCACACACAGTACAATAACACACTGTGATTTAGACACACTTGCTATTCAAGGAATGCACAACATTGTTTCTCTCATCGTCTGTTGGTCGCAGTAATATTTTTCTAAATTATTTGGCATGCTCGAAGTTGCAACACTGCCGCCCCAAGATTGTGTATTCCTTCACTCACAATATTGTAAATGAAATGAAATACTGAACGAAGAACAACATGCCTAATAGTCTGATTACAGTAGATGCTCAATATGTCTTCCTCCTACTTCGATGCAGAGTTCACAACGATATAGTAGCGACTTTTGGACTCCGTTTGTCCGGTTCCATGGCTAAATGGTTAGCGTGTTGGCCTTTGGTCACAGGAGTCCCGGGTTCGATTCCCGGCAGGGTCGGGAATTTTAACCAGCATTGGTTAATTTCGCTGGCACTGGGGCTGGGTGTATGTGTAATATTCATCATCATTTCATCATTATCATCATCATCATCATCATCACCACGACGCGCAGGTCGCCTACGGGAGTCAAATCAAAAGACCTGCACCTGGCGAGCCGAACATGTCCTCGGACACTCCCGGCACTAAAAGCCATACGCCATTTCATTTGGACTCCGTTCAGGATGTGTGATACGCCGTGAACGACCTGGAAAGCTGCCTGTATACTTAGTAAAAGTTCATTTTCTCTTTCTACGGGGTTCGCATAGTAGACAGTTTGTACAGAACAAACTGTGCACTGCCTACTGGGACTGGGAAGTGACTAAGCGAAACGAACGAGAAACTTCTGCATTCGCACCGAGCATTACCTCTGTCTCCCACTTCCCTTCCCTCCTCTGACGCACAGCAACAGGCAGCGGCTGGCAAATACGGCACCTCGTCAATTCGAATCGCGTACCCGGAAGTAAGAAAGTAACCTTACTTTTGAAAAGAAACATTTTCTCCGCCAATCCGATCGTCCCATCATTCTTAACATAACCCGAAGAGTATCTCTAATTTTTTTTCGGTACAGTTTTAATACATCCTGCATATTAATTTCGGTTTTATAAGTGTTCCAAAGAGTCACACCAGTAAATGCTTCAGAGAATAGTTTCACGCTTGGGGCGTGATGGCCGAGTGATATTATTCCTGACTTTTTACAAAGGAGGCCGCCATTCGAATCTTGACCAATGCATATGGAATTTTAAATAATAATAATATTATTGTTCCACAGGCATAATAACAAATAATTAAGCGTTCTCATTCTCTGTCTTCTCTGACAATACAAAATTTATTTTCTGACACTCTAGTGAATTTTAATGCAATACCCGAATATCAAACAAACCAAATCCCATGGTTGTACAGCTCTGATGAACGTTGGCGTACCAAGCGATCGCTGCTCATTCTGGAGGCCTGCAGATTACGTGGTGACGCTTGGTCAACGCGATGAATCCCCTGAGCCGTTATTTTTAGCTTCCTAGACTAGAGCTTCCACCTCCCTGTCAGATAGTTATTTTAATTGTCCTCCTGTTGGGGAGATAGAAGCTCCCGTGAATATTGGCTGAGTGGACCTCAAAAAAGCAATATTCCAGTATGTACAAATCATTGTGATCAGTTCACATGGCCAGTTAAGCGTGAAAAACAGCACGAGAAAGGTCTATATTGTTTCATTTTAGAGGCTAAGAGCATCGTGTTTAAGATTCTAGTGTTCATACTCATGATGTGTGTATTAATGTGCTGTTATGATGTTGCTAGGAATGTTGTTTGGAAGCAGGCGGACGTCGCCTGTCAGCATTTGTTCAGAGATTAAGTAGAAATCCATTTAAGCTTGGTCGACGGTGAAATAAATTCCCCTTTTCTACCAACACTACTTTTTAAAAATTTTAATTTCCTTTTACAATTTGCTTCACGTCGAACAGACAAATATAGGTCCTACGGCAACGATGGGATAGGAAAGGACTAGCAGTGGGAAGGAAGCGCCCGTGGCCTTGACTGAGATACAGCGCCAGCAACTACCTGGTGTGAAAATGGGAAACCATGGAAAACAGTGGGGTTCGAACCCTCTGTCTGCGGAATGCAAGTTGACAGCTAAGTGACCGAAACCGTGCTGCCACTTGTTCGGTCAAGGCTACTCAAGGTGCTACATTAACCTATTGGATTATTTTGCTCGAGAGCCGATGACGTAGATATCAAGACCAACAACAATCATCATGTCATTATTAATGAGGAAACAAACGATCTAGCGTTGACCGAACCATACGGATGTGACTCTTCATTTTGAGAATCTCAATTGCTTCACTCAAGATTCGAACCGTGGCCACCGTTGCTAGAAAGGTCAATGGATAACTCTCCTTAATATCAGTGGTCGATTACGAGTAGTATGGATGCATTTTCTTTTGCTAGTGGCTTCACGTCGCACCGACACAGATAGGTCTTACGGCGACGATGGGATAGGCAAGGACTAGGAGTTGGAAGGAAGCGGCCGTGGCATTAACTAAGGTATAACCCCTGGTGTGAAAATGGGAAACCACGGAAAACTATCTTCAGGGTTGCCGACAGTGGGATTCGAGCCCACTATCTCCCGGATGCAAGCTCACAGCCGCGCGCCCCTATCCGCACGGCCAACTCACCCGGTGGATGCATTTTATCTACCATTTTTCACTTCTTATGTTCCTATACACTAGGGTACGTGGGCGGAAGAAACCATCAATCTCCAACATGGTAGACTACCATGTACATGAAAGTACAGCATCCACTTTCTAGTTCACAAAAAGAGAATTCTCGACAATATTTGAAATTAAATTCATGCAAGAACAAGAATGAAGCACTTTACCAAGAAAGTAAATTAAATTATGAAAGCTGGAGATAAGTTCTTCACTGGTACCAGAAATATGTCTAGATACGTAGTATCTTGGAGGAGGGATACTTGCTGTAAATTGGGCCTCATATTTCCTGCCCCCTGTGGGAGGATGGAGCCATACTGCAGTAAATGAGCGTTGCGGAAGTCGGTTTGCAGTGAGCAATGACTACAGCTCTTCGTATCTCTAGAAATGAACAGCATTTCTCATTGTCTTCATCTATGTAAACTGGTTATTCGACTTCGTTTCATGTATCATTTTTATGAATCCTAAGTCACCACCATTACGCAAAGAATTTCTATGAGTAATATAGAGACTGTTACATGGAAGACTACAATCTGGGAACTGGCACTGAGATTATGGCTCTGAAACTTCAGACTGGAGTGGAGATGTGCTTCATGCTAATTAGGAATAGCAAGTACAATGTTTTAACTTTTACAAGTCTTACATAATATTAATTACATTTACGGTTTTCGCAGACGTCCTGGTGCCAGAATGTTGTCCCGCGGAAGACCTTTTACGTGTTCATAAACCCACCGATACAAAACTGACCTGAATGAGCACCTTCAAATACCACCGGACTTATCCAAGATCGATCCCGTCAAGTTGAGCTCAGAACGCCAGTTCTCTACAGTCAGAGCTATTCAGACCGGTTAGAAACGTTAACCACTGATTCTTGTTAATAGCAAAATTAAAGTGGTCAGAGGGCTCAAGGGGTCCTGTGAAGGAAATGGCCGGACTGTAGATACACAACTGATGGATACACCGTATTTGCTTGATAACACGTTGTGAAAATTATCTCATTGATACTCATGGAAGGTTTAGTGGATGGGTTGATATCTTTCAGATCATATAGTAACCAAGAGGTCTTAACAGATCTTCATTACAAAAAGAGATTTGGACAAATAAAGGACTAGAACCCGGAGCCATCAGGTCTGTGTAAAATAAATAAATAAATAAATAAATAAATAAATAAATAAATAAATAAATAAATAAATAAATAAATAAGCACTAATTTTTTACAATTGGCTTTACATCGCACCGACACAAATAGGTCTTATGACGACGACGAGATAGGAAATGACTAGGAGTGGGAAGGAAGCAGACGTGGAATTAATTAAGGTACATTTGCCTGGTATAAAATGGGAAACCACGGAAAACAATTTTCAGGGCTGCCGACAGTGGGGCTCGAATCCATGATCTCCCGAATACAGGCTCACAGCTGCGTGCCCCTAACCGCACGGCCATTAGAGCGAAAGTCTACTAAACGTTTCTCTACAACAGATAGTAAAAATGCTACTATTAAACCCTATTATGGCACCAAAGTTATGCTTCGTAATAAAATTAGTTTCTATACCTACTTAATTACAGTAAAAGTACAGTGATGTGATATATGTCAAACGGGTGTTCAAACAGTATCTCTCTATAAAGTTACAAAGGGACGGAAGTTTACCACGGAATGGGATTATTTAACGTGCCATCAAATTTACTCATAGGGATATTTCGTATTTAAGTGCTCCTAAACGCCAATTGATAGCACCTGGTTAGTAATAAAACTGCGATATTGGGCACAGATTTTTCTTCTTTCTTTCTTAATCCGTTTACCCTCCAGGGTTGGTTTTTCCCTCAGACTCAGCGAGGGTAGTGTCCTAGAGCGTGAAACTTTGAGTCGTGGCATACAACTGGGGAGGACGACCAGTACACTGCCCGGGCGGCCTCACCTGCTATGCTGAACAAGGGCCTTGTGGGTGGATGAGCAGATTGGAAGCGATGGACAAGGAATTGGAAAAGAATCGGCCGTGGCCTTAAGTTAGGTATCATCCCGGTATTTGCCCGGAGGAGAAGTGGGAAACTACGAAATTAGAGGATGGCTGAGGCGGGAATTGAACCCTCCTCTATTTAGTTGACCTCTTGATGCTGAGTGGACCTCGTTCCAGCCCTCGTACCAGTTTTTAAATTTCGTGACAGAGCCGGGAATCGAACCCGGACCTCTGGGGGTGTCAGCTAATCACGCTAACCACTACATCACAGAGGCGGACCACAGGATACTTAATTATTCAATGGTTCAAAACTAAGGTACTTCTGAATGTCACACACACATAACTTGTGTTATTCATTTTGAAGCTCCAAAAACCCTCCTGAACAATACATTCCTTTCCTTACGAAACTGAGGATTGATTACTGCACCCTCCGCTAAAACCCTTCAACACCTGGCAGTACGGCACACATACTGTATTGTATTGTCACTACTAGTTTAAAGACTAATATAGCTCATTATACTTGTATTCTTATTACCGGTGTTAATAATTGTTCGACGTCAAACCTTAAGTGTTTCATTACCAATATCGACGTTCCAACTGCATTTTCATCTAGCAGCGAAGCTCTGCACTACTCGATGGCTTTTAAAATATTGCCTTTCATATTAACATTCCTTTAATATCGTCCGGTAAACTACCAGTTTTCCACCACAGGTCTTTAACATGTCAGTAATTATGGCAAGGATTGTCGATACTTTTTACCCCACAAAAATGGTTAAAGTAGTGAGAAAGTCTTCTGGAATTCAATACATCAATGACAGAAGGAGACGGCCCCATCAACTCACATGAGTATTCATTAGATGAGAGCATTGTCTTCACTGATTCTAAATGTTATTTTTTCTCAAATATTCCACATTATATTAACTATATATTTCTTCGCTGCTGTTTCGTAATATATACATTTACTAGTTGTATTTTACGAATAAGAAATAAATAGGATCAAGAAACACTGTCAGATGCATATAATTGATCTTGGACTTTTGTATTATACATCATTTCTTCACTTTATTTTTATAATATTAAATCATTAATTACCAAGGATGAGTTTGAACATTAAAAGCTCTCAAATTTACTCTTGTGTGTATTTTATAACTCTATAAGAACAATGTAATATAATTTCCACGAAACGAATATTATAACGTAATTTTGTTACAAGTTGCTTTACGCCGCACCGACACAGATAGGTCTTATGGCGACGATGGGATAGGGAACGACTAGGAGTGCGAAGAAAGCTGCCGTGGCCTTAATTAAGGTACAGCGACAGCATTTAGGCCTAAAGTTTGAAATTTGCAAGAACTACCGTACTCAAGGATTACCAACAAAGTTAAACGCGCAGACAGAATATTATTTCTTTAGTATTACTTTATCCTACTATGCTCTAATAGAAATGAAACCTTACGTTTGGTGAAATGCTTAAGTATCGAAAGGATTGCCGTACACGAAGAAAAACACGAATATAACAGGCAAGATACTATCTAATATATTATACCTTTTCACTACAATTCTCAACTGAAATGTGCTTATGTGATTATTACAGCTGGTGGATTACTATTATTTTCCCTACTCCACGGGACGGAGAATAAAAGTGTCCTTAATTAGGCCAACTGAAAATACGAGGTTGTATACAATAATTTCTCAAAAATATTTCTGTCAAAACTACTCCTACTACTCTAGGGACTTTAATTGCAATTACTGGGATATATGAAATGTATTATTATTATTAGCTAACCGCTCATAAATACTGTAAGATCGAGGGAGCGAAGTATAAATTACTGATACTTTAACTACATACTAAGAACTATAAATGATTGGAATACAAGATCAGCTGATTTATATTTATATTTACATGAGAACATTACACCCTTTGTTCACGACTGTAGCCAACAATGCAATATTTGAACATGAAGAGCGACAATAATCAATAACAATACAAACGACTGTTAACTATTACCGTGTAATCTCTTTAAATTCTTTTTAAATGGAAGTTTACAGGCGTACCGTGCTTTCTAATGTAGTACATTTTTACCTTCGCGATAGATTGAACGGATATCTATACGGAATGCCGGAGATGTTTCGGCTGAAGTTACGGTACTATTCCTTATGATAATATTCCTTATGATAATCTGCCTTTGTAAGTATTATAACAACGAACCTGCAGATATTTACAAATACTTTAAATTTAATATTATGTATATTCTAAACCTAAATTCGAAACAAGGCACACCTAGCTAGCCTACTTAACCTAGAAAACGTAATTTATTGAAGACCAGCTGAATTACTTGTTATAAAATTTAAATAAATATCACTACTCCCAATTCATACCAACAAGCACTAAACACCACTATATAAATAGCACTAAATGAATCACAAATACACAAAATTAAGCTCACACAGATTTCTATAATACATAAATAAACAACTACAATCTAAATGTGGTTTACACTAGCAACAGCCACACAAATAGCGACCGAGCAGCAGGCGTGGAGTAGAGTGGGGGAGTGCTCTCGCTCCGTGCTGGCGCACATCCACAGACCGTCATTTTTTTTCGAGCTGGTATACCTATAGCAGCGTTGCTAGCCATCACGCAACGACGGACATTTGACCTTTCTTTTTTTTTTTTTTTTGCTAGTTGCTTTACGTCGCACTGACACTGATAGGTCTTATGGCCACGATGGGACAGGGAAGGGCTAGGAGTGGGAAGGAAGTGGCTGTGGCCTTAATTATGGTACAGCCCCAGCATTTGCCTGGTGTGAAAATGGGAAACCACGGAAAACCATTTTCAGGGCTGCCGACAGTGGGATTCGAACCTACTATCTCCCGAATACTGGATACTGGCCGCACTTAAGCGACTGTTTGACCTTTCTAAGCGAGTACCAGTACCGTGGTTGACTTCAGAATATTAAGGAATGATCGTCAGATGACGACGTTCATTAAGCACTGATAAACGCTATCCAACGCGGGAGAACCATACTGCCCAAATGAAAATGGACGCCGAAATGAAACCTTTCTTAAACGACAGAAATAGTTGGAAGACCAGTTGTGAAAAGATGAATAAAGATAGTTCCTTCAATCGAAGTATGGTCGTTTAGAGTGGTGGTTAGAACTCAACACCATATTATCTATCTACCTCTCAATATGGATGTCGTAAATAGAGAAGTACACTAAATAATTCAAGCCTTCTCACCACAGATATCAAGATGCCCTTTTTCTAAACAAGGATTTCTTACAGCTTTATTCTTAGACATATTAGGAGCCTACGATGGCGGTATTATAGTAATTCTAGCACGCACAATACACATAGTGGGTTTGCGCGAATTTTATCTTCGCGGTGTTCACGCTTTATTCCAACGACGCACGACATATACCAGGTGGCTCTCGAACGCAGTACTTTTTACTTATAAATGCCCCGTATGCACAAATGATGAAAGGGATGTCTACCAACTGATTTTCACAGGGGAACTACTGCCAGCGGGTAGGTTACGTCAGAATATGGAGATAAGAAACGGAGTGTCGCTCGCAGCACGTTACTCAGCGCTACCGGTCTAATGCTCCCCTTGCATTAGTAAACATCGTTTTCGACCGCATAGTTCTAGGCTGGTGTATGGTACAGCCGCACTATATTTGCTGTCTGCATATCGGCAATGGATAGTGAGATCAGCAGCGGTGAATACACAGATATTATTTTAAGCTAGACAACCTGGTCGGAGTGTAACAGAAGCTCCAAACAGACGTATGCCTTCTACACACGTACTTCATCGAAGAGTATTAGTTTTTGTTTCAAACAAGCAACTCTTCCATCGGGTGAAATGTCTACACGTGTATAAATTAATAAGTTGTTTGATTTCTTTTCTGCATCTTTGGCGTGTCGAAAAACAGTAGCGGCGGTTAGGAGGTGGGGAGAAGAGGGACAGTCGCTCCCACCTCTACTTTGTAGAGTAAATATTACATTTTATTCCACTTTAGCCAGCTGGAACTAGGAATTATTAAAAAAATATTTGTACAAGCCTTGGTGTCTTATATGCTAAATCTTCCCTCCATTGTATAGCGATACAGCAAGTAGTGGAGACTTTGCATGTGCTGTGATGACGGGTAGTAGGGGTACATAATTTTTTGCCGAGGTCTTGGCCACTGAGTTATAATTCACCCGCTTGCCACGTGCATTCGTCAGTCTGGTAGTCTCTTTAGTATCTGTTAGTTTCTCAGTGTGTATTCAAATACTAAATGATTTTAATTGCATAATCATGCCGTACATCTGTGTAACTGTACCGGGCGATCTGGCCGTGGGGTTACGGGCGCGCAGCTGTGAGCTTGCACTCGGGGGATAGTGGTTTCAAATCCCACTGTCGACAGCCCTGAAGATGGTATTCCGTGGTTTCCCATTTTCATACCAAGCAAGCTGACGCTGTACCTTAATTAAGGCCACGGCCGCTTCCTTCCCATAAGTTCTATCTGTGTCGGTGGGACGTAAAGTCAATTGTAAAAAAAATGTATTTGTAATTGTAATTTCAACGCGAGAGAATACCAACTTTACTTTCACCGGACTAAATTATTTCGTTTGTATTATGTTATTTTATATGTAAATGTAATTAATCTGCCCCGTGGATTATTCGTAATAATAGTTCTTTGAGATTTTGATTCAATGCTGTATAATAACATTTTCACCAGGTCTCACAAACATACTACGGGGCATTTACTTAATAAATAACATAACACAAAGGAATAATTTAGGAACGTTGGTATTAGCTCCCGTTGAAATACGATTACAACTAAATATTTTGTACAATTGGGTCTACGTCGCACCGACGTAGATAGGATTTATGGCCACAATGAGACAGGAAAAGGCTACGCGTGGAAAGGAAGCGACCGTGGCCTTAAATAAGATACAACCCCGTCAATAATTATGTTAATAATTAAAGAAATTAAACGAAGGATCAGATAAGAAAACACGGTTTGTACAAATAGCTTTTTTCGAATTGGTTAGCCGCGACGAACAGCTTTTTGTGCTTTTTTCCGTCAATAATTATGTTAATAATTAAAGACATTAAACGAAGGGATTATCAGATAAGAAAACACGGTTTGTACAAATAGCTTTTTAAAAATAATTCCTAGTTCCAGCTGGCTAAATTGGAATAAAATGTAATGTTTACCCCACAAACTATGCGGTCGAAGACGGTGTTTACTAATGCAAGGGGTGCATTAGACCGGTAGCGCTGAGTAACATGGTGCGATCGACACTCCGTTTCTTATCTCTTCATATTCTGACGTAACCTACCCGCTGGCAGTAGTTACCCTGTGAAAATCAGTTGGTATACATCCCATTCATCATTTGTGCATGCGGGGCATTTATAAGTAGAAAGTACGGCATTCGAGAGCCACCTGGTATAACTATCGACGGGATAACTCACTCTGTGGATCATGAATTGTAACGAAAGTCCTACCAAAAGATGCCACACTCAGTCCGTTATTATACGCTCTGTATACGGCCGACCTGGGTACCATACTCCAACCAAACTTTTAAGATCCTCCAGTATGCGGACGATATCTGCATCTATGCGTACTCATCATGCTTCTGGGTTACTCGATAATGGCTGAACGATGCAGCGAGGTTTCTTTCAACATGGACATCTGAAAATGGACTCAGTCTATAGGCAGCTAAATCTTCAATGGTAAAATTTACCAGGAAACAACAGTCAATTGCATCACATTTCATCCGGCTCGGCCCATGTTCTCTTCCACTTCAAACAACAGCAAAACTATTTGGACTGTGTCTAGACAGGCACCTTACATTGTGTCGACATGTAAACCACGTAACAACAAAATTCGGACGTGTGCTCAATGTTCTTCGAGCTTTTACTAGCACATGTGTTGGGGAGAGTACCCATCCACTATGTTGACACTCTTGTCGAGCATTTCTTCGACCGGTCCTGGATTACGAAAGCATTCTATTTTTCAGCAACGCACAACAATACGTTCTTCGTAAAGTTGACATCATTCAGTATTGAGCTATCAGGTTCTGTTTAGGAGCTATGAACTCCTCACCTACGAACGATCCCTTGGTCGAAGCCACTGAAATGCTACTTCCAGTCAGACGACAAATGTTATCAAGTATAAATTTCCTACGACGTGCTGCTAATATCAACCATCCTCTTTCCACAAAAATATGCACCCTCAGTAGATAAATAGATATTCATCGAGGTCTATAGCTGCAGTCGCTTAAGTGCGGCCAGTATCCGGTAATCGGGAGATAGTGGGTTCGAGCCCCACCGTCGGCAGCCCTGAAGATGGTTTTCCTTGGTTGCCTATTTTCACACCAGGCAAATGGCGGTGTTGTACCTTAATTAAAACCACGGCCGCTTCCCTCCACTTCCTAGGCCTTTCCTAACCCATCGTCGCCATAAGACATATATGTGTCGGTGCGACGTTAAGGAAAATAGCAAAAAATAGACACTCATCAGCACGTAAGTAATCGTCGAATTCCACTACTTGTGACGAGTTATCACAAGCTACGGTATATTTTCCCCTCGTACTCAAAGACGCCTCAGTGCTGGTTTTTGCTACGACTACGAGCTTCCATCATCACCACCGAACACTTTCTCTATATCTGATGCAGTGACTTCAGCAACGAATATGAATACTGCTGTCAAGGCTCTTTTACAGACACTTGGCAAGATTCCACGTACATCTATGCCGACGGCTCCAAAACTTCAGATGGAATAATATGTGCTTACAGTTTCCCATTAACAGAAGCTACTGAACAACGCTCCCTCTCTGAGCCAACTTTCCACTACACAGCAGAAATGTTAGCAATTCAAGCAGCTATACTACACGGAACCCCACAATACTTCCAGGAAATTTTTACCTTAAAGAGTTCCTCAGCGTGATAAAACGTTTGAAAACCTCTGACTCTGAAACTCTGCAATAAGTGAGAATGGCAGAAATCTGAGGAATAGCAATTCATTTTCTGGGGATCGAGGTACACGCCGTAACTGAACACAACGAAACAGTAGACATCCCAGCTACACAAAATATAACCCAAACCCACTTCCGAGTATTCCCACTTTCCTACACAAACTTCCTTGCCATTATCCGCATGAGAGCTCACGAGAAATGGTTAACGGAATGGACTACAAGAGACCTACACGAAGGACGGTATTGTGCTGCACTTCAAGCCAATATTCCTTAAAAAAGCCATGGTTCACCAGCATCAAACTCACCGGACATCATTAATATGCATGAGATTCGGATGCGAATGTTATGCGAACCATCTCCATCGTATTAAAGTGTTGGAATTCCCCCATGTGTGAATATGACATCCTGTGTGTTAGAGATTTGAATAATATTTTATTTGTTTGTAAAATATACAGTCCAGTACGAAAAATGCAGTTAAGAAAACTGGTAAGAATCTGAACTCCACTTGCTACAAGCATGCCAGTTTTACTCTCTGCTTTCAACCACAGTGTATATATCATTTTGAACTGAATTTCTGAGAAATAGTGACTTAAATAAAATTTATGAACAATATCAATTATATTTTATCTTATTTAACCAAAAATTTGTATTGTATCCATTTTCTGACATGAGAGGATACAAAAGAATTAACTGTTAAAATTAGAACATGCAAAGCATGCGTGTTTTAAAAATAGTGCCGCAAGTGCATTTCCCTGCTTACTTCCTTCAACATTATTATCATAAAAGTATCTTTCCTTCTTTTTAGGCATCTGTTACATGTATATCTTTACATATTGTTATGTAATTTAAAAATATTCAATAATTTGCTGGCTATCAGTGGCGTATACTGAGGGCTACCAAGGCTATCACTGAAGCCCAAATCTCAACTGAGAACGATGGAAGTAGAAAACACATTGTAATGTAAGCATCTGACACATTGTTCTATTTACGAAAGTTGAAAGCAGTGAGAAAAAACGTCGCACGTGTTTCTGAGAGCAAGGCATCGGAGACTGATATTGCAGCCCAGACTCTCGTCCCTCTCCCCTCGACTCGACACAAGCGGCTTGCTGCTGTACATAGCATAGGAGCGGGGACCAGGGAGGATAGGTGTGCTAGGCTTTGGTCCGTCAGATCGCCACTGCAAACTCTTATCAACCATGCGTTACTCATCGTATATAATTCCTCACCTCATACCTCTGACTTGAATAGATAACAGAGTGCTGGTATTTCACTCCCGTTTACTTCTACATCCTTGTAGGAAGACACTGCGTGGCTGCTGTTGTACGAGCAATATAGTATTCTTTTTATTGGTAGATCTGCTAAAATGAAATACAATCTTTCAGGTTTAGTGTTCTCTTTTGTTGGTTGGAATCGAACCCGTATTCATGGGTCGGTCACCACCACTGATATCCAGATGAAGCTAATTAACCAGTGAATGATGGGCGATGGGTGCGACCGCTGTAAAATTCAATATTTTTATTTAATAATAATAATAATAATAATAATAATAATAATAATAATAATAATAATAATAATAACAATAATAATAGTGCATGGTATCTGTCTAGGCTTGGTGCTGACCTAATGAGGAAAAAAGAACGGCGAAGACGTCATAAGCACCCAGCCCCAAGCCAGGGGAATTAACATTATGAGGGGGCTGATTCTGAAAATTGAACCGGGGCCATCGGGCCAAAGGCAAGCATTCTATCCATTTAACCACAAAGCCGGACTTAAATTGTCTAAGCCTTAGGCTACCATCTCCACCGATCAGGGGTTGAGCATTGGCAGTAACAGAGGCCTGGGCAGTAGCTTGTGAAGCAGCCTTGGTAACACTGCAGGCTACACCGTTGGCTATTGGCTGCAGCTCAAACCGCTGAAGGCTTGACGTTAACTGAACCAACCATCGAAAAGGGGAAACCTAACTCTAGAGGTAGCCCACGTCTTCATCCCAGCATACACCAATGCTTGCTGTATTACTAATAGTGCCAAATAAAACTTTAAAAAGAACACCTGACCTGATATGAGGAAACCGCCAGTCCTATCACTGTTAAGAGAGGAAAGCTGTTTTAATTAACATGATGAAGTATCCTTAATGCATTCTAAATCAGCTGTCATAGCAAGCCGGGGCATCACTGATGATGCAAAGTAGGGAATTAAGTAGCATCTAATGTTTACCGATCTCACTAATAATTAACTTTGTTCTAAATTTAAATTTTGTGTGAATATTATTAGTTTAGTGCAGCTTTCGTAAGATGGATCTTTCGACAGGGGCTGGCGGTGTCGAACACAAACCGACTATACAAGTCATAAATTTACACCATTCTGACAACATAAGAATAACGTCGCTTGAACCTCATTCAATTTCATATTGCCAAAGGCAAAGATGAGACTCAGGCAGGGAGATGATATTGAGAATGATATTTTAGTCCACAGAGAAGCTATAGTGCACTGTAAAATTTTTAGCTCGCTGAAGATGGATCTAGGCAGTAATGTAGTTAATGAGGTACTGTTCGGTTAGTGATCTTAAGAAAATAAAAATACGCCAGAGAATCAATACCATTGCATAATATACGGTAGAGTTGGACGTTGGACCATAGACAGGGACGCACAACTAAAGAAATCGTATACGGGAACCGTCCAGAAAATACTGTAAGTTCCGATAGGTCATAGAACAAAACGAGAAGTTTATTTCTAAACGAATTATATTACCATTTACTGTGTACTGGTACGTATGTATACAATTATATATACACTGTCGAAAAGAAAACATGCAATGTCCCCAAGGACATGGTAATTTTATTCACAAGCTCTGTGACAGGTAGTTCATCATTGCAGGAGTATATGATTACATACTCATACCAAATGTAACGCACGTGTCGCAGTTAAGTGTGCCCAGAGAGTCGTATCAATACTTAGAGGGTGTCTGGCGGCTATGCAGGCGATGTACGGTGTATTCGTGCATGCAAACTATCATAAAGATGGCATCCTGCGATAAATTGTCCCCACCTTTCGGTGTAATTCGTCAAAGGTTCTTGCAGGCTCTGAAAAACGCGTAAGTTCCTGCTTCATTATATCCCATACGTGTTCAATTGGCAAGAGATGCGGTGATCTTACCGGCTAGGGCAGTTGCTGTACACCACGTACAGCACGTTACGTCGCACCAGCAGTATGTGGACGTGCATTGCCCTGCTGAAGAAGCACATCACATCCCTGTCGAAAAAGTGGCAATAGCATGGGGACAACCACCTGTGCAATGCAGCGGGCACCGTGCAGTGACACCAACTGTGACAGCGAGTTGTCAATGATAGCCCCCCATACCATTAAGCCTGGCGTGGGACCTAGGTGTCGTGGGCGAATGCACTCTGGAATAGGTCGCTCACCAGGTCTACGCCGTACACGTGTACGTCCATCACTTGCATACAGACAGAACCTACTCTCAGACTCTTTCACACCAGAGTAGCCGTGCTTTGCGCTGTCGTGGTGTCAGTTGTAGCCTGGCCAGTGACACACGTGATCGCAATCCTGCTGCAAGTAGACGGTTCCCAATGGTCCTTGGTGACACAGCAGGTGCAACATATGACCGGGTTTCCCTCCTGGATGATCTTCGGTCGGCCACCGCTGCTCGCACAATGCGTCGTTCTTGACGTGCGTCTGTACTACGCGGACGTCCGAAGCCTGGGAATGTTCTACAGACCACTGTTGAAAGCAACGACACACCGCCGATACATTGTGTCCAACATATGCAGCAATCCGTCGATACGTCCATCCAGCTTTCCGCAGGTCCACAACGCAACTTCGCCCAAATGACTGCAGTTGATTCAAAGGAGCACGTACTCGTCGGTGGGGCACGGTTGTATCCTAGAATGAAAGTTGCAAACACTGTTCACCTCTAACTTCAGCACAGTTACTTCCTCCAGAGTCAAAACAGAGTGCGCACGGACAGGCCTCCTGAGTGCCATCTCATCGCCTATCTCCGTAACAAATGAATTACTAACACAACAACCCCTCCGTATGCACATATTACAACCTGGTGCCACTAAACACAGTCCTCGAGGATTGTGTGTGTGTGTGTGTGTGTATAATATACAGTACTTATCAACTTCCTAACATACTTTCCACTATTGGTGAGGCACTTGTTCTAATATAGTACCTGTCGATTGTGTCTCTGTATCGTAGCATGATGCCGTCTGTGATGCAAGTCATGTCTTAAGTTGTGTAAACGCGGTTCGACTGTTTGCAAATAGTGTTTACGTCTTACATCCAGCGAGCATGTGCAAAATCGTGACCGTAGAGCAGCAGCGAAAGTATTTGCGATCGGAACTTAGTTTCTGGGTAGCCTTTGCATTGATGCTTCTTGGACTGTTCTTTTCTAAACAGAGGTTTGAATGCTGGACAGGTCTAAAAGAGATACATCAATAATTTATTTTAAGCAAGGCTATGCTAGTTCGTATTCATTTGAATTAGTTCATAATACCAACTCATTTCTATTTCGCAGTGTGAGTAGGATATTATAAGTGACAAGAAAGACAATGGATTGAACACAATGTGCACCATTGGTCAGAAATATGCCACTTGAGGAAGGGTGGTAGATGTTCACAATTTCCTTCCCTAATATAACCCTGTAACAATTACTACAACAATTCCAGAAATATATAAAATTGGTGGTCACTTTATATCCGTACTTTACATCATTTGACTTGTCCCATGCTACGTCATACATAGCGCGATCGTCACACATTTCGTGCAGAGGAAAGCTCTTTGCGTGTTATCCAGCTAATTGTCTCCCGTCAGCAGTTTACAACTGCTCAGTCAGCACAACAGGGGCCAGTCTGTGTGCGTGTTCATCATATCGGTCACGCTAACAACTCGTTCTCTCCCGACTGTTATCGGTCAAGAGATATTCAAACTACACAGCGCTTGCACTATTTATTCTATTTTATTTCACTTTACACAGCAGAGTACTGGGATATTCTCTATATGACGTAATTGCGTCGAATGCTATGTCTATGTATATATCATGAATTGACTCAGGGGTCAGATTTAATGGGTTTCTGACAGCAATCACGAATTCAATATTCGAACAATTCCCTCAGTGTCTCTTTGAAGTCTGCTTATGATTTCCTTTCTGATACAACATTGTTGTATATGGGTGGATACGCTGTGTATCGAAGCAGGTTTAAAAACTCGTCACCTCTGTTCAAGGTCCCGTGATCGAATCCAAGCACAGATGGTTGGCATCAGTGATGCACAATTGCGAGAAATCCTGATCATAGATTAGCTGGTGTATTTAAGGAAACTCTCTTGAGGTTGAAATAAGGGTCCCTTGAGACCTACAGCAGGTAGACCAGTATTGAACAAAAATAATTATTTCTTCAGAAAATAATCTAATCCGCTTAAGTTCAGTTTCTACACAGGCTTGGAGAAAATATGCATATATGTCCGTTGAGTGCTCAGCTCAAGGTTGGTTGCATTCCTAACAGTTCCGCCACCAACTATCTTAAATAACTGTACAGTAGTATCACCAAAATGTGGATGTAGTTTCCCGGTGCTTTTCTCACAGAGACAGAAGAAGCTATTACATATCATCAGTCTGCCAGGTGCACTGAGATGAACACGCTGGTCAATGCTACAAGCGACACGTTCATACCTTTCAACACAAGAACTAGCTACATAACATATGGTGTTACTAGCTTCTCCATCACATTCATATTGCCGAAGCCAATGATCAGATTGGCACAAGTCAATGAAAGAAAACATTTATTTTCTAAAGACTATATTTCACCGGCAGCTATGGAATAGGTTACAGTAAACTTACTTTTACAACGTCACAGTTTCTACCTTTCGAGACATTACTATTTCTAATACTGTATCAACGACACCAACTTTGCTTTAACATACTGACCGATTTACTTTTGGGGTGTATTAACCGTATTGGACTAGGGAGTGGTGATGGGAGAACAGGAAGCTGGAAGTCAAGAAGGATGATATAAAGTTGTTACAGTTAATGTGTACACGTACTCTAAAGAGAAGGATAGAACTGAGTAATTTAACAAATGCTGACGCGGAATTATTTAATAAGATAAAGAGTTATGTGGGGAGCTACATGGAAAGGAACGTGATTGTAGCGGGTGATCTCAATGTACCCAAGTTCACTGAGAAGTGATCCGAATGACAGCAAGCATGACCAACAAATGGTAAATAAGGTCATCTGGGAAGGATAGCTGAATCAGAAGTGATGGAACCAACTGCAATGAAGAATATCTCTGCGGTTTAATACATTAACGAGGTTAATTATAAAGATTACAGATCGTTTCATATGGTTATGAGGGCATTTAAGGATTGTAATAACAATGTAAAGAGAGGGCGTATACTCGTACGTAACTGGGAAGTCCTCAGAGTATGGTTCCAGTGTAGGAGACTCTTACTAGGATTACCTGAGTCTAGAACTGGAAAAGATCCAAAGGAAAACAGTATGATTTGTTGGGGGGGATTTCTAAAAGAAAAGAGTAGTGTTATAAAAACGCTGTGAACATTGGGCTGAGAGACTTTGAATTAAGTAAACGAGCTACACGACTAAGCGGTATGTTCCAAGCTGTCAGTGGAGAGGTAGCGTGGAATGACATTAACCGATGAGTAAGTTTGAATGGAGTTTTTAAAAGTAGGAAGGAAGATAAATTTGGAGTTCAAGAGGACAAATTGGGATAAATACTCGCTTATAGGGAGCGGAATTATAGACTGGAAAAATTTATCTACAGACACGTTCGACAGATTTCAAACTACTCTGAAATCATTTAAGAAACGTTTAGGAAAACCACTGATAGGGAAGCTGCCAACTGGACGACAGCCCTAAATGTAGATCAGTGGAGATTGTCTAATTGATGAGGTTATAGGAAATATGGGCGAACGAATAAACCAAAGAAATTGGTGTAATACTTGAAATGTAATACGCACGAGTTCCTTGAATGTGGATGCGATTAGCCTTCTCATATGACATAAACCTACATCTGGTCTCTCTCCAGAATAATAAACTAAAATCAGCTCGAAAGAGCAAGTGCCAAGTAGTGCGTTAAAAATAGTTGTAAGCATCAAGATAGTTATTAACATACGCCGAAATAATAATATTAATGTACGTTTCACATTAATGTTTTCGCTTGATGAGTACTGCAGTTGGCTAGGTTCTCGTCCCTGGGTTTTCAGGGTGTTTAGATGTAAGAGACAATGCACAATTCCGGCAGTCCAGTGTCTTTTAAGATTGATATTAATTTAAAGAGGCAATATACGAAAATCGTAAAAGTAGTTAATAAGACCAAAAACTATTATTATTATTATTATTATTATTATTATTATTATTATTATTTGAACACATATGCCTACCATGATATTGTGGTGGTTGTTGAAGTAATGGGCACAAAAAGTTAAATCTAATTATTAGAATGTAGGACTGATTTTAGTGACACGGGACCCTAAATAAGTTGTCATTCTTCTGTAACTGAGTGTATTATATCCTATGGGAAAGCATAACATTCCAAATGAAGTTCAAGGTATGAAGTAATGACAAATAATATGACGTGTTTGGCAACTGACTATCGTGTGCAATGGGCACCGAAATTTGTAATGTGCTACGTGATCGACACGTCTACGTGATCACATCTGCACGTTGGATAGATTCCTGAACAACCTTAATTACTCCTTGAATATGTTCTGTTCGTTAAATAGTATCTGCGTATTTATCAGGCGTACTAACTGACCATAAGCTAGTTGCAGTAAAGCTAGTCGGCATCACTGTTGCCAACGTCAAATACATTTCTACACATTTAAAGAAATTCTCCGTTCTTCAAAAAATCAAAGAATTTCATCACGTATCTACAGATAAAAAAAACAAGTTCTATTTCCAATACCGAAAATGAATTCCTCGACAAATAAAGTAAAACTGTTCACAATACGCATATCTAACAAATACAAATTCTTGGATATTCCTCTGTTATGAATCGCCATGACGAACAGCAAGAAATTCTCCTCTCTGAATGCTTATGTGCGTCGTAGATGTTCTGAGAACGATAACATGACATAAATATATATATATAGGTGAATCCCCAAGTCCGTCTTAGGTATCACACAACACATCTCCTGGGTCACTGTCAGTGACTCATGATAATGCGTTCGTGGCAGATGCGATATATATCACCGGTACTTATGACGTGTTGGTGGCCTATTGTTAAAACGGCCAGTTGAAGAGGCGTGTGTTACAGTGTTGAGGTTTCACTGGTTATTTTTAATTATTTTATTGAATAAGTTTTATTCGTTTTATCCTGATATGCCGAGTGATCCGGAGTCAGATAATTCAGTGCATGGATATCGTAAAAAGAAAAAGAAATTGGCTTACAGACCAAAAATACTTCAAGTCAAGGGAATGTGATGAATGATTCAGGGGATGTTTAACGAGAAGCAAGAAAACGAGATTACTTTTTTCATCGTACAGCTTGTAATTGAGATAATACATGTGGGATATCTGAATTAGAAAGACACAGGTCAGGACAGAAACACATTTCTAATGTAAAACGTACAGTTCCACAACACACATTATTCACATTACCAAGCTTAAGCCGATAGACAGACATAAACATATAAACATAAGCCACAGTTAAAGGAGAATTTGGAATTACTTCGTTTATAGCGGCACACAATGTACCAATTAGTGTTTCAACACAGTTAACAAAACTGATAAAATCAGTGTGCTCTGACTCAGAAATAGCCAAAAACGTGTCGTGTGGTAGAACTAAATGCAGGGAACTAATAAAAAATGTTATCGGTGAGCTAAGCTATGGGGATTTGTGTAATGTGTTGAGGGAGAACATATTTTCATTAATTGCTGATGAATCAGCTGATGCTAGTACTGTTAAACATCTATCACTTGTGACGCGTGTTATAATGCCGGACTTCGATATAAAGGATATGTTTTTTTGCTCTGGTGCCATTACAAGATGCTACAGCCACTTCTTTACATAGCTGTATTAAAGTGGCTTTCGAGCAAGAACCTATCCCTTGTAAGGACAACTTGAAAGGATTTTCAGCAGATGGAGCCAATGTCAGGCTCGGTGCTCACAACTCTTTTTCAATACTATTAAAAACTGAAATACCAGACTTGTTCATCATGAATTGCATTTTTCACTCATTTGCCTGAAATTGCCTAGAGGTTTAGGGGATCTAGCTCGTGATGTACATAACTACTTCAGAAACAGTCCAAAAGGATTTTCAGAACTTAAGGATATCAATCGTTTGCACTGGTGTAGCCTTATAAAATTCTCCATCCGAGTCAGACACGTTGGCTTTCATTACTTGAGGTGATAAATAGATTGCTAGAACAACTACCAGCCTTAAAACTGTTCTTCACGAATGGTGCTTTGTGTGATAGAATTTTAGCTGCTGAATCAGTCCTTAGTAAAGTTCAGGATCAATCTACACAACTCTACCTAGAATTTCTTCACTTTTTCCTGCCTGTGTTCACTAACTTAAGCCAGGAAATGCAATCTGAGGATCCCAACATTCACATATAACAGAGTTTCAGTGGCTTTTCGTACAGTTGTGTAGTGCTATCTTAACTCAGACAAGGTAACCAAAACAGAAAAAATGTAATTTGGAGTATAGGGACCCGAG
The DNA here is from genome assembly GCF_040414725.1 of Anabrus simplex. Lineage (NCBI taxonomy): Eukaryota > Metazoa > Arthropoda > Insecta > Orthoptera > Tettigoniidae > Anabrus > Anabrus simplex. Next base: position 844,380,596 of record NC_090266.1, on the reverse strand, counting down.
AAGCTTCTTTCCATTGGAAGAAATCTGTCTTGCAGGTAATGTGACTTCAGCTATATATAGTAAGAAAAGTGGACTGAATGAAAATGATCTTCGGGCATTTCGTGTAAAGTGTTCAGATTTTTTAATAGAAGGTGCACAGCAGATATGCAAACTATTTCGTTTTAAGGATACTCCCTTGAGAAATATGCATTTAATAGAACCTTTGCCCCTGCTGGATGTTCCTCTTGCATCATTACTACCTTGTGTTGTAAACTGAGATGATATGAATGATATCGATAGAGAATGGAGGCAATTAAGACATGAAAAGTTTGAAGTGAAAGCAATTATTGATATGTGTGCAATTTGTAATGTGGTAACAGAGCGCAGATGTATCCATTGTTGTCACATTTAATGAAAGGAATACTCTGTTTTCCACACTTAAGTGAAGCAGTTGATATGACTTTATCAGCAATAAATCTGATGAAAATGAAACAAGGGAAAGAAATGGCGAATGGATTTTAGTGGCGGGAGTGTCCGAGAACAAGTTCGGCTCGCCAGATGCACGTCTTTGGATTTGAATCCCGTAGGCGACCTGCGTGTCGTGATGAGGATGAAATGATGAAGACGACACATACACCCAGCCCCCGTGCCAGCGGAATTAACCAATTATGGTCCAAATTCCCGAGCCTGCCAGGAATCAAACTCGGTACCCCCGTGGCCAAAGGCCAGCACGCTAACTATTTCGGCACGCAGCCGGACGAAACAACGAAACAGGTTGGAAACAAAAATGATAGTTGGTTTATTGCACTCTAAAAGACACGTGACAACGCCATCATGTTTCAAGATACCGGTGACACGTATGTGCCAAAGACGGAATTACCAATATTCGACTTCAAGAAAGCGGAAGGGACAGATAATGACAAAAACTCCGAGAAGATAAATCTCTGTGAAACACTGTATGTGTAGGGTGTATATAGTCGTTTATTCATACAGTGTCAATTATAATTACATTTTTATTGGTCGTGTTCTTAAAATACCAATAAATACAGAATACGGTTCTGAGCGTTCATAGTGATAAAATATTCAGTAAGGAAACGGATGTTATTTTTGTTTTAGAGTACAGAGTTTTCTTTGTGCCGTTCCTTATGAGTGTATAGCACCAGTGCGTTCAAAATGAAACTAAAAGGTTGTTTCTGTTTTCTCATTGCTGTACATGGACTAATTTTGGAAGGTTGCAGAATGCAATTAAATGAAGGTGAGACAATTGTAATACATTTATTCTTCTTCCTCTTCTTCTTCTTATTATTATTTTTATTATTATTATTTAACACCTATTGAGGAAATATACGGATTGTGCTAATCAAATCAAAGAAATTTAAAAATATTTTCTTAACAGTTTCAAGAAATGTTGCCATTTCTGTTTGGCAACACTGGTCGGCATGTCGAATAGATATCATCACCTTGGACAAAACATCAAAAAGCGGCTATATAATCAACCCAACCGTCAGACACCAGACAGATGCGAGACGACCGGTACAAGTCGACAAAGAGGAAAACAATACGTACAACTTGTCTATCTTCTAATATCTTTATGAATATCACCTCCAGAACTTTGAAGTTATGAGACTTACAGTCGGAGCCAGAGGCATAATTTAATATTTCTTTGTGGTCTTCTGTAACCGACTGATAATAAGAAATGACATCATCATGATATTGTCCTCAGAGCATTAGGGGGGAGGGGGGATCAGTCACGTATTGATGTATCATTTACATTCATCCTCATGATAATGCAGTCAATGTGCCGCCAATCACATATTTTTCTTTTTGATATTACCTTTCATTTGTTATTTACTGCTGTAGTATTTTGGATCCTTAAGGGTGGTCACCTATAATTTCATGCACATTAATAAAAACTGCGTTTACTGTGCTACGGATATAAAATCTATCCAATATATTCTGCCTGACATAAGGATGACGTCAACAAGTTCCCACGGGATAGCAGAAATTGCACTGTGTAACACTTACTGTAAGACAGAATGAATTATTCACTAGGTCATGTATGTCATGCATGTTATGGATACAATCGATGTGAACCTGCTTTGTTCAAGGATTGCTGTCTATTGAGGAAGGAATACCATCTGCAACAGGTGGTTACCCACAGGTTGTGTTATGTTCAAACCTTACAATAAACACGACAGTATAAGAGTCAAGGTGTCATGTTAAAAAAGGAAAGAGGTTTTATTCACTTTCTCCGGTATCAATTTCTAGTCGATCTCAGGACGTTTTACTCAGAAGATTTTAAATTCGATTTTTTAGCACGTGTTCGGACCCATATATACTGAAGGACATTAGCTAGCGAGTGTTAGTCTCATACTGTGTACATGCTGTTTCCAATTTACTTCACCTCCCATCAGGAAGTGTGTTTTCACTTACATTATTATTACCTCTCAGTAGCACTGAATGTGAGGCTCTTTAGCTGAACGGTCAACAATGAAGCGTTCCGTTCAGGGGGTCCCGGATTTGATTCTCGGCCGCATCGGGAATTTAAGTCATGTCTCTCTAGACCGCGGACTCAATGTTTGTGATTATCTTAACACACACCCCTTCATTCACACACGGCACACCAGACTAGCAACCAACACAGAAACGCACAATGGTAAATATATCCCTCCACAAAATGTTAGGCTTCAGGAAGGGCATCCGGATGTAAAACTGGGCTAAATTGCCAATCGCACCCGCGACTCTATCAGGGCGTGAGAAAAGTGGCTCGAAAAGAAAGAAAGAAAGAAAGAATGAATGGCCTAATATTGGTTCTAAGGGAATCCTCTGTGGCTCAGGCGGCAGGGCGCCGTTCTCTCACCGCTAGGTTCCGTGGTTCAAATCCCGGTCACTCCATGTGAGATTTGTGCTGGACAAAGCGGAGGCGGGACAGTTTTTTCTCCGGGTACTCCGATTTTCCCTGTCATCTTTCATTCCAGCAACACTCTCCAATATCATTTCATCTGTCAGTCATTAATCATTGCCCCAGAGGTGTGCGACAGGCTTCGGCAGCCGGCACAACTCCTATCCTCGCCGCTAGTTGGGGGTTTCTTTCATTGCATTGCTGACCCGGTCGAATGACTGGAAACAGGCTGTGGATTTTCATTTTCATTGGTTCTAAGGAACAGGCATTTTCCAAAGAAAAGACGGTGAAAGAATCATTCAATTCTAAACATTGAACGAATTATGCTAATGCTCTCTGTGGCGTGTCGGAATGGTACTTAAGGCTAGGCTCTCGGAAAGACACTAAGACATTTGTAAGGAAATGATCAAATACAACTCACCCTAAATGGTAAACATCACAGTATAGCCATGGCGGAGAAATCACGGGCCATAAAAGCGTTAATATTTTGGGCTTCACTAGGGATAACCTAATGTGCGTGTGCTGGAAAAATCTGTCGACTTCAGTCAAAGTACGGACATGACACTTAAAAGTCTGTTTCCTTGGCTGAATGGTCAGGAGAGCGGACTTCTTTTTAGGGGCTCCCGATTCGATTTCCATACCGATCGGAATTTTTACCTCATCTGGGTAATTTCTCTACCTTGGGGATTTGGTGTTCGTCTTAATTCAGATAAAACACACAAAACTATCAACCACCACAGAAACACGCAATTATGAATACATCAATCCATGTACAGTAGGGAGGTCAGAAGATTGCAAAAACGAGGAATGTGGCTGCCAACATTAACTACCCGTTGTACACAGACCGATCGACTCTTATCTGCTACACGGAAACACTGACACACACTTCGCAGAGTTCAGTTTCTCGCCTGATCAAACATGTGGACACTCAGATGAATTATGTGCGAATTTATCTGATTTCTTTTCTGAGGTGATTTGTATATTGGTCTAAGGAACAGGCATTTTCCGAAGAAAAGGCGGAGAAAGAATCATTCAGTTCTAAACATTTGGCCATTCATTTGGCTATAGTAATCTCCAGCGGCCTATCAATAATATTATTTACGTCCCACGAACTATATTTTAACGATTTTCGGAGACGCCGAGGTGCCGAAAGTGCACAACAGAGCAGTCACTTCTGCATATCCCAAATACCGATCCTTTCCGCAGAACTAGTTCTCCAGTTTGAAGACATATTTATCGAATTGAGACGGGTATCACAGATACGATACTATTCGCCGTCACTTCTTGTAGCTTTATTAACGAGATATTACTCTAATGTTTTCTCTCGTGCAGCTCGTTTGATTTGGCCCGGGATAGCTCGATGGCAATGACTTCACACATGTAAGGGGGCAGGCGTAGAAGCGCGTCTCCATGAAAACTTAGCAATTTATCGAATCGATGTTCTTTTCGGTATTTTTGAATTCCTTGATCAGTTCAAAAAGCTTAAGTTTCTTGATTCCTTAATAAAACATTACTTAGTTTTATTTTGACCATTTCACGACATCACTTTTAATGTCATACCAGGAGGGTACTTTGTTTTCTTCGATACTGAGGTAACACCTCTAGGGCGCAGATTAGGAAGGAATTTCTCACTCACCCACTTACACAAATGTACGCCATTCATTTGGCCATGGTAATCTCCAGCGGCCTTTGAATAATGTTATTTGCTTTACGTCCCACTAACTGCGTTTTTACAATTTTTGGAGACGCCGAGGTGGCGAAATTTAGTCCGGCAGGAGTTTATTTACGTGCCGGTATATCTACCGACACGAGGCTGACGTATTTGGGCACCTACGAATACCACCGGACCGAGCAAGAGTCGAACCTGCCAAGTTGGGGTCAGAAGGCCAGCGCCTCAACCGCCTGAGCCACTCAGTCCGGCTGTGGCCTTTCCTGCTCTAAACATCAGGTTTGCTCCATCGATAAAGCTACTTTTAGAACTAGCATGGACGAACATTTGCCAGTTTGTAGAGCTCCTGTTGGTTGTAACTCCCTGAATAATATCACTCTGTCAACATTTTAAATGTAATTTGTTACGTCGCACTGACACAGTTAAGTCTAATGGCGGCATTAGGATCGGAAAGGAAGCGACTCGGCTCTTAATTATGGTACAGGCCCAGCATTTTCTTGTGTGAAGATGGGAAACCACTGAAAACCATCTTATTGGCTGCCGGCAATGGAGTTCGAACCTTCCATCTCCCGCATACAAGCTAACAGTGCCTCACCCCAAATTGCGTAGCCAACTCACTCGGTTCTATATTTGTTGAATGTAAGGCAAATGTAAAGATTCATCGATATAAATGATGTTCCTATGCAGAGTACAGCATATTTTCTTGCGTTTTGGAGTTACCCCACCAATAAACAATATTTGGGGGCCAATCAGTTTGCTGTTACTGGTGTATCTCTTCCACTTGAACCTCTTGTTATTCAATAAATTTCTTAAAATATGCACCTCCACGGAAGGTGTATTTTATCTTCTGCCATCAGTAGCTTAGTTACTGTGGAAACAACATTGTCTGGATTAGATAGGAGTCGTTTAGGACTTCTCATATGGCTCTCCTATCAAAGCCGTCTCAATGAAACTTGTATTCTCCAGATATAGGCCTCTTTCTACCTGGAGTATGCTACTCAATGGAGACTGATCAGTAGGAAGTCCTTCCTTTCGGAAGGCTGTTTCCCCTTCTAAGGGGAATGTAAGCTTATAGATGATGATCGTTCGAACTGATGCACTGATGAAATTCGCAGGGCGCAAGTTACTCTCTTTTACCAAGTACGTGAATTAATTTGTCCTGTTTACTTCCTTATCCACTGGTTTACAGATGCAATGCTCCTTGTCACTTCTCTAGGTTTGCTATGGCTCATCTTTCCCTTCTTGCTAACGACCGACATTATAGAGTATCTACAAGACAGTTACTCACACAGAGATAAGAAAGGAAATAAAGGGCAACAGCAGTAACAACGGATAAATGGCCAAAAAATCTGGGAAAGGAATACGAACGAACGCGGAATAATGTAATGGCAATGAACGCAGAGACGGCTGGATTGCAAATGATATCGCCAACGGCTGCTACTTCAGGGTAAAAATGCGTCGCCTGTGTAGTAGTGGGTTTGCTATAGCAACAATTACGTCACATGCTTGGTTGGCAAAATCCCCTTCTCCCCTCACCTCGCCGGGCATATGCATTCTTCTGATCTCCCAACAGTAAACCAAGCGCCAGGAATAACATCCGGCCTTAAAGTACAATATTATTTGTTGTACGTCCCAACAACTACCTTTGCAGTTTTCGGAAACGTAGAGAAGCCAGAATTTTGTCTCGCAGGAGAGCTTTCACATTCCAGAAAATCAACCGAAGTATGACTTAAGAACGTTATTATCAAATTTACAAATATTAGATCATTATTAAAGATGTTACGGATTGCTTTACTCCTTTGATTATAGTAATAGAAATCTGTAACCCGGTAATTATACTTGGACTTAGGTTTAAGCCCGTTCCTCTTGGTCGCCCTCTCGGGATTAGAATATGTTTTATATTGCCGCTGAGTTTGAACAAATGACTCTTCCTAGCGGAATAAAACTTCGATGCTGGATATTTAGGACCCCGAAATGTATGTATTACCGAAGACAAAAATGACAAAAATCTGATAGAAATTTATAAAAGTTTTCATCATCTAATTCAGTTGAAAACTTATTTTTCCAAACACGCAATTTTTTTATTGTAATCGTCAAGTGTACCATTAATACCATGGGTTTCAGGAACGTTAGTATTAGCAGTGTTGCTAATAACATTGGATTCATGAATTCACCTTCCGCTACTAATTGCTTGCTCTTTGGATGACGACTTAAACAATTAATTCGATGCTTTTCTGGATGAGCTCTGCCGGTATGGATGTTAACCTTAGGTACAACTGACCACAGTGAAAACATGGAGTTCGCTGATTCTTTACTATTCCAGAATCAGAATTACTGGACTTAGATATGTTTCCAGAAGAAGGAACGTTGTGTATATAGTCTGTACTATCAATCGTTAATAAACTATCAGAAAATGAATCTAAAACAAAAAAACTGTCTATTTACGCTACATAATCTAAAGTAGTTCACATAACCTATTGTTAATGATACGGACTTTCCGTGGAGCACAGGCGTGTAAGGAGGTGCGGGCAAGAATGGGTGGATAGGGAAAAGATCAAATCTTAATTTCAAATTCTAAAATTTGAAATTTTATTTCTTTCTTCTTTTTCCTTTTTCTCTTTCCAGATTTTAAACTTCGTCAAATAACTGTTTGATAGACAGAAGGGGAGCTTTTCATCTCTTATAACGATAGTTATTTCAAAACCTAAGAATGATCAGGTACAAGAGACATAATGATTTTTAAGAGATGAGTTAGGTAGCTCAAATGTTACAATATTACAAGAGCACTACTGCTCCAATCAATTACAGGTAAGGAGACGGGGCTCCAAAATGTAAAACATTCGAAAGAGCGTCTTTGCTCTACACAGTTATCTAGGAGATTACTCTCCAAAATTTACAAGATTCGAGCCTCTCCAAGGCACAGTCTAACTTTTACATCAGATAAAATACAACCAGTTTCCACTGTCCTATTCGCTCGACAGTCTAAGTTACATTTACATAAGAATAGTTAAACATTAACAAAGGCAATGTGTGCCCATTCTACCTGGTATAAATTCCAGTTGGTAGCGAAAGCCGTCAGATGTTTGGATTCATCCGCCAGAGGTATCTGACTGTACGCTTGGTTAAGATCTAGGATGGTGAAGAACTTAGCCTTACGACATCACAAGACACATGAATGTAAATCAGGAAGAGGCACTAATTACAATACGACCTTACGGTTTAGCGCCCTGTAATCAATGACAGGCCTGAAACCTCCTCGGCGTTTCGGTACAAGAAAAATGGTCGATAAATACGCCGACTTTGAAGGTCGAATAATGCCATCCTTCAACATTTGGTCAATAATCCTCCTATAAGCCTTAATTTTAGTTGGAGACAGCCTATATGGAGGAAACCTTACAGGGATCGAATCAGTTACCTCAATCTTATATTCAATTAGGTCAGTAACACCAAGGGTTTCCGAAAATACATTGGGAAAGGACTGACATAACTTACGAATACTCTTAGCCTGGTCCTCAGGTAGATGTCTAAGGTCTAAAGACATCTCACTCTGGGTAGGGGAAATTGAAGGAAATGAAACAGAATTACATTTTAGAAGGGGAATATGTAAGTTACCTTCAAACTTGAATGTGCAAGACTTGCTCCGAAGATCGAGCACGAGACCAGAATGCGACATGAAATCCGGCCCTAATATCACAGGGCGACAAGATTTTTGGCAAATAACAAATTAAATTTCCAAGTAAATTTAGAAATATGAATTTTGGCACGGATAAATCCTAAAATTTCTAAGGGTGAGGAATTCGCCGAAACTCATTTGACAGAAGATAAACAATAATCAGGAAATTTACAACAAACTTTCAATTTAGAATACCACTCCTCAGAAATAATAGAGCTAATACTTCCTGAGTCTAATAGAGCCGTGACTGGTTCATTATTTAACTCAATTTTGAGGAAGGGCACAAATCCTGAGGTCTCAGAGGCGCTTTTAAGACATTCCCTCGGGCCTTCTAAGGATAAATTAGAGGGTGTTTCCTCCACAGAAAGTTCGGTGCCCGACTTGACCAAGGCTGAGCCTCGAGAAGTTGGTGTTGGTAACTCATCCAGGCGCGCTAGTCACTTCCTATCGTCTAAGTTGGTGGAGGCAGCACCAGAAGTAGAAGAGGAAGGTGTGCTGTTAGGTGAAGTGCAGTTTTTAGAAAGATGTGTGAATGATCCACACTTAAAACAGACTTTGGATGGCCATGCTTCATTCCTTGTTCCATTAGATTTCACGAAAGGACACTTATTTGGAAGGTGGTCCGCTGATCCGCACGCATAGCACTTGCGGGGAGAGAAAGGTTCGGCGAAGTGGTGGCCAAGAGCTATTAGCTGATGGAGGAGGCTCCCTAGCGACTCTTAAAGTGTCTGCGCATCTAACTCCTTCCGTGGACACTGCCATAGCCTTGAGTTCGGAAAGTGTTTGAGGTCGAGAAGCGAAGCACAAATAAGACCTGTAGGAGGGAAAAATCCCTTCGACAATAGTCTGTACAATCTGACATTCTGAGTAATAAAGGGCGAACACCATTGTATAAATCTTGATATCTTAAATGAATTCTGCTAGGTTCTCGTCTAGCCTTTGAACTCGGAAATAGAACTTTTGTATTAGCGATGACATTGCTCTTACAAGAATAAAATTAGATAAGAGATGTGCATGGAAGACTTCTATAGGACGTCTATCAGCTATTTGTTTGCTACTTGCTTTACGTCGCACGGACACAGATAGGTCTTATGGCGACGATGGGTTAGGAAAGACTTAGGAATAGGAAAGAAGCAGCCGTGGTCTTAATTAAGGTAGAGCCCCAGCATTTGCTGGTGTGAAAATGGGAAACCACGGAAAACCGTCTTCAGGGCTGCCGACAGTGGGGTTCGAACCCACTATCTCCCGAATACTGGATACTGGCCGCACCTAAGCGTCTGCAGCTATCGAGCTCGGTCTATCAGCTATTGCCCTCACAATCATGTCCGAAAGATCACCAACAGCATGTGGGTAAATGATTTGTAGAATTTGAGAATGAGAAAGAGAAAACACTAAAGTATGATCCTGAAATTCCACAAGAAACCTCATTAGTCGAGTTAACTGAAAATTTGGAAATGCCCTTAAGCATCATGGCTAAGGGGTGAGGCAGCTACTGAAACCTGGTGAAATAATCGGAGACGGCATTGGAGGTTGAGGGGGTTCGAAAGCTACATTAGTGTTGACGAAAGGTAGAAGTTGTAGTGGATGATTAAATTGTTCAGATGGGGCAGAAATTCGTTGTTGGTCCACAGGTTCCCTACTCTCAGAAGACTTAGTAGGGTAGTCGTAAGTTTGTACGTTTGCTGGTGGAAGATAGTCACCCTCAGCACTGGTGGCTCCAGACAACAATTTATTAACCTTATTTGACAACTCAGAAATGTGTTCAACTAGAGTATTAGCCATACTAGCATGGTCTTCCTTAAGTTTCAGAGACAATAGTTCCTTAGAACTATTAGAAATGAAACAATCTAGCTTGAACATGCTTTAACTGATTTCTAGAGGGTTAACCTACTTCAAAAACTTAGAACAGAGGCAAGATCGGTGACATTAGCGGTGATGGTGGACAGAGCCTCATCAATTTCCTTTTTTCCATACACCGGAACACAGATGGGAAAATCTAAAGATTCTGTAAGTCTAGCCGCGTCTGTTGCAACCGTGCCACCAGACTGAAACTTTCGGATTAAAAGTTCAGAAATAAGTTCTTCCTTGCGCAGATACCACTTCTCTAGAGCCAGACATAGTGAAGGAGAAACTGACAAAATTTTGAAAATTCCAGACTGAAATTTTTTTGAGTTCGGTTTCAAATCCTATGAAAAGCCGTCAAAAGTGGCTTTTTCCAGACCTATTCAACCACGCTCTGCTACCACTTAATACGGAGTTTCCACGGAGCACAGAGGTGCGGGCATGATTTCCTTTTTTCTCTTTTTCAGATTTTAAACTTTGTTAACCGATAACAAATAACAGTTGGATAGACAGACGGGGAGCTCTTCAGCTCTTATAACAATAGTTATTTCAAAACCTAAGAATGATCAGGTACAAGAGGCATAATGATTTTTAAGAGATGAGTTAGGTAGCTCAAACGTTACGCTAATACAAGAACACTACTGCTCCAATCAATTATAAGTAAGGAGACGGGTTGCCAAAATTTACAACATTCGAAAGATCATCTTTGCTTCACGCAATTACCTAGGAGACTACTCTCCAAAATTTACAAGATTCAAGCCTCTCCAAGACAAAGTCTAACTTTTACATTAGGTAAAATACCACCAGTTTCCACCGTCTTATTCGCTCGACAGTCTATGTTACATTTAAATAAGAATAGTTAAACATTAACAGAGGCAATAAGTGCCCATTCTACCTGGCCTTAGTGAACAAAGAAAAGATGTAATAAGTCGGCCGTAAACCAAAATGTTAGGAGGCGAACTCTTGCACTCCTTTGAAGTTCAAATAAAAAATAAAACACTGTGTGGGCTCATGCCCCGAAGTTACAGAGGCTAAGCCTACGGAGGTGGCTAGATGGAGAGAAATTTAAAATTACAAAAGGGAGAGATACATTATAAAGTTTACGAAATCATAGTCACCGCAATACCAATTTGAATAGGAATTAACAGAGGCTTCACACTCTTAAAATTTATGTACGAAGGAATTTTGAAACCTTCCCATCAAGTTAGCTTTATGAAACTATCATATGATTAAAATATGTCTGCTACTGTATTACCTTGAGCTGGTGGGCCTTCCGGAGATGGGCAAGGCTTGCCTCCTGCCACCTCTACGAACACACTCTAAACCTCTTGACTGGAGCGATCGAAAGACAACCTGGTCCAAAAGTCCCAGCTTTTATAGCAGAGAGGAAGGTTCCAGAATTCTCTGGGCCGAAGCCCTGTACACACCCACAAATCCTATTGGTTAATTAAATAAATATCAAGAATTCTTGATTGGCTAACATTTTAAGGAGGTGGGAAGAGATAGAAGTGCTAGTAACCTTAGAACACGAAAAACAATCTACAAACAATTCAGTTTAGAAAACTTATGGATACAAAATTTCTCTTGAAAATTAATTTTCCATCCTCCTACCAGGGTCAGCACGTAAGTTGACAGTAGAGACATCTGACGATAAACGTTCAAACTTCTTTCAATACAGAGTTTGAAGTCCACGTTACAGACGACCGTCTGAAAGGCGCTCAGTTTAAAAGCATGGAGAGGGTGTACCTCCGGTACAGTTACTATGTAACTCATAAACAACTTCAATGACGTGATTCTGTTGTAAAAGAGGAATAAAATTTCATATTAACTACTAATGTGATATGAATTTTGATAAAAAGACACACAAAAAGAACCATTCAATAATACTGTAAAAACTAGGAAATTCACAAAAATTATCGAGGGTGATCGCCTAGTTGTACTTCCTCTTGAAGCAATGATCACCACCACTACCATCTCACAAAAATGATCATAAGTACAGGACACTGTATTACACTCAATCCCTCCAAATCACCGCCTTCTAGATGTTCTAGTTGTCAGGAGGAGGTTAGTTCACCTTACAGATGTGTGATATTTGCCTTTGCTTTGTTCCATAAATAAATAAATAAATAAATAAATAAATAAATAAATAAATAAATAAATAAATAAATAAATAAATAAATAAATAAATAAATAAATAAATAAATGCGTAGTTGGGATTCCGCTTAAAACCGAAGGACAGAGGGTCCTGTGGCTATGATCAGTAAAGATGGGCACAATATCAAGAAATATTTTGCCAACTTAGGAAAATATCAAGATATGAAATTCATAGGTCAATCATAATGCTAAAATATATTTTTCCCTAAACCACTTAGAGCAGATTTACATCATTATTTACAAAATAAGTATTTGTACATTTGCTGTGCCTATGATTAACAATATACGGCACCAAATGAAATACAGTAACTGACAACAATTTGTTAGATTTTCAGCATCATGGCACCTGTGCATAGAGAGAACAAAAATCACTGCCCTCTTCAGCTGCACTTAACACTAGTTACTGCTTCACCACTTCACCACGGATCACGAAACAACAAACGAATGTCACGTCACACTCTGACCAAAGTGCCCCTGGCTGGTTAGTTTGTAGCAAACTGCATAGGTGCTCTGAGCCGTTTTGTAGAAGGGCGGAGAAATGAGAAAGTCAGTCGGTGTTGCCAGACTGCTGTTGGAAAATGTAGTACTCTCGGTAAAATATCTGGTTTTTCTTTACGTTGCACTGGTACAAATAGGTCTTATGGCGATGAGTGGATAGGAAAGGGCTACGAGTGGGAAGGAAGCGCCCGTAGAGTTAATTAAGATGGTGCTTCGCGTGAAAATGGGAACAATGGAAAACCATCTTCAGGGCTGCCGACAACGGGGTTCGATCCCACTATCTCCGGAATGCAAGCTGATAGCTACGTGAACAAAACCGCGCAGCCACTTCCTCGGTACACAATATATGGAAAGCTCGGTACACAGCTAATGGAAATATTAGTCTAATGCACGAAAGAAATAGATCGAGCAAAGTACGAGATATTACGATTTCTATTTTTAAACGCGAGTAATCGTAAACCTACGAAATATGAAGTAAAATGAAGATTGTGTGCGAAATGAAAAATTTACCAAAGTATTATGAAGTATGAAATTTTTTCGCCCGAATTGGGTCCTGCACACTGCAAATCGTAAATGTTCTTGTTGCCATAGCGCAAGCGGCCATAGTTTAGAATGAGTAATTTCACAATTTGCTTGTCTCTAATGATCACAATATCGACAGTTAAGTAAAACTGCAAGATAGCTAGTATATTTTGCTATGGGTATAATATTGCTGTAATTCATGTAGATTTTTGGAGACGACAGGATAAGATAGTTATCCCGGCCCAAATTTTGGTACAACCCCGAAATTTTTCTGGTGTAAAAATGGAAAAAGAAGGAAAATAACGACTTGCATCGTGTAGCAAACTCGCTCAGTGCATGATAGCTATCTTAAAATGTATGAACTGTTGTGCAATCTTACTTGATGATACCCATTTTATATTTTCTGGAAAAATATTGAATACCATCTTTGGGTTTGTTTTCCAGATTTTTCCTCCATATTCATCTACAAGTGGGAAGCTAGTTGCCTATTACATATATACTAAAAGTTACCCAAAGGTACCTCACAATAATTTGCAAACGTTGGCTATGCTTGCTACTGTAGTTCATGCTTCGTGGATGTTTAACTTCCTCCTTTCTTTCTTAGTGCGTTTGCCCTCCAGGGTTGGTTTTTCCGTCGGATTCAGCGAGGGATCCCATTCCTACCACCTCATGGGCAGTGTCCTGGAGCGTGAGACATTTGGTCTGGGGTACAAGTGGGGAGGATGACCAGTACGTCACCCAGTACTTCGCCCAGGCGGCCTCACCTGCTAGTTGAACAGGGGCCTTGCGGGGGGATGGAAAGATTGGGAGGGATAGGCAAGAAAGAGGGAAGGAAGCGGCCGTGGCCTTAACTTAGGTACCATCCAGGCACTTGCCTGGGGAAGAAGTGGGAAACCAACGGAAAACCACGTCGATGATGGTTGAGGTGGGAGTCGAAGGCCCTCTACTCAGTTGACCTCCCGAGGCTGAGTGAACCCCGTTCCAGCCCTTGTACCAGTTTTCAAATTTCGTGGCAGAGCCGGGAATCGGACCCCGGGACTCTGGGGTGGCAGCTAATCACACTAACCACTATACCACCGAGGCGGTCTCGTGGATTTATTACTTGAATAAAGACCACACGCACTGGGCTGACGTATTATCACTAATTAGTTGTCCGATAATGCTGTGTGATAGTACGTATATCACACCCTCGCACTGTATTCAGAAGTAAGAGATATTATTGTCGTTATTCATATTATTATTATTATTTCATTTTTGATTTCATTTGTATGTTGATTCTTAACATCTTAAGCTGGATGGTCTCCATATGTGATATGAGTAATTTGTTTTGTACAAACGGATGGAGAGACAGTGATAAAACAGTGATATTAGCCATGACTAATTGCTTCTCTTTGCAATTTCAAAAGTAAACAGTTATATTATTTATTGTACATATTTAGTCATGCCAATGGTAATCAATTCTGTCATTTCCTAGTCCAGTTGTGGAGTCTTTCATTTGTGTGTCTACGAATGAGCCTTGCCCCCTAGCGGTACTTAAATTTGCATGCCCCGTTCATCCCTGTAGTTACTTGAGCGACTTATTTGAATACATTAGTTTGTTTTAGACATTTATTGAAGAACCGATCACCCCTGAGATAAATGCTAGTCTGGGACTCAGGCGTGAGTGAGTCCAGTATGTACAGTATATATGTATGTATGTATGTATGTATGTATGTATGTATGTATGTATGTATGTATGTATGTATACATTTCTTTTGTGTGTTAAATAGTAATCAATAATGTAAACATAATTTTACACAGATAATTAAAGGTTGTGAGCTGAAAATTGCTAAAGCTAAAAGTATGCTGTTTCGATGTTAAGTGCGAAACCCGACAAATAAACTTTATTGTTGTGCCAAGTGTTTGTTTCAATTAGTCTTCGTACGTTCTTCGCGTCAGTAGAAAAGAAAACTTTCAAGAAACTCTGTCTACAGCAACGATGTAACAATCCATGATAACGGAACACCATTGCTTGTATACTGTTGACATACCCATATAGGTAACCTTGACTCACTGTGAGGAATCTCACAAAATTACATTTGAACCGATAATGCAGTTCCGGCTATAAGTAAATTTTACAGCCAATTAAAGAAATATCAAGATTAAAAAAAATGAAGTTGTAAGAGCATGGAAATCGATGACGAAGAATATATTTTTCATTTAAGAAGAAATCCAGATATTAATACAATTTTGGAAGATAATTAAAGAAAACGACAAGAACTTTGTGGATGCAAAGAACTACGCGAAGCGGGCAAGGATCTAAAGTAAAGTATGTATATGTTAAAATACTTGGTTGATCCATAATGGAGCTGTAGATATGTTTTATAATTTTTAAGTCAATACAGAGAATGAGACGTCAGGGAAAGTAAACGGCAGTTGATCAAGAAATAAATGGGATAAATAGAGGTGTACACTTGCGGATACCATCTATATAGGAATGGTAATCCTACCGATGGAGCAAAGTAAAAAGAATCTATTATTTAATTGAGCATTGCATACAAAATGCTTGAGAGGGCTAATGATTGAGACCATAAGGAGGTTTAGACCTTAGATCACCTCCTTACGCTTATACATATTTCTTTTACTTCTGCTGTGAACATTTCTTGTATTTTCTTCCCATTTACTAACAGTACTTCCTTTCTTTATTAAAATCGCTCAATAGTTTCCAACCCTAGAGATAAATTTACACAATTACTAGGTTCTCACTAAGGCGGCAAGTGAGTTCTACCTTCTTGGTGGTTTCGTATACTTAATAATAATAATAATAATAATAATAATAATAATAATAATAATAATAATAATAATAATAATAATAATAATAATAATAATAATAATAATTGTACCGGGCGGTACACCTCCACGCCGCTAGTTTAAAAATGTGCGCCACTTGAAACTCCTCTGCTGGAGGAAGTCTGAACTTTATCTACGGTATTAATTTTCTACTTTATCAGAAGATGTCACTACCTGGAAATTTTGGAGTTTTTGAACTGTGTCATTTTCGACGTATTTTTGTTTTGCTTGTAGTAAGAAGTGTGAACTTTCTCTTCTAGAGGACACTACTGAAAAACTACAATGGTGCACCCTAGTGCGACGTGAAAGAACTATTTTTTGGAGAAATTTTTATTTCAAAAGTTTGTTTCTTGTTAAATTTCTTTCTGTTATTGTTTAAGTTGGCTGTATACCCCTCTCGTTCCCCTTGTTTTGTATTTAGCCAATCCCGAATTTCTTTTATTAATTTCTGACCAATCGGATGTATCTTCCCCCAACTTGAATATGTTGCTGTATCCTACCCAATAAAGAGTTTGTGGGAGGGTGTTCTCATTCCCCTAACGCCTCGAACTTTCCGCGAGAGTATATAAACTGCTGATTTTAGGGTCTCCGGGCCACTTCTGTTCCATCTTTTCGTGTGTAAAGTACATAGCAGGGGGCGGGAAGCGCCTCTTTCTTCGGCGGCAGTCAACAACCAGGTAATGGCCGATTAATTACTTCTTTTCTTGCTTGCTCAGCAGTTTAACTCTCGGGGCGGGTCCGAAGTTTTTCCATTATGTAACCTTCCTTAAATGTAAAGGAACTTGTATCTATTCTATCTTTTAAACTACATATTGGGATAGAGAGTGCTTAACCCTCTCGAGCTCCCACTCATATTGTTTTGAGGTGAACTTGTTTTCTCAACCTATTCTTCCTTAACATTATGTAAATTTGTCAATTTCTAATGTCACCTCTTTAGTATGGGATTAGCCCTTGCATCAGTGGCCTAGAGCCAAATTAGGTTTTGAAACAAATACATTAGGAGTGCAAATCGCCTCCTCTCAAATTGTTGATTTAGAGGTCATGTAATTAACCTTCTTGTCATTTAACAGACCTCAGTAGGTTGGGTATTTTACCCCTGTGTATATGTCCTGAGAAGACAGCTTGAAAGTAGAATTAGGTGTGGCCTTTGACAGGCCTGAATTTTGAGAGCAAGTTGCTCTCTTCCCGAAAATTTTGTTTTCTGCGCGCCTCAAGGAGGCCTTACTATGTATTTTGGAGCAAGTGCTCCTAGGTATGAATGGGGTTCTCCCCTCTCTGTTGACACTTGTGTTTGGGGTAAAACTGAGCTGATTGCTCAAGGATTGTGATCGCGGGGCTCGAAGCCAAAATCCTGTAAATACTGTAATTGTACTTTTGTTGCCTTGCTACTCTGTACCTGCCATATTTGTTATTTCTTGATTTAAAAAGAAAATATAACCTTGTTAAATTTTAAATTCACTTTAATTTCGTAGCCTGAGACCTATTCACCACCCCGCACCTTCTTACACCTCTAACTACCACGGAAAACTCCGTAACAAGTGGTAGCAGAGCGTGGTTGAATGGGTCTCAACTTAGCCCCTTTTGACGGCTAAACATTGCTTTGATTACAACTTTAACTATTTTCTCAGTTGCTGGAATTTTTTTGATTTTTTCTTTTTCAAAATTGTTCTGTCATCATGCCCGGCCCTCGCGATGTTCTCCATCTTAACTATTTGCGCAAGGAGGAGTTGATCTATGAGTTAACTATCAGAAATGTGCAATCTGGAGGCACGGTTGCGATAGACTCCAACAAGCTTAGAGAGTCCCTTGACTTGCCCATTTCCATCCCCGCTTTGGGAGAGAAAGAAATTGACGACTCTCTTTCCACGATCGTCGAGAATATTACTGGGCTAGCATCTGTAGTTAGTTTTTTTGATGAAAATGATCCTTCTCCTAATCAAATCAAACGTGTGCAAGCCAGGCTGTTTCATTTTTCAAATAGAGTTAACGATCTGTTGTCTCTAAAGTTGAATGACGTTCAGAGGAAGGAAGCTAGTACGCTGCTTGAAAATATTTCTGAATTATCTAGCAAGGTCACTCAATTGTTAACTGGGGAGGTTCCTCCCAAAACTGATCAACCCGTCACGATGAATGTAGGTAGCGAGGAAGAGCCTCCTAAGGGAGAAGTCAATAGGATAACCGTTGCTGCTCAAACTATCTCTGCCCCATTGGACAACGAGTCTGAACGCCGTAACTCATTGAATAATATACGTTCTGAATTAACTTCCTTGCCACTGAAACCTTTACCTACTATGTCACCCGGGTTCAGCAGCTTGCCTCATCCATTGGCAATGTTGCTCAGAGGTATATCGAAGTTTTCCGTTAATACCACCAGTGAAGTAATTTCATTTTTAAGATTTCTAGTTGAATTTCAGGATCATGCCCTTGTGTTTTCTCTTTCCCCATGTCAAATTTTGCAAATCATCTATCCTTATGCAATTGGTATTCTCTCCAACAAAATAGTAAGAGCCATAGCTGAACAGTCATCTATTGAAGATTTTCACGCACACTTGCTTGCAAATTTTATTCCTGCTCGCGCGAGGTCATCTCTGATTCAGAAGTACTATTATCGTGTACAGCGCTTGGATGAAAACTTGGCTGATTTCATACAGGACATTAAGTTTTATACTAGGGTGTTTGCTCTTCACTTCCCTGGGGATCAGATTGTACAAGCCATTGTGGAAGGTATCTCACCATCCTATAGGTCATATTTGTGTTTCGCGGCGTGCCCGCAAACTTTCTCTGAACTTGAAGCATTGGCCGCCTCAGCGGAAGGAGTTAGATACGCCGATTCTTTGCGTGTCGCGAAAGAACCCCCTCCTTCTTTTAGTAATCCTCGGCCTCCACCTCGCCGACCTGTCAATCCCCGTAAATGTTATGCTTGCGGGTCGCCTGACCATCTTCGCAATAAGTGTCCACTGATCAAGTCGAGTGGGACAAGGAATGGGGCAGGTTCATCACAAGGCTGTTTTAAATGTGGGGCTTTCTCACATATCGCCAAAAATTGCCCAAATTCAAATAGCACCCCCTCCTGCTCAACTTCTGGTGCAACTTCCAACAACAGTCAAAAGTGACTAGTGGCTTCGGCTGAGTCAACTAATCCATCTTCCCGAGACTCAGCCCCGGGTAAACAGGTTGTAAATTCAAGGAACGATCAGTCTTCAAATTCGTCTTTTGAATGCCCTAAAGAGTGTCTTAGGATTGCGGCGGGTTCCCCCGCGCCTGTTCCTTTTCTTAAGATTGAGTTAAATAATGAACATTAACAGCTCTCTTAGATTCAGGCAGTGTTTGTTCGATTATTTCGGCTGAATGGTATTCTAAATTGAAATCTGTTTGTAAACTACCTGACTATGTCTCATCTCCTGTTCAATATGTTTCGGCTAATTCATCTCCATTAGAAATTCTAGGTTCTTTACATGTCAAAATTCGTATTTTTAAATTTACATGGAAAATTAAATTGTTTGTGGCCAAGCACTTGTCTTGCCCCATTATATTGGGAGCTGACTTCATTTCCTACACTGGTCTTGTGCTCGATCTCCAGAGCAGGTCGTGCACATTCAAATTTGCGTCCAATTGTAAAATTCCCTTGTTAAAGTGTAATTCTGTATCATGTTCATCTATTTCGCCTACCCAGGATGAGATGTTGTTAGACCTTAGACATCTACCTGAGGAGCAGGCTGATAGTATTCGTAAGTTGTGTCAGTCGTTTCCAGAGGTGTTCTCTGATACTCTTGGTGTTACTGACCTTATTGAATACAAAATTGAGGTCACGGATTCGATTCCTGTCCGTTTTCCACCTTATAGGCTATCTCCACCTAAAATGAAGGCTCTGAAAGAAATCATCGATCAGATGTTGAAGGATGGTATTATTAGGCCCTCTAAGTCGGCGTATTCGTCGCTTATTTTTCTAGTCCCGAAACCCCAGGGGGGCTTCAGGCCTGTCATTGATTATAGGGCTCTCAATCGGAAGGTGGTGTTGCAATCCGTGCCCCTTCCTGACCTTCATTCTTGTTTTTCATGGTTTCGTAAGGCCAAGTTCTTTACTATCTTGGACTTGAATCAGGCCTATAATCAAATTCCCCTTGCCGAAGAGTCTAAACATCTTACAGCGTTTGCCACGGACTGGAACTTATACGAATACAACCGCGTGCCTTTCGGGCTCCCCACGGGAGCAGCTGTACTCACTAGGCTACTAGATAGGGTCTTCTCCGACATCAAATTTGAGTACTTATATCACTACTTGGATGATGTCGTCGTATTTTCAGAGACTTTTGAAGAACATCTAGATCATCTGCGAGAAGTTCTCGATCGCCTTGGTAAGGCTGGGTTAACTGTCAAGTTGTCCAAGGTTGCCTTTGCTAAGCCCTCTATGTCATTCCTAGGGCATATTGTGTCACCTGATGGTGTAGCAGTCGATCATTCTAGAACACAGGCCATCCGTGATTTTAAACCTCCCAAGGACATTAAAGGTATCGCCAGGTTCATTGGTATGGTGAATTTCTTCAGGAAGTTTATTCCTATCTTCGCTAATAGAGCGGCGCCCTTAAACCTTCTTCGTAGGAAAGGCATCAAATTCGAGTGGGGACCTTCTCAACAAGCCGCTTTTGAAGATCTTAAATTAGCTCTCTGTAATGCCCCTGTACTTGCTATGCCTGATTTCTCAAAGAAATTCATTGTCCAAACCGACGCGTCGTCGTCAGCAGTAGCTGCAGTCCTTCTTCAAGAGACTGAACTAGGGAGGCGACCCATCGCCTATGCATCTAGGACCTTGTCGGCTCAAGAAGCCAAGTATTCTATCTATGAGCTCGAAGGTTTGGCAGTCTTATTTGCCTTAGAAAAGTTCCGTCTCTATCTTGAACATGTCAAATTCGACCTGGAGACAGATAATCAAGCCTTAAGCTGGGTCTTAGGTAGGCCGCGTCGTACTGGCCGTATAGACCGTTGGGCCATCCGTATTTCTGCCTTCCAATTCGATGTCAGGCATATCCGAGGTACCGAAAATGTTGTTGCTGATGGACTCAGCCGTATGTTTTCCAACGACGTCGAGACCCATGAACCGGTCGACAGTTCATCACCTTCCGAGTCCATACTATCTGATGTTAATGCCATCTTAACAGATGCTCCCATGCTCTTTAGGGATATCGAGAAATACCAACGTGAAGATCCGACGCTGGCTCCGATAATGGAAACCCTTTCTTCTGGGGAACATGTTGTCCCTTATGTTCTGAGGAATGGTGTTTTATGTTGCCCATCGAGGCATGATAAGATGATGAAGGTTGTCGATCCAGCTGTTCTTGTGCCTATGATCTTCAAATACTATCATGAGATCCCATTAGGGGGGCATCTTGGAATCTTTAAAACTCGTGAAAAGATTCGTGAAATGTTCATCTGGAAAGGTATGGACGGTGAAATCCGTAAACTAGTAAAAGCTTGTAAATCTTGTTTGCTTAGTAAACCAACCATGTCCACCAAGGTAGGCCTTTTGTCTTCGCATCAAGCGTCGCGCCCCATGGAACGCCTGTATATTGATTATGTAGGACCCTTCCCCCAGTCAAAGGGAAATACCAACAAGTTCATCTTTGTATGCGTAGATGGTTTTACAAGATTTTCCTGGTTATTTCCGACTAAGCTGGCTACCGCTCAGTCCACCATTACTTGCCTAAATTCTATTTTTGCTTCTTTTGGTCCGTGCCAGTATATTCTGTCTGATAATGCTAAGGCGTTCACATCAAATCTTTTTCGTAAATTCTGTTTTGACTTGTCCATCTCTCATGTAACTACTTCTGCTTATTACCCTCAACCATCTCTGGCTGAACGGGTTAACCGTAATCTCAGGTCCGCGCTTATTGCCTATCATCATGAAGATCATTCCAGGTGGGACACGTCCCTGCATTGGTTAGCTTTTGCTTTGAATTCGGCGGTTCATGAATCACATAAATTTACTCCAGCCTCTTTGATGTTCAAGTTTGTTCCCAACACGCCGCTCTCTAACCTCTGGTCTCTGAGTGACATTCTACCCGAGACAATAGATCCGGGCAACATTAAAGATCTTTGGAAGAAGGCTAAAGCCAATCTTAAGGTGTCTCATGAAAAGGTTAGGGAAAGGTATGATCGTGGACGGAGACCCACCCCTTTGAAGGTAGGTGACCAAGTAATGGTCAAGAATTTTGTTCCCGCGGGCAAGCTTGCCCCCAGATTCCATGGGCCGTGCGTCATTCTCGATTTCCTTACGCCGGTTACGTTGTTATTAAGCAATCCAGCCACTGAGAGGATATTTAGGGTTCACTTGTCGCAGGTGAAACCTGTATAAATTCTGTGCTAACTTGCCACATATTATCTTGAAAGGAATATGAAGGTTATATTTTTTTGAGTTTCACTTTTAAGGCTTTCTGCCCCTTCTATTGTATTTTGTTTTATATGTAAGCATTTTTGTGAAACCTGCCCCGAACCGTTAAACTGCCATCCTGTCCTTGCCACGGCCATTACCACGCTCCCGTCTCCTGCTCCACTCTATACAGTGGCTTAATTAATGCCATGGATATTTGCACGCCGCTGGCCCCTCAACCTCTCCACAAGCCTGTGCCCTAGAAAAAAAAGATGATGGTCCAACAAATTCTGCCGCCTATTTTTAATGTTTCAGTGCCCCCGCAGCCGCGCGGCGCCGTGCCGCGACTGGGTTAGAGGAAGGGCCCCCTCGGCCCCAGCGAGGACGACATGTGCACGGCGAGCCGGAGCCCTCCTCCCGGCCAAGGCTGATGTGCGGCGCACGACCTGCTACTTGCCCGCAGCCTGTATATGTTCACCGCGGGCGCGGCGTGCTTCAACACCACTGCTCCCCTCATAGTGCGGGCGAGCGGTATCTCAGGGTACTTGTGGGGTCCGAGCGGCCGCCTTTGGACGCAAGCTGCAACGGCCGGTCTGGCCATCCAACTTAATCAACATCAACTATATGGACATTCCAGATCAACTTTACTACCTTTTCTTGGGTATTCTACTGCAATATTTGGTGGACTTAGAAAATTTTCCTCAACTTTAAAAACTAAAGTTTTCCTTCTGAATTCAACTTCTACAAACATAAAGACTTTACTTCGCCTGTCACAACAAAAATTTTGAAACTGAATCAAACCACATTAAGAAAATCCTATAAATACTTCTGCAATTAATCTCCATATCAACATCTAAACTTGAAACTTGTTTCCAAACAAATTGCCAGTGTCACCCCTGGAGGAACTTTTTTGGGGGGGGGAGGTCTGTACCGGGCGGTACACCTCCACGCCGCTAGTTTAAAAATGTGCGCCACTTGAAACTCCTCTGCTGGAGGAAGTCTGAACTTTATCTACGGTATTAATTTTCTACTTTATCAGAAGATGTCACTACCTGGAAATTTTGGAGTTTTTGAACTGTGTCATTTTCGACGTATTTTTGTTTTGCTTGTAGTAAGAAGTGTGAACTTTCTCTTCTAGAGGACACTACTGAAAAACTACAATGGTGCACCCTAGTGCGACGTGAAAGAACTATTTTTTTGGAGAAATTTTTATTTCAAAAGTTTGTTTCTTGTTAAATTTCTTTCTGTTATTGTTTAAGTTGGCTGTACACCCCTTTCGTTCCTCTTGTTTTGTATTTAGCCAATCCCGAATTTCTTTTATTAATTTCTGACCAATCGGATGTATCTTCCCCCAACTTGAATATGTTGCTGTATCCTACCCATTAAAGAGTTTGTGGGAGGGTGTTCTCATTCCCCTAACGCCTCGAACTTTCCGCGAGAGTATATAAACTGCTGATTTTAGGGTCTCCGGGCCACTTCTGTTCCATCTTTTCGTGTGTAAAGTACATAGCAGGGGGCGGGAAGCGCCTCTTTCTTCGGCGGCAGTCAACAACCAGGTAATAGCCGATTAATTACTTCTTTTCTTGCTTGCTCAGCAGTTTAACTCTCGGGGCGGGTCCGAAGTTTTTCCATTATGTAACCTTCCTTAAATGTAAAGGAACTTGTATCTATTCTATCTTTTAAACTACATATTTGGATAGAGTGTGCTTAACCCTCTCGACCTCCCACTCATATTGTTTTGAGGTGAACTTGTTTTCTCAACCTATTCTTCCTTAACATTATGTAAATTTGTCAATTTCTAAAGTCACCTCTTTAGTATGGGATTAGCCCTTGCATCAGTGGCCTAGAGCCAAATTAGGTTTTGAAACAAATACATTAGGAGTGCAAATCGCCTCCTCTCAAATTGTTGATTTAGAGGTCATGTAATTAACCTTCTTGTCATTTAACAGACCTCAGTAGGTTGGGTATTTTACCCCTGTGTATATGTCCTGAGAGGACAGCTTGAAAGTAGAATTAGGTGTGGCCTTTGACAGTCCTGAATTTTGAGAGCAAGTTGCTCTCTTCCCGAAAATTTTGTTTTCTGCGCGCCTCAAGGAGGCCTTACTGTGTATTTTGGAGCAAGTGCTCCTAGGTATGAATGGGGTTCTCCCCTCTCTGTTGACATTTGTGTTTGGGGTAAAACTGAGCTGATTGCTCAAGGATTGTGATCGCGGGGCTCGAAGCCCAAATCCTGTAAATACTGTAATTGTACTTTTGTTGCCTTGCTACTCTGTACCTGCCATATTTGTTATTTCTTGATTTAAAAAGAAAATATAACCTTGTTAAATTTTAAATTCACTTTAATTTCGTAGCCTGAGACCTATTCACCACCCCGCACCTTCTTTCACCTCTAACTACCACGGAAAACTCCGTAACAATAATAATAATAATAATAATAATAATAATAATAATAATAATAATAATAATAATAATAATAATAATAATAATAATAATAACTGCCGTCGTTCTACAAGCACACCCGAAGGAGATATTTTGGGTAAGCTCGTTCAAAATTTCCAGGGTTTGATATAAGGTACCGCTGATCTCTTGGAGAAGGAGGTTCCATTCACGACTGGCCACAAAAGTGAAGGATTTATTGGATATAGCTTATGTGGATTTACGCAATCTCAACCGATAACCATGGATTCACAATTCGTAACAATTTCCTTTTTTCATTCAAGTAGCTAGCTCTTCTTACGCGTGAGTCTGAGTCAAAAATCGAACCTGAAGTCTCTTGAGCATTTATTCACAAATTCAGACCACGATATCAAGTCTTTGATACGGTTTTTCCTCTCCGTTTCCCCTGCCATTTTGCACCAACCAGAAAGGCTGACGATCATCTGCTGACCAAGCTGGTTTTCAACAACATACGTGCTACCCAAGCGAAAATGAATCGAAATTCCAATGAATACTGCTACTGTAGTTCATTTCTCCACCAGAAATAATAGTTTATATCAGCCTGCTCCCAGTACCTGCATACTCAAAAGGAGAGATTAGAAGAAGGAAATAGCTTTCTGGTTTGTTATTTTAAACGCTACGGTATGTGAATGTGCTTAATTAAAGTCTCCATCCTTCACTCAACAATTATACGATCTTCTATAAATTTTTCGTTTTCCACATTTATTTCAGGCGTGGATTAGAAGAGGTAAGTTCAGAAAGGCGATCAGACGGATTAAACGAGCGCAACGTGGATTAAAATTTCATGCATAGCAGTCCATTAATACTAAAGTTTTAAATTTAACCTGAATTAAAATCAGATAATCTACTGACTGCTTCATTACCTAGAAATATGTAGTGAAAATAATGAATAGTTCATCTCCAAAAACTGCCTATGACGCCTATGACAGCCGGACTGAGTGGCTCAGACGGTTCAGGCGCTGGCTTTCTATCCCCAACTTGGCAGGTTCGATCCTAGCTCAGTCCGGTGGTATTTGAAGGTGCTCAAATACGACAGCCTCGTGTCGGTAGATTTACTGGCACGTAAAAGAACTCCTGTGGGACTAAATTTCGACACCTCGGCGTCTCTGAAGACCGTTAAAGTAGTTAGTGGGACGTAAAGCAAATAACATTATTATTATTATTATTATTATTATTATTATTATTATTATTATTATTACGCCTGTGACAAGTCTTGCGGTCTATTTCAGTAACCTCTTTTTTTCTTTTTAACTTTTTGCTTTACGTCGCACCGACACAGGTGGTTCATATGGTGACGATGGGTCAGGAAAGGCCTAGGAGTCGGAAGGTAGTGGCCGTGGCCTTAGTTAAGGTACCGCCCCCAGAATTTGTCTGGTGTGAAAATAGGAAGCCACGGAAAGTCATCTTCAGATCTGCTGACTGTGGAGTTCGATCCTTCCTAACATTCATCCGAAGATATTATACAAAAACAAGTGTAAGTACCACATTCAATATAACCAATGCCATTGTTGGGGTTCGAATCTCGGATCTTCGAATAGTGTTACTTCGTAATACCATCGTCGATCGAACTACTTGCCTACAAAGATAGATGTGTGTCTGAACATTTTGTTCATATTTTGCTTATAGTCATTATATAGTTTATAGATTTACCTAGTTTAGTAAGCTATTCCATAAACCTGTAAGTGCCATTTCATCATCTGGCTGGAATTGAAACAGAAAACCACAAAAAGCCATTTAAAAGATTACAAACGGTTGGGTATGAACCCAGGTATCTCCTGAGGTCATGAAAAAAATCCATCCGAGAGCAAAAATATTTCACTAGCATTTTATGTTTAATATCCGAAATATTGGAAGATATCAATAACATGAAGAAATTGCTCCTGGAGAAAATAGATCCATATCAATAAGGTTTACTCGTTTTGAAAGCAATATTCCCCTACAAGAGATATCACTGCGCAACATTTTATTTTGAGCAATATGCTCCACTTTCTTATCCATAAAAATTATAAGGTACACACTTCTATAGGAAGAATTTATCTCGGATTTCGGGGTTACCTCAGAAGATGACTTCTGTTTGATAGAACAACAAGTTTTAAGTGCGACGGCTGAGTGTATGATTCGTTTACATTGCATAAAATTGTATAAACCTCAGGGAGACTCATCATTAGTTAACGATATAGATCTTAACCTATTTGAGAAGGAAAATGTTAGCTGGCTAGCGAAACACTTTTTAGAAGAAGATTCCGATTGAACAATAGGAGGCGCATTGTCTAACGAAGAAAATATGAGGATATTTTGACGATCTATAAGTGATCTTGGATTTCTGTCTGGCAGTTTCGTTTCATTTACAACGGTACGGATGCAATAGTGAGAAAGCGCGTATTTGGATCACATTCCCTAAAACCGTCCATGAACTTAAGACTGCAGACGATGAATGGCAGGAACGATAAGCTTCTCCGCAATGCTGTGGTGGGTGCGAGTATAATTACTCCAGTGGTGGGTCTGAATTTTACTAAGATAAAAACAGCGAACCCAAACGAAACTGATAGAAACAAAATACGAGTATATACATATTCTAGAGTTGCAGAAAAATATGCTGTTAGGATAAAGCATCCAAGTAAAGAGAGGATTTAGCTAGAATGTTTTCTTACCCGTTAGGTGAAATTTGGTTGGTTTTGCCATTTGATGCATTAGATAAAACCGCGTTTTTTCCAATGATTGTAACTTTAATGACAATATTATCATATACTTCCTTTATGTTATCCCCAAACTCTACTAGCGAATCGTCTACAAATCTGTGCGAGCTGCGAGGTAGTGATATGCAAAAGTAATTTTATTTTCATTTCAGATACTTAGAATGAAGGTATATTACATACTCTATTTCAGATCATTTCCTGAAAAATATATCGCAGTGAAAGGACTCAAACCTCGAACCAACGACCATGACAGAAATAAAACTTCTCATGCTTAAATATTTTAATGAAAACTCACGTAATGAAGCGAAACCAGTATCTATCCTGAACCTGACTTTTCGTAACTTAAATTGTGTATAGACTAATAACAATTACGAATTTCCTGTTGAAATTGATACTGGATGAAGATTAGCTGTATGATGTTATATTACGGTAGAGTAACTTTAATCCATGCCTACAGCATTTTATATATAACCTAATGAGCAACAAGAATATTCGATTATGTCATGGAATGCTTTTATGTTAGTTGAGAGTTATAAGCAGCGCATTGGCAAGCACATGATTTTGTATTCATGTCTACCAATGGCTTTCCGTATTCAAATAGCAGGTCCAGTGGAATCTCCGAAGATAACTAGAATTTAGCGAGTTCACTGAATATATGGATGAACCTCAATGAAAAATATATTTTCCTGAAAATAACATTATTAAGAATCATTAGGATCATTTTTCAGCTAAACATCTTAACATGAACTATGTTACAGTTGAGAAACTCTACGATGTTCCGATATCTTGGCAATGACTGCAATCTTGTGCGTAAACCTTTCTTTAGGTGTTTCTTATTAACTCCTAAAAAATTCTGAGATAAAACATAACTTCAGGTTTCAGTAGATCCATTTCAGTCGTAGATTCAAATGCCTGTATACCTAGTACATAAAGATACACTATCACAGACTCTGTAAGAATACCAGACATTTCCTAAATAAACATATCATCAAGGATGAAGGCAGAAATCCCCAGTATTCGAATATGAATCAACAACATTTATAGGAGTATTGTAGTGAAATCTGCTGAATATATATATAAGAAGCGCCGAGGAAGTGGAAGCGTATGTTAGTTTACAACCATCCTTGGGGGTTGTTACGGAATAATAACATCGTTTTTGGATGTCGCCAAAAGGGACATGAATCACATCCGGCCTATGAATGTGGAATTTTCGAAACGAAAGGTCAAATTGGGGAGGTCACTGGATAGATGAGAGACCGCCTCCTTTTGGCTTCTGGGGGAGCAGGAAGAATTTGGCCACTGAGCCTCAAGTAAAGAAATATTTTACTGACGACCTCATCAGGAATAATTATGAACTATTAAGTTCATCCTCTTATCTGAACATGTTCACACGAACCATGATATAACTGTTCAGATATATCTTGTGTAAATTATTCCCACTCCGAAAACCGTAAAAGCAGTTGGTGTGACGTAAAGCAAATAACATTAGAAAATTATTCTCAGGTGCTTCTATAAACATTGCTGGAAAAAGAAGAGGTAACATCAGTTTGTGGTTGATCTATTCCAGTCGCAGAATCAAATGACTATAATACAGTACTTTGTAAACACACACTCTCACGGAGCCTGCATGAATGCCAAACATTTCTAAAGCAAATAAATTCTTGAGGATGAAGATAAAATGGCTCTAGTTCTCAATATGAATAAACAACATTTATTCACTTTATACTGAGTATTCCTTAACGCTCAAAACAAATGCCATGGAAGTTAAAGTGTATGGTATCTTACAGCCACCTGTGCAGTTTTCGTGTGGGGTGTGACAGACGAGTGACTTAACCTCTGGATTCTTACCAAAGTGGACGTGGTTCAAATCCCGCACCATGCATGCCAGTTTTGGAAATGGAAAATCACATCCCTGTGGTTCGGATTCCACATGGAACTGGAGGGCCTGTGCGTACGATCGTGACACGTCACGTAAAGATACAAGTTTATATGCTTACTTTTTGCTATTTACTTTTTTAAGATTTTTGACCAGTTATTTACGGGTTTTTTGTTTGGAACGCAAAATTTCTTGACTTTTGTGACACTTTACGAAACTTCATCTACTTCTTATTCCATGTGATCAGCAAAGAGTAGGAGGTTTTGTAAATATATTAAATTATGTCTTTTATGAAAAGCACTTTAAGGAAGATTTGTGATTTTCATCGACATGGTAACCGATGAAGAACAGAACTTGTCTACTCGTGTAGATGGAAGTATCATACGGAGGATTAAAGTTAAAATTAAGGACCTTAGAATAGATCATTAACAGGCTACACAGCAGATAACAAAGGTCACAATCTTACATTTGAAAAATATATCTATCCTTCAGTCAAGTTTTTAAAAATATTACGGTACTGTAGAAAATGAATCAAGCCTTTTATATAAATAAAAATCTTAACCCTTTTTCCTGACCGGACTTTGAAGTCCTGCGGGATTTCTTCGGTGTAACAGAACTGTTCGTTGAAACTTAATGGGACTTGCATGTGCCCGCTTGTTGTAACTTAAGTTTTTGTATTCCGACACCAGAAGCGTTGTAGTGCAATAATCGCCGCTATATAATCGACATTATTAAACTCTTTGGATACTCCGTGGAGTTCTCTGCCTGGCAAGAACATCGTGTTTTATTGATTTTATAATATTTTTTCCACTAAATATGCTGATACGTGTTTGAAACTTTTGCATTAACACACATACATTTGAACAAGAAGAGGTACGGCTAAATGACTCTTAAGCATATGTGTTACGTGTACATGTTTAATGTGCTGCGGGCCATTAAAGTCCTGCTAGGAGTCTACAGCTACTTTAGTTATTTACAAGTTTGACTCCCGCCGTCATTCATTTTTATTCACATTTTTCGTTACCACATGATCTCAATTCAAGTGTATAAAATTAGTTTAGCCCTGTTTTAACAACCTGCAGGAATGGTTGGTGTTCGTTTCTCCATATCTAGGGGCCTATCTGTATTCCCAATATACTGCATTTTAAGTACCTTCGTAAGACATAAATGTTAATTATGTCGTTTCAAAATAATGGCCAGGTTTAGAATAATTAAGGATGGACATGTTGTGCAACCTTTGGAGGAAACGGATACAGACTCTGATACTCCACTGCATTAATTTTTGAAGTAATATACACGGCTAAAGAAATAAATTTGGTCACTTTGTTGTCAGTCCATGATACCCGTACACATTGAAATGAAAACAGATACACAATGAACACAAATATTCTGCTTTGACACAATTAATAATTGAAATGAAAAACATTCTTTGGACACTTAAAACACGATTTCATTGTACAACCTATCCGTACCATTAGGGGCCGATGATCTTAGATGTTAGGCCCCTTTGAACAACAACAGCACAACCTGTCATAAACCAACTGGTCCCTGCTCATACACCAAAATAGCTATGTGGTAATTAAGCGCCGTAATAAGAAGCATTGAATTCCGACTCATTGGCTGAATGGTCAGCGTTGAGGCCTTCGGTCCAGAGGGTCCCGGGTTCGATTCCCGGCCGGGTCGGGGATTTTAATAGTTTGATTAATTCATCTTGCTTGGGGACTGGGTATTTGTGTTTGTTCCAACACTTTATTCTTCTTTTCAGACAACACACTACACTATCGACCACAACAGAAACACGCAAAAGTGATTACATCCTTCCATATATGGTTGCGTCAGAAAGGGCATCCGGCCGTGAAACAAGTCCAAATCCACATGTGCGAAACAGTTCGCACCCGTGACCCCACACATGTGGGAAAAGCAGTAGAAGAAGAAAAATGAGAATAAGAAGAAGAAGAAGAAGCATTGCCACCCCTTGAATGGGTAACAGCCTTACAACACCTTCTCATGCTTCGGACAAAGCACCGACGTTCAGTTGAGGCAGACTTTCCCACTCTTCCAAAAGGACATCTTTAAGGCCTTATAATGTTTGAGGTGAAGGATTTTTCACTCGTATGCATTGCTCCAATTGGCCCCAGATTTGTTCGATGAGATTTAAGTTGGCATTCCATTCGTTGCACGTGGAGCTCTTTCAGGTATCACCGAACGATGTTGGCATCATGCGCTCTAACATTATCATGCATGAGTACTGTGTTTATCGAAGTTACTACACAAGAGAAATCATATGTGGTACTGAAATTTCGTCAATGTACCGTCGATCAGTTAAGGATCCATTGCGAATGATTAGGAGGTCGGTTTTCATATCAAGAGTTATGCCTGCCCACACCACAACAGATCCACCTCCATAAACAACAGTAGATTTTACAGCTGCCGGATTAAATCGCTCCCCATGCCTTCTTCAGACTCGCAAACGACAATATGAATTATATTATGCGAAACGGCATTCATCCGAGTACAGAACAGTTCACCAGTGTCTTAGTTGCCAGTGCAGATAATATCTAGCAAACTGCAATCTCTTGCCACGATACAATCTGTCCAGTGCTGCTACTTAAGTGGGTCATCAGGATATTAAAATGGCCTCTCAAATACTGTTTCTGACTGTCTGGTAACTAACTCGTGCTCCAGAGGCCTGCTGCAGGTCTACCTGTAGTGTTCGCGCTGTACCTTGGCGATTTCGGAGAGATTTCAGATGCACAAAACTATCATGCCCTTGGGTTAATTTTCTTTAACAGCTCGTCTTAGGGTGTCTGGCAACACTGCCAGTCTGCTGAAAACTTTTTCAAAAGGTACCAAATCATATTCTGAACCACCACTAGCATTCTAGCAACGTATATCTGCGAGTATCCTTTTGGCAAGTGCAAGAGTCGCTTCGTTTTACGACAACTGCTTCCGCCATTGCCTACCTCGGTCCACTTGATCAGCCATGATTTTTAAACACTACACTGCGCACAGACCAACTTTCACACACACTTTGAATTACTCGCACCTTTCAACTGACACTGACATCTCCCAAACATCCGGATGAGTGTGCTTTATTATGTAAACAGGACATATTACTTCCGTAACAGACCATCCCCATCCAACAACTATGCCTTCGTACATTGTAATGAGCAACACGCGAGGACGTGAATAATTTTTTTTTTGCTAGGGGCTTTACGTCGCACCGACACAAATAGGTCTTATGGCGACGATGGGATAGGAAAGGCCTAGGAGTTGGAAGGAAGCGGCCGTGGCCTTAATTAAGGTACAGCCCCAGCATTTGCCTGGTGTGAAAATGGGAAACCACGGAAAACCATCTTCAGGGCTGCCGATAGTGGGATTCGAACCTACTATCTCCCGGATGCAAGCTCACAGCCGCGCGCCAACTCGCCCGGTGTGAATAAATTTATTGTTTTGGGCAGTGTTTAAGCGCTTCTGATGAAGCTGTGTGAGATGAACGTACTTTTGCTACAACCGTTCCACAAGAACAGTTACAACAAGATCAACCACATTGTCACCATCTACAGTAAAATAACGAGTGATCCAGAATTTATCTAGAGAGATAGTATTTATTTTGACTATTTAGCGAATAACTACACAATTATATAAACAATGGTAATAAAATTGTATAAATATAATTTGTTTGTATGAAACAATTAAAGAGAAGAAATCTTCCAGCACGGAAATATACTGTTTTATTTTTGCATTAGATCTCTAGATGTGCGCATACGAATGCGCAGAAGACTAGAATTGCGCATGTGACTGCGCAGAACACTAGAAGTGCGCATGCGGTGCGGCTGTACAGAACTCTACAGAGCATATTTAGACTCTTTGTGTTGGGATCTCCCTATTTGTTGGCTGTCGGCTTAGTCAGAATAACACACTTACGTCCTGTTGATTTTGTGATCTGTGGTCAAACATGTTATTGAAGATGTTCCATCACACCAATTTGATGAATTTATATAAATTCATGTGCACATATGTGCGGTAAATTGGAAGTGCTAACATGAAAAGTATAAAAGTGTTACGATAGGTGGCTGTTGATTGGTCGAAGTTCCTTACATTCTAATACCGGATTGGTCTCGTGAGCCAGGAGCTAAATAGTCAGTTTAAAATGCTTCCTCCTGCAAGGGATTCGCACATGAAACAAGATATATTCAATTACTGAGCCTTATATTACGATAAGGTACAACACACAGTACTTGCCACATGCCATAGGCAGTTCTGATGATGTTGATACTGATCGATACGTAAATAGGTTTTGGAGGGGGAAAAATTAAGTCAGGGGCACTGTACAAATATTTATCTTACAAAACGGTACCATGCCCAGCTCCTTTGAGGGAAAACTACACCCCCAGACGTATTTCTTACTTTTATTGATATGTGCATTTAAAAAATTGGATCTGATCCATATTCGAAGTGCTCAATGTGTAATGACTTTTTGTGTGTTAATAACATGTTTCTCCCACCACATATAAGTAGGAACAGAACTAACCTTAATACTGTATTATTTTGCCCTGTTTCTGGTGACGATAGGGTAGATACTTTGTAACGGATAGGACTGAGAAGGAATGGACCGTTGCCTTAATTAAGTGTTTGCATATGAAATACAACAGGTGCGCTCGACTCCATCGTTAACTAGCCCTGAGAATGGATTTTACTAACATCTGCAATTTAAGTTTCATCAAACACTCAGATAGTACAATTTTCAGAGCCATTACCATGCTCTTCTCAAACTCAAGCTTAGTAGAAAGTACACATCCATCAGATACTGTGGATCAATCTACACTAAGTACTTTACATTATTTCTTTAAGGAAAGTAATTTTAAGGAAGGTGTGTGTTGTCCACTCAGCAATAAGTACATATTACTGTCGACTACAGAGTTTCAAATCCGTAAAGCGAAATGTTACATAATACAGTGTTACATGTTGCGAGCTCAGGAATCCCATTAAATACAGCTGTACATAATGGTGCTGTTTTTAAGTCACCTGCAGCCAAGTGAATAATCTACAGTAGACGGTAAAATCAAGTAGGTAAGCGTCGAGTGGGTACTGTGTGGCTAGAACTTGTGGAAATCACGAGATGATAATTGCATCGTGTTCTGTAAGAAGTCCATACTTCATTGGAAGAAATGAAACTGAACAGTGACTTCTTGCTGCTGCTGTATTAATTGTTGTTGTGCGCATTTTTCAAAGAAATTTCATTAAGTATTGAAACTGGTTCCTAAAAACAATGTCTTGCTACGAGATATACACATTCGAACACACAAGAAACAAACATTACCTGCATTTTCAATATTATTCATTCCAAAGTGTGCAGTGTGTCTAACGCACCTATACCTATTATCGGTCTTAAGAGGCGTCATAATGCCGGAATTTCACCCTAAGGTAGAGTTATTTAACGTGTTAGTAAATCTACTAACGTGATTCATTCGCATTTAATTTTTCTTAACTGACTGTGTCGCAATTCGCTTCCGCTACTTTGAGGTGAGCATTTTGCCAACTACACTAAACAGTCGGTCTTTTCATTTCAAGATTTGTATTACTCCTTATGTGATATTCTAAAAATTATTCTTCACCATATGCCAATCAGAAACGAAGTAGATTACAAAATTCAGCTTACTTCTTACCTGCCAAAGATCTGTAAGGCGAATCTGAGTTGGTGTACTGCTCTGTCAGCAGAATTGAAGCAAGCTTTGGTTTAAATTAACTCGGAATTGCTTTACAGTCTGGCTTCACTTAAATAACAGGAGTCCGTCACTTCGAAGAAAAAGAAGCCATATTAATACCTTACTAGCGCGAAGTGTGGAATACATCCCGTTCAACAGAAATTGCTCTTTTGTATTATGAGCATCCTATTGCAGAGTTGATCGATATACGTAACACACAGAACACTCCAAGAACATGTATTCACTCTCAGCTCATATTGCATTCCAGGAATTCCTCACCATTCCGGGTAGTCACTGACACTTCCTGAGCATGGAAACGAGCAGATATTAACACTGCTAAAAGGCGACTCCTCTGCATTGTACTGGCCTCCATAACCACACGTGCAAACTCCCTCAAACTGTGAGTGGACTACAGCCACAATTAAGTATATCATGTTCAGATGACGTTTAGTCCCAGTGGTCATTTCGTTAGCGGTTTTAAGCAGAATATTTCGATACTTAGGTATTCGATTAATAATGTGGTACAGTTCCTTGTTTTACCTTTCACAGAATCTTTTCATATGTTACCCACACACAATTGTGACTACACGTATTTTAATATATAGTAAAATTATTACGTTGGCATACAGATAACATTCATATGTTATAGAACAAGAAAGCAAGCTTGAAAGATTACGTGACTGTTGGTACTGTAATCATCAGCGCTCTAGGATTCCTATGTAAATATATGTTTGTTTCTACATTAATTGACCGACCAAATGGACGCGTGGTTTGGGTCACGTAGCTGTCAGCCTGCATTCGGAAGATAGTGGGTTCGAACCCCACTGTCGGCAGCCCGCAAGATGGTTTTCCGTGGTTCCACTTTCCACACTAGGCAAATGTTGTGGCTGTACGTTTATTAAGGCCTCGGGCAACTTCTTACCGCTCATAGCTTTTTCCTACCCCATCGTCAACATAAGACCAATCTGTTGTAAAGCACCTTGTAAAAAATTACATTATATGAAGTTCAAAATTTCATTACTTTACTACTTAGGATATTTGGAGTGGTTTAAGATTCAGTTGATTTTCCACATTTGTCCACATTTCGATATATAGTACATACCGTATTGTTTTTGTTTACATATTTTAGAAAAACTTGTCTATCATTCATTACATAATGTATAGTTTTATTTTAAATATGTTCCATATTTTATGGTTTCAAGCTTATTCTTGTCAGATAAACCATTTAAAAGGTACTTTACTAGCATTTGTATTTCAAAGTCGGGTTTTTGAATTTCTATAGAAAGTTGAAAGTAAATTGTGAGGTATGCACATTCTTTCATTTGTTCTGGGCCTCGGTTTTGGCCTTATCAGTCAACCCCCGTGTTAACAGAATTACGTATTTACACCCGAGTACAGCAGCTCTGGTCCAGGCAGTCAGCAGAGCATTAACACCATTTAGGTCAACCTGTTCTATTCAGTATTTCACGTTCCATCAACAGTTGCGTGTGATCTTTGAGTGCATGTTCAGATTAGTTTATATATATGCTCATTCAGTGTATTAAATTGTTAAAATGTCACCAGACTAAGTTCTCAACTGGAAAATTACGATTGTATGTGAGTGATTTTGCGAACAAAAGACTATCAACAGATTATAAACTAATTTTTTGTAATGCCTGCCAGAACACACGGTGTTAGCCAAGAATCCAGGATGTAGCGGGAGGTGAAAAATCAGCGAATCAAGTGTGGAACTAGATCTGGACTTATCTCCTGAAGGTGTTTCAAGCTTTAGAATGGTCCGTATAGCTTCTTGTGAGATTGAACGGAGTTTCAGTGAGTAAAAAGCAATTTTAAGAGACAATATACGCAGTCTCACTTTTGAAAATTTAAAACAGTGCTTTTTAACCCACTGCATTGCAAATAGGCAATTCTCATTAAATGATTAAGAAGTGCCCCCAGCACAGCGGAAGTACCGACAGCTCAAAATATAGTTCGAAGTAAATATGTACGAAGCTTATAACTTTATTTTTGTGACTTACCATTAAATTCAGGTTTTAAGTCCTTATTTTACTCCACAATTTTAGAACATTTAACCCATATAAAGTGTAGGTAAATATTTAGCCCATTTTATTACATAGGTCTATAAATCCTATACCTGGTAATCATAGTCACGAGATATCCAATTAAACGCGGAATACGAAACACAGAGACATGAAACTTCATTTCAGTCTTTCCATAGTAGAGTTCTGTATAAAAATTATGAAGAAGAAAGACAACGTTCGTGATTTAAATCGATACAAATGCCAATATAATTGGTTGATACGCAATATGAAACTCAGAAATGATGATATTTTCTATATTTACTCAATGTTGATGTTGCTGGTCATTTTCATTTGATACACAGAAATATTTTACATGTTTTCCACATACATTTGGATAACAATATGATATAACCATCAGCATACAGGAATAAGTTGATTAGGAGGTGTCCACATTTAAATATAACTACTCTATTAATGTGGGCTGAGAACAAGTAGCGTTCGAAAATCATTTTTTTGGTAGTTGTTTTACGTCGCACCGACACAGATAGGTCTTACGGCGACGATGGGACAGGAAAGGGCTAGGAGTGGGAAGGAAGCGGCCGTGGCCTTAATTAAGGTACAGCCCCAGCATTTGCCTAGTGTGAAAATGGGAAACCACGGAAAACCATTTTCAGGGCTGCCGACAGTGGGGTTCGAACCTACTATCTCCCAAATACTGGATACTGGCCGCACTTAAGCGTCTGCAGCTATCGAGCTTGGTGTTCGAAAATCAACATGGCA
The DNA here is from genome assembly GCF_040414725.1 of Anabrus simplex. Classification (NCBI taxonomy): domain Eukaryota; kingdom Metazoa; phylum Arthropoda; class Insecta; order Orthoptera; family Tettigoniidae; genus Anabrus; species Anabrus simplex. The sequence continues at coordinate 844,342,626 of NC_090266.1, read as the reverse complement.
AGATATTTATTCGCAGAGGAACATTCCTAAATACTGTTCATGTTGCAATTAAACTGATTTATACTGAAAGGTAGTAACAGGGCAACTAACAATAGTTTATCATGATTCAGTATAAAATAAACTGCCTTTGAAAATACATTCCTGATTAATACTTTATGAAATGAAATGGCGTATGGCTTTTAGTGCTGGGAGTGTCCGAGGACATATTCGGCTCGCCAGGTGCAGGTATTTTGATTTGACTCCCGTAGGCGACCTGCATAACGTGATGATAATGAAATGATGATGAATACAACACATACACCCAGCCCACGTGCCATAGAAATCAACCAATGTTGGTTAAAATTCTCGAACCTGCCGGGAATCGAAACCGGGACCCCTGTGACCAAAGGCCAGCACGCTAACCATTTAACCATGGAGGCGGACAATACTTTATGTCCCTTACATGAATAATATAAACTGAGAAATGTACACGAAGTACATACATATATACATTGTGACCGTATCGTCACTGTGGATATTTATTACGAAATTAATATGTGGGGAGTGTATATGCTTGGAGCTTCTTTGTCGGGACGGGAGCTCAGTTTCACCATATTGCGTAATATCCTCGCCAGCAAGACGCCAAACTCACACGGATTGTAGCTGATAAAACCTCCAAAAGTGAGAGCTCATGATGAAGGAAGAAAAGCAGGAAAAATATACACTGACTGACAGAGCAAATGCAACACCAAGAAGGAGTAGTTCGAAAGGGATGAAAGTTGGGGAAAAAACAGAGACGGCACGGACGAATAATTGATGTTTATTTCAAACCGATATGCAGGTTACACAATGCGCACGGCATTGACTCAGTAGGATGTAGGACCACCGCGAGCGGCGATGCACGCAGAAACACGTCGAGGTACAGAGTCAATAAGAATGCGGATGGTGTCCTGAAGGATGGTTCTCCATTCTCTGTCAACCATTTGCCACAGTTGGTCGTCCGTACGAGGCTGGGGCAGAGTTTGCAAACGGCGTCCAATGAGATCCCACACGTGTTCGATTGGTGAGAGATCCGGAGAGTACGCTGGCCACGGAAGCATCTGTACACCTCGTAGAGCCTGTTGGGAGATGCGAGCAGTGTGTGGGCGGGCATTATCCTGCTGAAACAGAGCATTGGGCAGCCCCTGAAGGTACGGGAGTGCCACCGGCCGCAGCACATGCTGCACGTAGCGGTGGGCATTTAACGTGCCTTGAATACGCACTAGAGGTGACGTGGAATCATGCGCAATAGCGCCCCAAACCATGATGCCGCGTTGTTCTGCGGTAGGGCGCTCCACAGTTACTGCCGGATTTGACCTTTCTCCACGCCGACGCCACACTCGTCTGCGGTGACTATCACTGACAGAACAGAAGCGTGACTCATCGGAGAACACGACGTTCCGCCATTCCCTCATCCAAGTCGCTCTAGCCCGGCACCATGCCAGGCGTGCACGTCTATGCTGTGGAGTCAATGGTAGTATTCTGAGCGGACGCCGGGAGTGCAGGCCTCCTTCAACCAATCGACGGGAAATTGTTCTGGTCGATATTGGAACAGCCAGGGTGTCTTGCACATGCTGAAGAATGGCGGTTGACGTGGCGTGCGGGGCTGCCACCGCTTGGCGGCGGATGCGCCGATCCTCGCGTGCTGACGTCACTCGGGCTGCGCCTGGACCCCTCGCACGTGCCACATGTCCCTGCGCCAACCATCTTCGCCACAGGCGCTGCACCGTGGACACATCCCTATGGGTATCGGCTGCGATTTGACGAAGCGACCAACCTGCCCTTCTCAGCCCGATCACCATACCCCTCGTAAAGTCGTCTGTCTGCTGGAAATGCCTCCGTTGATGGCGGCCTGGCATTCTTAGCTATACACGTGTCCTGTGGCACACGACAACACGTTCTACAATGACTGTCGGCTGAGAAATCACGGTACGAAGTGGGCCATTCGCCAACGCCGTGTCCCATTTATCGTTCCCTACGTGCGCAGCACAGCGGCGCATTTCACATCATGAGCATACCTCAGTGACGTCAGTCTACCCTGCAATTGGCATAAAGTTCTGACCACTCCTTCTTGGTGTTGCATTTGCTCTGTCAGTCAGTGTATTATACTACTGATTGTTTTGCGTTCTACACTACATCAAGTATTAGTGATTGGCGGGCCACACAATCTGACGCATCGCTGATTTCCATAGACTTAAAGGATCTTGAGATCACAAATTTGTAGTGGGGACCGCATATCTGTTCACCCCCACCGCATGTGAGACCATATATGCTTGCACTTCTGAGGGTGGCTGGGCAGTCGACAGAGAGTCTACGCGGCAACCGCACGGCGGTTCTGTGGTCGGACTTCCTTTTGTCTTCGGGTAGAAAATGTGGATATAAACGAGAGTGCAAACATTGTGTAATTTCTCATACAAATTGTCAGTAAAAAACTGTAGTTGAGCGATAGTGCCGTGTGAATTAACGGATCGGTTGCGACGCGCCACGTAATTACGTCGTATGTTCACGTCGTGAAACTCTGACGCTGTGATGTGCCGAATGTCGGACGGAGAACTGTCCTTTAATTAATATCTCGTGGTAGAGAGAGAGTCCGTGGTGTGTACGTGAGTAATCTGAAAAATTATTAGGACAGACACGCGATAAATTAGCACGAAAGTCCGTGTAATATAATATAAACATAATTGCAGGTCTAAGTTATCATGCTAAACGACGGTGTCATTGTAGTTAAGTACAGAGAAACAGCCATACGACATAGGGTTTAAAAAACATAGGAACTCAATGTCACGGGAGTTCAGATTATTAAACTATCGTAGTGACGAAACCGCGAATTCTGTACTAGCTTGGAATGATTGTAGTAGCCTACCTGTGACCGGAATCAGATTAACAAATATGCAACTGTCATTCTGCTGAAGATCGCAATCATAACAATAAAAGGGGAATTTAACTGTGACGTGTGAAAAAGGAGTCTTTGTGAAACCCGGTGTGAGTAGTATCATTCCAGTGTTCACGACCCGAAGACCATGCATTCTTCAAGAGTCATCGAGGGACATCTGAAACCCGTGACCTCCCACCGCGGCATCATGGAAGAGACGCATCCTGCGGGTCCCTCGGAACTCGAACCACGGAGGACAAAACAGCTCTTGAGTACCAAGTTATGACTTTGTAATTCTACTATTCCCTTTGTAAATAAATAGATAGATAGATAGATAGATAGATAGATAGATAGATAGATAGATAGATAATGAATGTAAGGGTTAATATAACTTTATAAATGTTGAATTGTCAGATTAGTTTTGCTTAGAGTGGTCAGTAGGATCCCTTTCAATTTAACTACTTGAAGTTATTTGGGAAGGAAACAAGTAAGGATAATTGCATAAAATTTTAGCCCATTTTTCTTAATTGCATGGGCATTTACTGGGGTTATTCGTGATCAAGAGTGCTGATAGGAAAGGGGGAGAATCTTTTAATTTTGGTGAGCTAATGTAGTAGCTTTTTCCGAATTAATTATTCTATATGAAACAGGATAATATGACGGTAGGATCTTCACTATTGCCTGTGGACAGTATTTTAAATGTGGGGATAGTAATACCACTCTTTATCATGTAAAGTTGTAGAGTTTATTGCATGTTAGGTTAAGGAGTGGCTGTATGACCTGTGTGTGAAGAGTTCGTCGTGCCCGGGTTCGAAAAGCCACCCTCCTAACATTAGCTAGGCCACTGTGTAATTTTATGGTATTTTTAATTTTCAACTAGCAAGATACCCCGGTATTATACTGATATTTATAATTGAATGCTTATTGTTTTAGATATATAATCCGCCGAAATTCGCGATCTGACTCGTTTTCTGCGAGAATCTACCAAAATTCCCGATCTGGCTCGTTTTCTATTAGATTACGGCACGCATCCTCCCATTTTTCAATCTTCCTTTCCAGCAATCGATTTCGTACTTCCTGGGTTAGGCTCAGGTATTCCTCCCGGTCAGTTGGGTCCGTAAATCTTTGCCATCTTTTCCTATAATCATTTTTAATATGGATAAAATCCTTCAGAAGATACGGCGTGGTGTCATATTGGGTGCCTTGGTGGCACTGAACCCGCAGCCGGACTGCTTTCTTAGTCATTACCTGTCCAGGAGCCGTTTCCAGCGCGGTCAGCACATTTGACGACGGTCCGGAACATTAATATTATTATTATTATTATTATTATTATTATTATTATTATTATTATTATTATTATTATTATTATTACTATTATGTGTTTCTGGAATTAATGATGACAGGGAAAACCGGAGTATCCGGAGGAAAACCTGTCCCGCCTCCGTTTTGTCCAGCACGAATGACACATGGAGTGACCGGGATTTGAACCACGGAACCCTGCTGTGAGAGGCCAGCGCCCTGCCGCCTGAGCAACGGAGGATCCTTATAAGTACATTAAGAACAGTAAAATCAATTGGTCTCACCTCCTTTTACACCCCACCGCCCTTAAGTTTATTTACCGCGAAGATCCCCCCCCCAAAAAAAATTAAAAGAAGGCGTGTTTCTTTAAGTTTAAAGGAGATTACAAACACCAATGTTCACGTCTATTACCTTCAGTTTTGAGATATATGTATCCCCATAAATATCATTCATTTTTTCACTTTATTTCCAACTGCCCCCCCCCCCATAAGTGAACTTTCCCGCAAAAATACTTGTTTCTTTAATAGTAAAGGATCTTCTAAATTCCAATTATCACGAATCTAACTTCTTCAGTTTTTGATTTATGTGTCCACATGAAAGAAATTCAGCTCCTTTACACTCCCGCCCCCCAAGATGGTTTCCCCCAAAACGCGTTTTTCTTTGTTTTTAAAGGAGATCCAAATACGAATTTTCACGTCTGTAACAACTTTAGTTTTGATTAGATATATGTATTCTCATACAATTAAGTCAATTAATTTTCCAATTCTTTCACCCCCGCCCCTTCATTGGAATTTCCGAGAATACGTGTTTCTTTACTTTTAAAGCAGATTGCAAATATCAAATTTCACGTCTGTAACATCTTCATTTTTGAGATATCAGTACCCTAATTAAAAGAATTCACCATTTTCAGTCACTTTTACCCCCCCTCCACCCAAGTGGTATTTCCGAAAACTAAAAATACACGTTTCTTTATGTTTAATAGAGATAAAAAAATACCATTTTTCACTTCTGTAACATGTTGAGTTTTTTGAGATATACTGTAGAAATTCTCATTTTAAAATTTCACCCCTTTTGAGTTCTCCTTAAGTGGAGTTTCCAAAAACAAATCACCTATGTTTCTTTACATTTACTGGAGATTCCAAACACCCATTTTTTACGTCTGTTACATTTTACGTTTCAAAGATATTCTGTAGATATAGTCTTTCAAAAAATTCACCCCAATTTGTCACTCCTGTTTAACCGCCATTAATTGGATTTTTCAAAAACTAAAAAATAAGTGTTTCTTTATTTATAAAGGAGATCCCTTATACAAATGTTCAGTTCTTTAATATCTACCGTTTCTGAGATATATGTATCCTCATTAAAGGCATTCAACCCATTTTTCACCCTTTTACACCCCTCCTATTGGGATTTACAGGAAACAAAAAAACGCGTTCCTTTATTTTTAGAGGAGATTCTAACTACCAATTTTTACATCTGTAAATTTTAAGGTTTTAAGATGTACACACACTCATTTTAAAAATCTCACCCCCCCTTTTCACCCCCCAATATTTGGATTTTCCAAAAACGAAAAAATACGTGTGTTTCTTTACTTTTAAAGTAGATCCCAAATACCAATTTTCAGGTCTATAATATCTTCAGTTTCTGAGATATAAGTAGCCTCATTAAAGGCATTCAACCCCTTTTTCACCCCTTTTCACCCCTCCTATTGCGATTTTCCGAAAACAAAAAATACGTGTTCCTTTATTTTTAAAGAAAATTCTAAATACCAATTTTTACATCTGCAAACTTTAAAAGTTTGGAGATAAAGATTCACTCATTTTAAAAATTCACCCCCTTTTCACCCTCCCATTAATTGGATTTTCCAAAAACAAAAAAATACGTGTTTCTTTATTTTTAAATGAGTTCAAACGTACCAATTTTCAGGTCTGTAATATCTTCAGTTTCTGAGATAAAGTATCCTGATTAAAGGCATTCAACCCAATTTTCACCCCTTCCCCCCGTCCTATTGGGATTTTCCGAAAACAAAAAATACGTGGTTCTTTACTTTTAATGAAGATTCTAAATACCAATTTTCACATCTGTAAACTTTAAAAGTTTTGAGATATAGATGCACTCATTTTAAAAATTCACCCCCCCCTTTTCACCCGCCATTAATTGGATTTTCCAAAAACAAAAAAATACGTGTTTCTTTATTTTAAAAGAGATCAAAAGTACCAATTTTCAGGTCTGTAATATCTTCAGTTTCTATATATAGGAACCGGTATCCTGATTAAAGGCATTCAACCCCTTTTTCACTGTTTTCTACCCCTCCTATTGGGATTTTCTGAAAATAAAAGAATACGTGTTCCCTTATTTTTAAAGAAGATTCTAAATACCAATTTTTACATCTGTAAACTTTTAAAGTTCTGAGATATTGATACACTCATTTTAAAAATTCACCCCCGTTTTCAGCCCCTTAGAGAAGGAATATCCAAAAATCCTCTCTTAGCGAGCACCTAAATCTTAAAATGAATCTATGTACAAAATTTCATTTCTTTATGTCCAGTAGTTTTGGCTCGGCGATGATGAATCAGTCAGTCAGTCAGTCAGGACAAGTTATTTTATATATATAAAGTTAATTTATTTGGTTTGATATTAAATGCCGATTTACTGAAAGTAGATTCACTTCATTTTAAATATACATTCTTATATATCTGTTTGAGGTAATGGTAAATGTTAGTCTGTGAGATAGGGAAACCGTGTAAACTCTGCGATGGAAGGAACTGTGTCTGAACTCTGGCTTTCTGTGAGGTTGAAATATATTGAAATGATATAGCGGCATGATATTTAGAAATATTTATATGATATGATTAACGCCCGAGCTGATTTTAGCATATTAATAAGTGCATCAGTGTTATTGCGTTAAAATAACGAGCCGCTGACGATGCATTGAGAATGTATTTATTTGTGGAGAAGTTTGTTTTAAGTAGGTTCTTGTTCTGTGTTGTGGGCGTTGTCCAAATAGATTTACGGCTGTCTAGTCGAGGGATAGAGGCGTTTAAAAGAAAGGCAGGCGAGTTGTAAATAAAAAATGCAGCCTTTATTTGTGTTATATGTTTTTCTCTTCCAGGTGTTTGAAGTATTTGAATATGATGTTTAGATAATTATTGTTTTATTGAAGTTAGATTTCGTGAGAATCCATTGATAGTTTTGTTCAAATGAAGGGGTTTAGACCCTTGTGACAAGTTGGTCATCAATTGTGGTGATTCGTATTCACCAGAATTCTGTTTAATTGTATTATTTGTGGGATTATGTTGTGATTACGTGGAGTTTGTTTATTGCTTTTCTTATTTTATATTTTTTCATATAATTTATCGTGCTATATTTAAATTAGGCGGCCACTCTAAGACTAATCTCAGGTTAAATCAGTGTTTTGAATATGTAAATTGGGAATCTTCCCGGGGGAATATTGCGCATTCGCAAGGTCGTAACTTATCACTGTAAATAGTCAAATGTTTTATTATGATATTGTGAAAGGTAATTTTTTAGTCGTATTCAACAGCTGAAATGAAACGTAGGGTCGATCAACAATTAAACCAGTTATACAAAGTTAAAGATTTTAGAAAGGTAATTCAACCTTCTTCAAATTGTTTGAATCGAATGAAGGAACACTCATGTGCTTAATTAAAATATGTATGGATTGTTTTATCATTAAGTGAAATTCGATCCCGTGATTTCAATAGTCCACATAGAGACACTTGTGAAGGTGTGGACTGAAAGTTTACTTGATCATCAAGGTTGTAAAGTGTTAATTATATGTTGCAACGAGAGTGGATTAAACCTATAGAAAATTTTATTTTTTGCTTATCTTTGCCGATAATCGCATCCTTGTCTCTTCCGTTCATTTTATGCCTGTAAATTAGATTTAAGTTGTAGCCGCGGACGCGCCGTGGCCATGAGAGGCTTGTGCTCATATCTCGGAACGGAAGGGTAGTGGTTGACCTCGCTATGTAATAAGGGCATTTGTCATCTTAGGTGTTCGGATTAGTTATTTCAATCCAAATGAGGCGGCATTTGTCATTAGACAGAAGAGGTCCCTTGACTTAATTTCTGGTGGCGCGTGGTCCCATGTGTTCATGACCCGGTCGGGGTAAATTTGCGTCGTCACATGGTCCCATGAGCTATGGGGGTTAATGGGAAAGGTCCCAATATACATGTTCGTTATAGACGGTTACGTCTTTCCAGCGTACAGTTTTCCAGTACTTTTGAGTGAATGTTGAGTGGATGTTTTTAGACACTCATTCTACGAGTATATCAAAAACATGGAGAATTGAGGCTTATCATCTTTTCCTCTACGCAGGTGTTAGAGCGCTGGTCTTTTTAGCTCGAGCTGGCGGTTCGATCCCGGCTCATTCCAGTGGTATTTGAAGCTGCTCAAATAAATCAGCCTTGTGTCCGTAGATTTACCGACACGTTAAGAAACTCCTGCAGGACAACACTTTGTTTGATCTGTGGTTTGGTTCCGAAAATAAACGTGCATATGATGAAATTGGTTAGACCCAAAGAATTAATTCTCACTTCAATATGGTGTTTTTGGAACCTTGAGCAGCCTGTTTGATCGGCGGACGGAGCTGGACAAACCAACATATGTGCAAAACAACGGTGTCATCGTCATTTTAAAAGGATTTTATACTGAAGTGCAATATTATCATGTACCATATTTTATTTAATATTAATCTACGAAGGTGTCACAGTGTGTTTTAAAGATGTTTCTAGTTATTGTGTTTGCTTGATTTGACTCGGTGACTGATGATGGCACAAATTTAGTGCCGAAACTAGTACCTCATGTGAACGACATGTGATTGATTCACATAAATAAATGTTTGTGTATTGAATAGGAGGACTCCTATTAATTACTTTCAATTATTGTAATCTCAATTCAATACGGATCATGAAATTTCTAAATATCAATGTGGCAAGTGCTGCCAACTTCAGCGACACTCTAATCGGTCTTGCATCAGATTTCCAGGACTTCGAAAAATTATATCTGCGGAATTAAGTGGCATGAAGGAGGAGGTAGGCAAACTACAAGAACATCTAGTTCGGCAGGATATTCAGCTTGACGAGGCAGAACAATACAGCAGAAGGAACTGCCTCCTCCTTCACGGCTTAAATGAAACACCCCGCGAGGATACCTATGCTGTGGTGTTCGAAAACTTGAAAAGTAAGCTGAACATTCAATTGTCTATGGACAGCATAGATCCGTGTCACAAGCTAGGCCGTGTGAAGAGGACGGCGGCTAAAGTGGTGCCTGCTGGGAATAGACCTATTATAATTAAATTCCTCAGGTACCATGAACGAGACCGAATCTGGCGTGCCAAGCAAGCTCAAAAAGGTACTAAGCTGCTCATCACGGAATCCCTGACGTCCACACGGAAGGAAATGCTAAATAAAGCAGGGGACTTCTGGGGTATGCGCTGGGTTTCGCTCCAGGATGGCCGCATTATTGTTCATCTAGACGATGAAAAGAAGCTGCAGATTAATTCACCTTGTGAATTCACACTTGAGGCAACTAGGTTGATTATCGGAGTGAAGAAACTGTTGCGATGAGCCTCCTCAATATTATCGTTTTATTAGGTTTAATATTTATGTGTTTGTGTGTGTGTTAACTAGTCAGCGGTCCACTTCATCAGGATATCTAGGTAAGATTCCTTTCTTAGTCCAAGCATGTCCTATAGGCAGCTAATTACGGGATTACCCTCCAACAGTAACCGTTGCTCTAAAATAGCACTCTGTCCCAGCCCATTCATGCCGGTAGTTTTCTGAACTTTCACTGTATCCTCACGCTCTACAGTGTTGTCATTTGAACAGCCTAAGCTTACTCGCACACTTGGACGAAATTAAGGGTATATTTCACGAAAATTGCATCCATGTAATAGATATCGGTGAAAGTTGGTTTCAAATAGTATGGTTCACTTTGATGGCTATAATATTCGTAGCCATGACCACACCAATAAAAGGGGTGGAGGTCTCGGTCTTTATTTTAGAGAGGACCTCAAGAGCAGTGTCATTTGCATCGACCGGTGAGATACCAGGGATAGAATTCATATTCGTTGAAGTAATTGGGAGTGGACCGAAAATACTTATTTGTGTAGTTTATCGACCACCTAAAATATCTCATATCGTCGAATTCGAGACGTATCCCATTAATTTTCTACCAGCGTATGGACGTGTTATAATATTAGGAGACTTTAACACTAATGTACTTATCAAGACCTGTGACACTAAGATTAGAAGACCTGTTTTCGTCATGTGATATGACGATCGTTCCCTCTCATCCGACTATCCATGTGTGCACTGCTAACTACATTTCAAACACCCTAATTCCTCTTAAAGTGACCAATAACCATCAGAAAGTTGTAACTCATGGACAAATCTCAGTACCGGCTATGTCCTTTCATAACCTTATATTCCTTGCTTACTCGAATCGTACTCCAAAATATAAACATAGATATGTTAAGATTCAGGAATTTAAAAGATCGACATGAATCAGTTTAGATATGAAGCCTACAGCCTTCCGTGGCTTGACATTTTCAATCTAGACGATATTGACACAAAAATTATTAAGTTTAATTCTTTAATACATAGCCTATACTAGAAACATGCACCGAAGAGACAGATTAGAATGTCCCGGAAACCTAACCCATGGCTAACCTCTGAGGATAAAAACATGATGTCTCACCGTGATTCTTTTTGTCGACGCTACAAATATGCTTGTGACCAAACTGATCATGGAAATTACAGAATAATTAGGAATAAAACTAAACAAATGATACATAATATGAAATTTAAATATGTTCGTGATTCAGTAACTTAAATACAGCTAGTGCCTGGAAGCATTTCCGAGCTATGGGCATAGCTAGAACTAGGGAAAAGAACCAGGTACCCGGCATTCCACTTGACGAGCTGAACGCTTATTTCACGGAAGACATGATTCAGTCTAATCCTCTTAACAGACGGCAAACAGATAACTTGTCCCTCAACATCGCCCCTGTTTTGCCTTTCGTAGTCAGCACTAACGAAGTTAAGAAAGTCCTGTACTCTATTTCATCCGGGGCGAGTGGGGTCGATGATATTCCTGTCACTTTGATACACAATATTATTGGTGCTCTTCTCCTCATTCTCGCCCACATCTTTAATTATTGTTTGAAGAATGGCACACTACAAACAATTTCGAAGTTAGGTAATGTCATCCCACTTCCTAAGAACCCAGGTTCGAAACTTCTATCCGATTACCGTCAAATTTCTATTCCTCCTGCCCTCTCGAAAGCACTAGAATGGTTGGTACATGTTAAAATTCAAGAATACCTGCACTTTCAGTCCCTTCTGGATCCGCTGCAGTCTGGTTTCAAGAAGGGCCATAATACAGAAACTATCTTAATGACAGTGACTGATGACATCAGACAAGCAATGGAGGAAAGATCAGTGACTATACTCACAGTACTCGACTTCAGCAGTGCTTTTGACATGACCAATATTCGGATATTGTTAAAAAAAGCTTGGATCATTTCTTGGTATAGAAACTTCAAAATTTTTCCACTCTTACCTTAGAGATCGTAAGAAACGTGTTATAGCTCACGATATTACTTCACAGTGGCGGGTCAGGAAGGCTGGATCCCCACAGGGTTCTGTCATTGGTCCTCTCCTATTTGACCTCTATATTAATTATGTATCCTCTAAAATAAAGTATAATAGATATGACCTTTTCGCTGATGACCTCAACATTTACTGCCACGTTAATATAAATGATATATCGAACGCAATAAGAGATATTAACTCAGACCTTCAACAACTCAGTGTGTACGCCAGTGAAAACTCTCTCCATTTTAACCCCAAAAAAGCTCAGTTATAATCGGTTTCCAGAAATTATTAAACGCCATGTATAAAAATTATACTATTCCTCTCGTGACATTAAACGCAACTGTAATCCCGCTCTGTAAGGAAGTGAAGAACCTAGTTATGACCCTGACAAACTCTTGACTAGTCTGCACACGCAAGAAATACATGTAGAATGATGAACGCGACGCTACACCCTCTGAAATGACATATGGACACTTTGCCACAAGACGTAAATAAAACTTCTCCAAACATTGATACTACCAAACTTGACTATTGCGACATTGTCCTCGTTGATGCGACCCGTGAACAAACTACAAAACTTCAACGTGCGTTGAAGTCTGATCTCCGATTTGCTTTTAACTTGAGTCATGATGCTCACATAACTCCTAGCTACACAGCACTTTACTGGCTAAAACCCGAAAGGCGACCGAAATTTCACATACTTACGTTGATTTATTGAACTCTGAAGGAAACTCTACTCAAATACATTTCTTTAAAATTCTATTTATTATCATCATTCCATAATTGTAACACTAGATCTGGCACTTTCCTTGCTATTCCCATCAACTACATGTCAATGTATAATTGCATGCACAGATTACCTGTTGAATACCGCTGATTGTTTCGTGTGGCTGGTGACGTATGATAGGTTGTGTGACTGTGGTAAGTACGCTAGTAACATTGGCATTTTACCGTACAGCTGAAGAACATTAATGCTCCCATAATTAATATTAGTTTATTATTATACTTTTACTGTTATAGAGTAAATGTACATAATATTTAGCTTTTAACTCATGTACATACATAACAGTTTATTGCCATACTTGTGTTTCCGTTATTTTATTAAGTATTTTGTTCTGTTTATGCATTATTTATGTGTTTCAGTTTGTATGTAACTTCTTCATTGTGACATTTTCTCATTCTTTTCTAATTTTATGCTCCGGAATTCTTTTTATCTTGTTGCTATATGTTGAGCTTTGCTTTCATTCTTCATTAAATGTTGTGCATATGTGTTATTGAGGTTAGTTGCTTGATGATGCTTGTTGTTTTAAGGGTCCTAACATCTAGGTCATAGGCCGTTGACGTTAGTTATCATTGCTTTTATAATAGAAGAGTACATCTCTTTTACGTATGTATTAACCTGCAATTTTTGTGGTTAAGTGTAAGAGAGGGCCACGAGCCTTCAACTTCGCCACTGCTAAAGCCGTATCAGGAAACGGGACTAAGGTGGCAGACAATATAGATCGTACTGTAATTCCCAGATGACCGGGCGAGTTGACCGTGTGGTTAGAAGCGCGCGGCTGTGAGCTTGCATCCGGGAGATAGTGGGTTCGAACCCCATGGTCGTCAGCCCTGAAGATGGTTTTCGGTGGTTTCCCATTTTTACACCAGGCAAATGCTGGGGCTGTACTTTAATTAAGGCCACGGCCGCTTCCTTCCCATTCATAGGCCCTTCTTCTCCCATCGTCACCATAAGACCTATCTGTGTCGGTGCGACGTAAAGCAAATAGCAAAAAAAACTCCCGGATACTTTAAGAGGATTTGGAAAGCGTCAGACAACCGCTCTACTTTCCTGGTAGGACATCATCAGCCACTGTTTGGCTCCGAGTAGTTTTCTTCTGTGTTCTGGGCCCAAGCGCAAGTTATGTTAAATAGGGACAATATGTTCCCTTCTCTAATCATATTTTGCCTGCTTTATATACCCAGGTGAATCGCTACCACACACGTCAGTGCAGTAATATCCCGTTATTGTTTGTTTCTTAGTAAGTGTTCTTTTCAAGGTCATTCACCTAATTCATAGCTCAATTGGACACTGTAAACAAAAAGAGAAGACATTTGTCACTGTTAAACCATCTTGTTTAGTGAGCATTCTTCTTATTATTAATCTTTGTGGGATTTTCTCAATTATTTAGGGTCGGCACTCCAGTGGATTAAGACCAGTTTTACGGCCAGATGCCTTTCCTGGCGCTAACTTTATGTGGGAAAATGTATTCAGTTGGCGTGTTGCTGAGGTAGGTAGTTTGCAGTGTGGTATGTTGCATGTAAATTCAGATGTGTATTGAGATAAACAAAAACTCCCTGTCTAAGAACCAGAGGAATTAACCAAACATGGTTAAAATCCCCGCACCTGCCAGGAATTCAACCCGAGGCACTCAAATTCCAACACTACTAGGATGAGTATTCAACCAAGGAGATGGACACATTTTAATAATCAGACTCTTAAGACAATTTTACATTAATTATTTGAGGCCGTTCATTCGCTATGAAAAGAAAAGAAAATGTTGATTTGAACTACCGGTTTGCAGATGTTCTGTTGTCGTGCTATAATGCCTCCTGCATTCGTTTAAAACATAGCTGAGCTGTAGTCTAACAAATGAAACTCATGTAAAATTGGTTTTATTTGAAACTCATAATTTTTAACGGTATGTCCTTTCCAAAACATAGATTTCATTCTGATGTCATGAATTAAATATACATGCTTGGATCTTAACGTATTAAATATTAGAACATATGAGAACATTAATAATATGTTCTATAGATAGGTATGAATAATACGAAATATGTCACCTACTGTACCTTTAAAAGCAGTATAGTTTCAAAACGGTGAGCTCGCAAATTTCCGATGTTTGCTATCTTCAACACGGAGGCTGATTGGATCATCAAATAGCAGCATAAAATGTTATGTTGTTATACAAAAACCACACAATTCGATTGTGGAACCATATGAAGTGTACTTAGCACAATGAGAAGTGAGGTAGTTTTCCGTTTCCTTCATCACTGGGTGAGAAAGGGGTATTGTAGTATGACCGGTCCTATGCCTTCACAACATTAACTGCTGCTCCGAATGTTACAACTTAGTAGCTCCATATTGCCACAGCCACAAATGAGACTGAGGCTTTGACGAAGTTACATTTTGCTCTGGCCTGTCCCGAAGGACATATGAAAAAATACTGTATCCCTCAAGAAATAGCAATAGGTTGAATTTCCGGTAAGACAAGGTAATTATACATTCCGAAAATCGGTGTTTGAATAACGAGGCAGTGTATTTGTCGTAATATATTGAGCCGTATCCTGACGTCCCATAAGAGACAATCAGATTTATATTTGCCATATTAAATAATTTTACTTAAATATACTTCAGTCAGGCATGGTATTAGTAGTAGATTGCAGGATAGTTGAGACCGGAAGTCCATGGAGACAAAAAGTCGCTGAATATTGCGCGATGCTTCCCTGGGACCGTGTGAAAAGCTTGGCGTTACCAGACGTTAGCATATCTCGGCACGTGTAGAAGACGTAGGCCAAGAGGAATATTCAGCCAATTAGAACGCGTGGGTGTGGACAATATGGAGTTTGGATCGCGCGGAATTAAAATTCCAGGTTGACCAACATGGATATCGGCATGAAGAAGACATCGCTAAAAAGGAATCAGTTCTGTTAATTGACGGATTTCCACAGGTGGGTGAGTGTAAAACAATAAGGAATACGCTGTAGAAATAATCTGATTCATTTTTTGTGTCATCAGGAGTGTGTTTTATGTTAATTTTAATTAATATAAAAGTCATTGTGAATAGCAAGCACGCTGTTTGGTTGATTCTTTAAACATGCGGGAATCCCATAGCTATAACGGCGTTAGCCAAACTTCTCAAGCGTCCCAAGCTTTGGGAGCATCACTCTGATTGTGGGAGCCGACTTGGTGTGAACGTTGTTCGGTACTGCTCTGATACTTGTGCGCGAATATTGCCACGTGGATAGATATATAACTGTGTATGGTCTTTTCGACCGAGAAACAGTGCTTTTAGTTGTGAAGTTAGCTGAATTAACTGGTGCAATGCTACATTGCCGACTTCATGATGACGCAAATTATAAGTCAAAAGTAATAGATTGTAATATCAGCCGCAGACTGGTGAGTGAAGGAGAGACGCTCAGCTGCATCGTATTTTCGTCTCGGTCACGTATCGCGAAGGACTTTCGTACCGAACCGCGAACCGCTCTGACTAACTGTATAAAACCCTAAATGATATTCATTTCACGTGTGTTTATTCTGTCAGATTAATGTTGGCTTAGTTCACAGCTAACAAGGGTTTATTCGGCACGTGCAAATCGAGCAGTGAAGAGGTATTTACTTGAAGTTTTCTGTGTTGCAGTGTACAGGAACTTTCATCAAGAAGATGGCACCGCCCATAGAAGAAAGAAGATTGTTTCCATGTGTTAAAGCTGTGGTGATCATGGAGTAGGACATCACCAGGGCAAGGATGTGAGCCGTCGCCAATGTCCAGAGAGTCGTCAAAGATAAGACGCATATTTTTAAATTACATGGGATGTTATATTAATTATGTTTAAATACTAGTGAAGTTAAGTGTAGGGATTTTTCTTTAACGTAATTTTTGCCTAACGGCATGTGTTTGTTTCACATTTGTGATGCTTTAGATACGGATAGCAGAGGAAGGCATGATTTCTATATTTTTATTTTACTTTACGATTAGTTAGATGGGATATTGAGGGAGTTGTTAGGATTCATTTTGTTTTTGTGTCTTTATGCATGTTAATTAGCTTAGAATTATTCCGATATTCTTGTATGTTAGAGACAGGAGGATTAGATTGACAAGATCATCCACTTTCCGAGTTAAACACTTGCTGAGTTGAGAGTAAATTCGATTTTTCTTTTTGTTTAGAAAGTTAGCAACAGTTAGATTGCATGACGCGTGTTATTTCAGGAGCTGTAACACGTGTGGAGCTGTATCGCAACGTTGAATGAGAAAGGAGTCTTTCAATGTGGGTTGGAAACTGTTTCGTACAATGATTTGAATGGGAATCGAACCTGGATTTATAATGAGAAAGGCTGATAAGATTGTAAGAAATAGAAGTGGATTTAATGCATGCTGATTTATGAAGTTGATTATGCAGGCCGATTGCATGCCTGATGAAGTGACAAGAACGATGTGCAGTGAGAAGAGTGCTGCAATTGTATTCTGAGAGAATATTGAGAATCAGAATTGACGAGAAATTAATGCCAAGCCGATGTGCGTGTTAAATTATTATAGCATGCTAGCAAGAATGTGAGTTTCCGTGCAGTTGAGGAAATATGAGCTCGCTTTACAGGTTTACTTATCACCCGTATTTGCATAGACAGCGTGAATGAGATGTCCTTTACGTAATACAATCTTGTCGAACAGCAACCAAGCCCTCAGTGCAATATTGAGTTCTAACACGTCCTTTCAGCCCACAGCACAGCCGGAAATATGTGACGGATGAACCAAGGCCGCACTAGATAGACAGGCCACAAGGCTCGGACCGTGACGTCACGCCAGTGGCTGGCGTTCAGAATGGCAGTGTAGGGCCCGCTCTCACTTTCACCATGATATTGTTCATGTATTCAACCTTAATGATAAAATTGAACATTCCTTCAATTGTGGCTTTACTTAGGCTTGTATACTACACGAGTTTTATGCGGGGAGAAAACTGGCAGGGCAGTATATGTACATTTCTTTGCGTAAAATTATGCTGACATCTGTCACTTGTAACTCAACACGGTATCTTGTAAAAGATCAGAACGCGTAATACGTATACAAAAAGTTTTAATCTTACTAGGAAAATGCATGATGGCAATTCACAACAATAGTCTGAAACCTTTCTTAGAAATTAAGCTGCAATTTAAAACTTACCTAACAATTCCTAAGGTTTCAGTTTATACATTTTTATTTTCCTGAGGATTTCTTCTTCTCAGCCATGAGTTTGTCTACGGTAACTTTTCTATTGTTATTCAATAATATATTACAAAAGATTTATATACATTTGTCAACGAAATGTTTAAAATTATTTATTTAATCACTGCATGTTTAAACATGTTTTCGTTTTCCAGAACATTGTTGACAAGCGAAATCAGAATTTTTCTCTGAGAATCCTCATGTAAAAACATTAGTGTACAGGTTTACATTTTGTAGCTCTAAAAGTGTCTGGTACAACACCTTTTGGTCCAGGGCAGCAGCAAGCCAAGGCCGCACTAGATAGACTCAGATAGACATTTTTTTGTCTGACTCAGAGTTGTCAAAGTCAGGATAAGTTGTCAGCTTGATTAAGCCAGTTATTTATTAAGATTTTAAATAAATGACCAGTATCAAACAACTTTTTGTGTGTGTGTTTCGTCAAATGGATTTTGAAAAGTGGTTTGTAAATTGCATTTGCGCAGCTTTTCAAACATTTTCCTACTAACACTGTTATTATTAGAAATTATGCATGCTACCTTATAAGCTATAGGCCTATCTGTTAATACTTTAAAGACTTGCAAAGTTAGTTCTTCTAAGAAATGTCACGTTAGGTTCTTACATGGAAACAAATCAACAACGTCTTTACTTTTTTAAAACTGGATGACAACATAAAAGTTTGTGTAGTTGTAGCTAATGTAGTGTTATTTTCTCCGCTTTAACTACTAAAAGCAACTATCTCTACCTTTCCTCCTAGCGGGCGATCTGGCCGTGCGGTTAGGGGCGTGCGGCTGTGAACGTGCATCGGGAGATAGTGGGTTCGAATTCCACTGTCGGCAGCCCTGAAGATGGTTTTCCGTAGTTTCCCATTTTCACACCAGGCAAATGCTGAGGCTGTACCTTAATTAAGGCCACGGCCGCTTCCTTCCAGCTGTTAGGCCTCTCCTATCCCATCGTCGCCATAAGACATCTGTGTCGGTGCGACGTAAAGCCACTAGCAAAAACAAAAATAAAACCTTTCGTCCTTTATAGTTCAGCTCACGTTTTATGTAGATTCCATCCAACAAGTTACAAAATATTTCATGCTCCTTTAACAATTTTAGTTTCTTTTTCAAGTAATTCCAATGTGAATCATCAATACCCGAATTTCCCGTGCCTAGTTTTGCAGTAAAAGACTGTGAATAACCGGGTGAGGCATTGTAAGAAACGTTGACTGTCTTATTTTCTTTTACGCCCCAGGAAATGCGAAAAATATTGAAGTGAACCATGTTATTAGAATACAGGAGTAAAATACTTTCTTTGCAAAGGCTATATTTAACTGTTCCTTACAAAATTATAATTTATCAGTAATGATACACTCATCAACTTCACTTTCAATTTCATCGATTATTTTGTGTACAGATTCTACTTTGTCGTGGACAGTAACTTTTGAGTTACAAGCAGGTCTAAACAGGAAGTTACAAATACTTTTCTAATTTGACCATTTTAATATCTTGCCCCCGTCACCTAATGCACGTATATCAGGGTTATCACTCATGAAAATATCATGTTTAATGGATTTAAAATCAAGAGCCTCGTTTAATGTTAAGGAAGTACCAATTTTCGGAATATTTTCCTCAGTCATATACATTTTGAAAATACAGACTTCGGCTGTTAAAGTTGACGGAGGGGCCGATGACCTTCGATGTTAGGCCCCTTAAAACAACAAGCATCATCATTATCATCAAAGTTGACGGAAACTTTGTCCAAATCTAATTTGCGTTTAATACTGAAATTACCCTGAACGTCATCGAAGTCCTTGATCCTGTCATATTTTTCCTCAGCTTTCTTTCTTTCCTTCCTCTTCCCGTTTTTCAATTTCTTCTTGTCTTTGAATAGGATTTTTGCTCGGTGTTGGAAGATTTTTAGACAGATAGGCAGGCACATTTTCAAACTTGGGAATATAGCATCGTTTGAGAGTTTTAAATGGTTAGGTTTTACAGTTAAAAGAGACTCATCAGATCTTTTAACAGAATCGTCCCTAATTACGAAACTTCGTCGAAGTGTTTTATGCACACAACTGAGCTTGATGAAGGGATGAATTCTGTTCGATGGATGGCTATGATCCACTTTTGTTTCCGAAACAAGCCAGTAGGAAATTTAAACACTGAAATATTAGGCTGTTTTGAACTGTAGTTGATTCTACAACCAGGTGTACAATACGACGTGGCCTTAATTCACAATGTTCACACGCGTTTAAATCATTCAACACCATCGATAGCCTCACTGCTACGAGGTTCAGATCAGCCTACAACAAAGAGAATAAGTACTACAAGTCACTGGCGAGAAGTGAAGCGGCTGGCGGCTCGTGTGACGTAGCGCCCGAAGTGGAGGGGGAGCCTTATGGCCTGTATATCTAGTTGGCCTTGGATGAACGCGCTTTTGGGTGAGCGAATGCAGCAGAGGAACGCAATGTTTCCCATTGCCTTCCACATGTTTAATAAAGGATAATATATGTTTTCTCTTACAGAATGATGTTTTGTGCAATTTCATGTTGTTTTGATATGTTGTCTCGTTGTTTAATGGGGAACAGCCCGAGTATTGAGTGAATGTTGGTGGTCAATCTAGTTCTTACTAGATCTTTTGGTGAACCGCGTTTCACATCGAGTCAGTGTAGTATGTAAGATTGCCCTTTCATAATCCGATGTGAATATTTGAGATACTTTGCTTTTATTGTGTTCATTGTAAATATAGCGTAGGGAAATGACACTAGTATTTTTCATAATTCATATCATGTCCCATTGCGTCTTAATTTTCTTTTTATGTTAACTTTTGCGACCACTCTCCGGAATTTAAATCCGTATCATTGTGATACTTAACATCGTGCTACTCCATGCGAATCAAATGCGTATATGTATACGAATAGGAACACTATTATGAACATGAACATTGGACAATCATGATAAGTCATTTAAAGTTCACGAGTATTTAATGTTGTGTTTGAACTTTCCTTTTGTATTTAATTATTTGAGCAATTAACGTTTTAATGTCCATATTCTTTTCAATTTCCTTTCTTAGAAAATTTTATAATTGTTTTATTATTTGAATTTCATTTATGTTGATATGATTCGGGGTTATTTAATGAAATAAACTCATTCTACCCCATATTATTGTTCCTCATTCGAGTTAAAACCTCCGTTTCCTGTTGTATACTTATAGTTAAGTGATAAACTTCGACTTTGGACTTGCCCATCGACAACCAACCCACCTCTCTGCCCAAAACTGAGTTAGTCGGATGTTTAAACAGGAATGGTGGCATCGTCCTAGACCCTAGAGGGTTATTACCCCTGGGTTGGGTACAATATAGTACTTCATAACAAGGAACGTTAAGCACTTATAGCCTTTGGTTATTCAATAGTTGCCAAAAGCAGTCTTGGAGTGAGAGAGGTACAAATCCCAATGTTCTGGTGCTGTAACGATGGAGTAGTTTTCAGCACTATTCTGGATAAAGAAACCCTTGATATCCTTCCTGTTTCTTGAGTAAATATGATAATGGCCTCTAGAGAGTCTTTCGAGTTGACATGAGTTCTAATGTTAAATACAGCACCCAACCAGCCCCAAGGCAGGGTAATTAATCAACTAAAGTTAAAATCACCGTCCCTGCCGGGAATCGAACCCGAGGCCCCTTGGATCAAACGCCACCATGCTAACCATTTGGCCATGGACCCGTACGTTAAATAGTGACAGGTATGTTGCAAAACATATTACGCAATATAACAGAACTCCGTATTTCAACACATCTTATATTTCGAATTTAGTTCCTTTACACCCGAAAACATTCGTTCTGATTTTTAGAATAACGACTCTATTCGTAAGTATAACTAGGAATGATGATTTAAAGGAATTAAAAAGGCCGGGCTGAGTGGCTAAGACGGTTCAGGCGTTGGCCTTTCTGGCCCCAACTTGGCAGGTTAGATCCTGGCTCAGTCCGGTGGTATTTGAAGGTGTTCAAATAAGTCAGTCTGTTGTTGGTAGATCTACTAGCCCGTAAAATAACTCCTGTGGGACAAAATTCCAGCACTTCGGCGTCTCCGAAAACCGTCCAAAGTAGTTAGTGGGACGTAAAAACAATAACATTATTATTAGCAATTGGAAAGTTGTAAAAAATACTCACCTGACCTTTAGTGTAGAATAACACGAGAGCATTCTATGAAATACCAGGTGGCTCACGGACGCCGTACTTTCTACTTATAAATGTCTCGCATGCATAAGTGATGTGTGGGGTGTCTACCAACTGATTTTAACAGGGGAACTACTGCCAGCGGGCAGGTTACGTCAGAATATAAGAAACAGAGTCACACACGCAGCATGTTACTCAGCGCTGCCGGTCGAATGCATCCCTTGCATTCGTAAATATCGTTTTCGAACGCATAGTTCTAGGCTGGTGTATGGTACAGCCGCACTATATTTGCTGTCTGCATATCGGTAATGGCGTATGATCAGCAGCGGTGAATGCATAGACATTATTTTAAACTGGACAACCTGGTCGGACTGCAACAGAAGCTCCAAACAGACGTACGGCTTCTACACACATATTTCGCCAAACAGTATTCGTTTTTGTTCCATGCAATCATCTCTTTTATCGAGTGGAATGTCTACATGTGTCTAAATTAATAAGTTATTAGATTTCATTTACTGCATCTTTGGCGTGTCTACAAACAGTACCGGCGGTTAGGGGGTGGGGTTAGGAGGGACAGTCGCTCCCACCCGCACTTTGTAGAGTAAATATGACATTTATTCCATTTTAGCCAGCTGGAACTAGGAATTATTTTTAAAAAGCTATTTATACAAGCCTTGTTGTCTTATATGCTAAATCTTTCCTTTATTGTATAGCGCTCAGGCAAGTAGTGAAGACGTTGCATGTGCTGTGAGGAAGGTAGTAGGGGTACAAATTTTTGCCGAGGTCGTGGCCACGGAGTTATAATTCACCCGCTTGCCGCGCGCATTCTTCAGTCTGGCTGTCTCTTTACTGTCTGTTAGTTTCTTAGTGTGTATTCAAATAATAAATGATTATTAATTGCATAATCATGCCGTACATCTATGTAATTGTACAGGGCGATTTGGCCGTGGGGTTACGGGCGCGCAGTTGTGAGCTTGCACTCGGAAGATAGTAGTTTCGAATCCCATTGTCGACACCACTGAAGATGGTTTTCAGTGGTATCCCATTTTCATACCAGGCAAACGCTGAGGCTGTACCTTAATTAAGGCCACGGTTGCTTCCTTCCCATAAGTTCTGTCTGTGTCGGTGCGACACAAAGTCAATTGTAAAAACAGATATATTTAATTGTAATTGTAATTTCAATGCGAGAGAATACCAACTTTACATTCACCGTTCTAAATGATTTCGTTTGTATTATGCTGTTTTATAAGTAAATGTAATTAATCATCCCGTGGATTAGGCCTATTCGTAATAATATTTTTTTGAGATTTTGATTCAATGCTGTATAATAAAATTTTCACCAGGTCTCACAAACATACTACGGGGCATTTAGTTAATAAGTAACGTAACACAAAGAAATAACTTATAAACTTTGGTATTAGCTCCTGTTGAAATACGATTACAACAGAAATATTTTTTTTACAATTGGCTTTAAGTCGCACCGACATAGATAGGATTCATGGAGACGAAGAGACAGAAAAGGGCTACGCGTGGAAAGGAAACGCCCGTGGCCTTAAATAAGGTACAGCCCCAGCACTTGTCTGGTGTGAAAATGGGAAACCACGGACAACCATCTTCAGGGCTGCTGTCAGTGGGATTCGAAACTACTATCTCCCGAGTGCAAACTCAGAGCTGCACGCCCGTAACCCCACCGCCAACTCGTCCGGTATAATTACATAGAAGTACAGCATGATTATGCAATTAAAAATAATTTAATATTTGAATATTCACTAAGAAACTAACAGACACTAAAGAGACTGCCAGGCTGATGAATGCGCGCGACAAGTGGGTGAATTATAACTCAGTGGCCACGACCTCGGCAAACAATATATACCCCTACTACCCTTCCTCACAGCACAGGCAAAGTCTCCATTACTTGCCGTAGTGCTATACAAATTGGTTAGCGGCGACGAACAGCATTTTTTTGCGTATTTCCGTCAATAATTATGTTCATAATTAAAGAAAATAAACGAAAGAATTAGCAGATAAAGTAACTAGGTTTGCATAAACAGCTTTTAAAAATAATTCCTAGTTCCAGCTGGCTAAAGTGGAATGAAAATGTAATGTGTACTCCAAAAAGTGGAGGGGGGAGGGGACCGACTGTCCCTCCTCGCCGCACCCCCTAATCGCCGCTACTGTTTGTAGACACGCCAAAGGTGTAGAAAAAGAAATCTAATAACTTATATATTTATACACGTGTAGACATTCCACTCGATGGAAGAGTTGCATGTATGAAACAAAAACTAATAACTGTTCGGTGAAGTACGTATGTAGAAGGCATACGTCTGTTTGGAGATTCTGTTGCATTCCGATCGGATTGTCCAGATTAAAATAATGTCTGTGTATTTACCGCTGCTGATCACACTAGCTACTGACGATATGCAGACAGCAAATATAGTGCGGCTGTAGCATACACCAGCCTAGAACTATGCGGTCGAAAACGATGTTTACTAATGCAAGGGGTGCATTCGACCGGCAGCGCTGAGTAACATGCTGCGAGTGTGACTCTGTTTCTTATCTCTTCATATTCTGACGTAACCTGCCCGCTGGCAGTAGTTACCCTGTTGAAATCAGTTGGTAGACACCCCACACATCACTTATGCATGCGGGACATTTATAAGTAGAAAGTACGGCGTCCGTGAGCCACCTGGTATAAGGGTTCAGTTGAACGACTCTCAGAAAAAGTGTAAATGTACCTATAGGCCTGTGTTCAGGAAACGACCTCAATTATCAGAACCACAAACATGTGAAATTACCACTGGACATCAATTTCAGGGAATGTAACAGAGCTCTTCTGATAGTGTTGTTCGGTAGGATGTGGTATGGTGTGACCCACGCCACAGAGCTTCGTTAATATCCCCTCATTATCAAGTTAACAAAACATCAATTATGTCCTTTTAATCAGAGCTTTATGTTATTATGCAAGTTTATAAAGTTTATATTGTTCTATACTGCGTATTTGATCATCGGAAATCGAATATTTAACTGTGAGTATTGCGTCAAAATGACATAGTGGTGTGGTACACCTCAATGAGCCCAATTACCGGCTCCAGATAGGAGGTAGCAGATCGTATAAAAGTGATATAATTCAGGCTACGCAGGCCCATCGGAGCGGCAAATTAGTGTGCGCAGTTTTCTCTTTTTATTTGGACTCTGTGCTAATTTACTTTAGACCATCATTCACAATAAAAATTTGCAAGGCCTTTGAGTTTTACATTGAAAATGCATTAGAGTTCAAGGTAGCATGAAAAAGGTTGCATAAATTCCAATCAGAAATATTTCACAACTTGAGCAACAAACAGTTCTCCTGTGTACCGTTGCTCAGTTTAAACAACATTTTTCTATGAGTGCTGCCGTAACCGTTTTAAGAAGATGAGAACGTAAATTTCCGATAAGAACAAAAATTACACCCTTCAGAGAATTACGAACCTGAAAGCGGCTAACGTGAATGTGTTTTCCCCTTCAGAGCTTTCCGCATTCATTTTAACAAGGTGCTCGTTTAGTACCTAATTTTATGTCCTAGATGAACTATCTCAGTCACGTGTGAAGCATGAGAATTTCTGAATGTGGTAGATCGTACTGTAACTGTACTGCTACTGTAACAAAATATGAGTTAAAAGGGTTTGTCTCTAGGCGAAGTAGCAGGTTTCCCACTTCGCGTCTTGGCCCAAGAAGGTTAGAGTGTTCTCATGCGATGTAATTCCGTGCACGAAGAAAGCAGAGCCTGTTCATGCGCCGAATGATCGTTGGGCATAAGAAAAAGAAAAAACAAAACATAGAAAAGAAACCAGGTATTTGGCCTATGGGACAAATGATACTTAAATTCTACCGTCGACTTTAAAGAAAGGATATTAAGACGAGAAATGGACAGGACAGGACGGGACGGATGTTTCACTTAGGGATATTTGAAAATACATGTGGGAATATCTTTAACTTTGATTAACTCCAAAATTTACTAACAAGCAGGAAAACGAAATTCAAGCGTGAAGTAAAAAATGTGGGACCATAAAATGTACTTTACCAAATGGGGACACATACACACAGATCTAGATTAAGTGCCAAACAAGAACATAATTCAGGTAAAAACCTTAAGCAGCCAGTATATATCAAATAATAATAATAATAATAATAATAATAATAATAATAATAATAATAATAATAATAATAATAATAATTTTTATATTACGTTCCACTAACTACTCTTTTACGATTTTCGAAGATGCGGTATACCAAACAACTAGCTTGCATATAAGAATGGTAAAGGTAAAGGGAAGAGAAAGGTAAAAATATTTTACAAATAAGTTAACCAATATGCCAATCAAGCACTAGGACCCTAATCCAAAAGGGCAACTTTCTAAGGTAACACTGGGGGGCGAGGGGTCAAAGGAGGAACACAAGTTAAAAACAGGTTCACAAGAGGCACTAATTAAGGTGATCCTGGCTTCTGAAAGAAAAACTTCATCTAAGAGACCTATATGTGAGAATCTGGCCCTTTTTTACACGTAGGTCCTCGGTGTTTACTAGGAAGTTGGACCACTGTTAGGTGAGAGTCTGCTCATTAAGGAACAGCTATAAGTCTCAGTTCAGTCATCGTTGGGCTGTTTAGTAAATAACCCGGGGAATACACCTGGCGCAAGGCAAGCTTGGAATAGACAGCGAAAGAGTCAGACAAAATACTTTCTTACCCGATATTTCCCTTTACATTTACAGGCATGTTTCTCCACAAGTCGTTTACCAAAACCCTAAAGGAATCAAGGAATCATAAGAATATGCTAGGGGAGTTCGTGCACCCACTTTGTCTTAAACGAGTTCATTCCGCACAGTATGACAAATTAAACTTTAGGCTAAACTAAGTAAGTTCATTTTGACAGAATAACCAAGAGTGATTAAAAGTTTATAAATACATTAAGCTGTCATAACAGAGACCTACCTCGCCTGTAGAAATTACTAGCATGCAGATCGGGTGGTAGTCAGGCCTTTCATCACTAGGCAATAGCACAATTATGAAATAATGCTTCCGTTTTCATCGTGATATATAATATGTGAAATCGGGGAGAGGCGTGCTAAGGTACAGCCCAAACTGGCGGAACGGTGACATGGCAGGTCACCTGAGGAAGCAGAGCTTACTGAGCCACGAATTTAGCTGGAGGGTAAATTTGGACTCAGATTCGTTTTAGAGTTCTTAAATATGGACGCGAAGTCGTCTGGGATATGTAGCATTTTCGAAGTGAAGTTAGGCTTGAATCGATGCCCAGACATGAGGAGTTGGTTGACTCAGCATGTGTTGGATAGAAGTTACTGAGTCACCGACTTAGGACAGTTTAATTCATGTAAAATCTGGCGATGTTACCACTGTTCATGAACTGATTAATAATAATAATAATAATAATAATAATAATAATAATAATAATAATAATAATAATAATATTTAATAATAATAATAATAATGTTATTTGTTTTACGTCCCACTTTTACCGTTTCCGGAGTCGCCGAGGTGCCGGAATTTTGTCCCTGAGGATTTTTTTACATGAAATTTGGTAATTTGGTAATTACCGACAAAGTCATTAGCAATAAAGGCCCCTGCTCACCTGATGTCGAATCCGGTTCCATGGCTAACTGGTTAGCATGCTGGCATTTGGTCCAAGGGATCGCCGGTTTAATTCTCGGCAGGATCAATGATTTTAACCTTCATTGGTTAATTCCAATGACTCGGGGACTGTGTGTGTGTGTTGTCTTAAGCATTAGAAATCATCCTCACAGACGGCCAGGTCTCATACAAGGCGTCTAATCGAAAGATCTGCAACAGGCAGCCCCAGAGGCCACACGCCATAATTATTACCTGTCGTAGGAAAATGATGAAACAGCACTACCAGCACACGATGCTGAACAGTTTCATGGACTTTTAACTCAGTATTTATAGCGAATATAAAAAAGGGGCGGTACGAATGTACGGGAAAGTTACCCGTTTTATGTCAGCCCAGTGATGTAAGGGTCACATGGTGTGGGCAAGCGAACACCAAGTTGATAAGCGGGGTAAGCACACTATTTTGTGGTTAGTGGAGCGTAAGTTGCTTTCATCTGCGTTGCATCTTCACAGCGTGGAATGATAGCCGCAGAACCAGGATTGATTGAACGGCGTATTGCGGAGATGCAAAATCCTAGACCCCGGAAACGAGCAGGTGAAGAAAGGCATGCAGAAAGCCAGTAGTTTGGAGGGAAGAAGTCGTGTGTGGGTGAGTGTGTGAACATTATAATACCGAGTACTACTTGCCTTCAAAGCCGTTGACCAATTCTTATTCCACAGGGGCCCTGTTAACCGTTGCTTTTCAGGGTTGGGGCTAGACACGAGAAAAACATAAGAAAGGAACTTCTACGGATGAAGTCGTATCAGGTGGTTAGTGAAATCTTGAAGTACCCAGGGAAAGACTGAAACGAAGAAAGTCAACTGAGACGGGAGAGAACTAAGTACCGAAGATATTTGGAAGGCTCGATGCCGAGAGACAGAAGGGAGTGGTGAGAAGAGAAGTAGAAGAAGAACAAGTTATTCTTTGTGATAAGTGTATAAGAGGAATTGTGGAGTATTTGGAAGTTGAACGTTTATTAGAAACATGTCCTTAATTTTTCAAATGTCCATATAATCCAGCGCCTTTATTTTGCTAGTGGCTTACGTCGCATCGACACAGATAGGTCTTATGGCGTCGATGGAATAGGAAAGGGCTAGGAGTTCGAAGGAAGCAGCCGTGGCCTTAATTAAGGTATAGCCCCAGTATTTGCCTGGTGTAAAAATGGGAAACCACGGGAAACCATCTTCAGGGCTGCCGACAGTGGGATTCGAATCCACTATCTCCCGGATGCAAGCTCATAGCCGCGCGCCCCTGACCGCACGGCCAACTCGCCCGGTAATCCAGCGGCTTAGCCGGAGGGGTGAAGGTGATATGATTCCTACAAAGGAGATAATAGTGAAGTTCTTGTCATTTGAATGTATGTTTGTCTGGGATGATAATAAGACTAGTTTTATTTCTCGTACTTCTGAGCTTGGCTGGGTAGCTCGGACGGTAGAGCGCTGGCCTTCTGAGCCCAGCCTGGCATGTTCGATCCTGGCTCTGAAAACCATAGAAGTAGTTAGCGGGATGTAAAAACAAGTAACGGTGTTATTTTATCATAATTAGGCGTTGTATATGTTAAATGTGAATCGTCCGAAATGCTTCATCAAGAAATGAGAACACTCGTAATGAAACTTCATAACAGCGAAGGGCAACCCAGGTGGCTTTGCCTGGGAAATGACTTCACTCTTATGCAGGCAATAAAGTACATGGTTGACATTTAAAATAATATCAAAGAGTCTTTATAAAGCGAGGAGTAGAATGCAATATTGGAGTTCAAATTCTTTGAAATAAAGGCGAGCTTTTTAAGGTTAATGTAATAATAATGCTACCATTCCAACAGAGGAAATAACGCTGGTATATTTCTTAGTGATATGCATAGGTGCGGAAAATTTAATTTCGCTATAGCAGATCTCATATTCTGACGAATACTAAGAAAATGTCTGAGAGCGGCAATTTTTGACATGATAATGGACAAACTTACTTGTTCCTCAGGACCACAAGCACAGATTGAGAAAAGTAAAAAGAAGCCGATGTCTTATGGCAAAAATTGTTAATGGGTATGGTCTGCTAGCATGCATACCTCTTACTTGGAGGCCCGGATTCGATTCCCGGTCAGGTCAGGGATTTGTACCTGGATCTAAGAGGTGATTCGACGTACATTCAGCCTACGTGATTACAATTGAGGAGCTATTGACAGTGAGATAGCGGTCCCGGTCTAGAAAGGCGAGAATTACGGCCATGAGGATTTGTCGTTCGGACCACACGACACGTCGTAATCTGCAGCCTACGGGTTGAGCAGCGATCGCTTGTTAGGCCATGGCCTTCGGGGCTGTTGCGCCATTGGATTTGGTTTGTGTGGCCTTCGAAGAGGCTTGGTGCAGGTCCTCCGATTTTACGCTGTACAGGCAACCTGCACGTCTGTGAGGAATTGGCTCTTCTTAAAATAAATTCTGATACTGAAGATGACACGAAACGACAGATGAATTAACCAATGAAGGTTAAAATCCCCGATCCGGTCTGGAATTGAGCCCCGGACCACGAGGACCAAAGGTCAGCATGCTTGCCATTTCGCCACGAAGTCAGACGTTGTGTCGTGCTCGCCTGTGAGATTAATAACTTTCCGCTATATTTTATTCACGTAAGTAGTGTTCACGAACGACAGTGTACGAATAGAATGTTTCCTCAGGGTAGACTGCAAGATTAGATAGGCTCTTGTTTCCAACGCGAAAACTTACAATATAATTTTCAACAACTGGTGACTGGCAATCATGTACACAAAATTTGTGATAATTGGCACTTATCGCGTAAAATGTCCCGTTGGTGGAGGACGTTTGAAACCATAGTATCACCTTAAACTTTCTTACAGTAGATGAGACACCGGGTGAGTATGCCCTGCGGTTAGGGGCTCGCAGTTCTCAGCTTGCATCCGGGAGATAGTGGGTTCGAATCCCACTGCCAGCAACCCTAAAAATGGTTTTCCGTGGTTTCCCATTTTCACACCAGACACACCAGGCCTTAAGGCCACGGCCGCTTCCTGCCCATTTCTAGGCCTTTCCTATCCCATCGTCGTCATAAGACCTATCTGTGTCAGTGCGACGTAAAACAAATAGCAAGAAAGTAGATGCGATATTATATTCTTACAATTAGAACACGGATGTTTCTCAATACATTATAACAATGCCATTGGTTTCACATCCACTAACTATTTTTACGATTTTCAGAGACGCTGAGCTGCCGAAATTGTCCCCACAATATTTATTTTACGTACCGTGAAGTCTACCAATACGAGTCTGGTGTACGTGAAAACCTTCAAATAGCACCAATTTGTGTCTTAATTATTGAACCCACCAACTTGGGCTCACAAGGCTAGCGCTGTACCATCTGAACCACTCAGCCCAGCATGATACAGTACATTATAAGATTATACAATCCTCAATAAATTCTTAATGAACTATCTACACATCCCCTTTTCTATTTTGCATGAAAGTCAGTATTTTTAGCAGTTCTTGATTTTCTGCCATTTGTGAAACAAATTCTGACCTGAGCTTTGTCACGGCTGACGATGCATGATTACCTCTACCGATCACCAGATACATTGTTGATAACTTTCCGCACAGTCAACATCGGCCCATCATCCTAGAACTAGGAATGCAGATACCAATCATTAAAAATTCACCACACCCGCGACGGAATTGTTCCAAAGCCAACTGGGACCAATTTTCTCAAGACCTAGACAGGAATATCCGATGGATCGCTCCCACCCCTGGTAACTACCGTAAGTTCGTCAGGATGGAAATCTCAACGGTCAAAAAATACATACCCAGAGGCATTCGAAAACAGTACGTACCATGTTGGAGCGACACTAGTGAGCGTCTGTATCAAGAATTCCTACAGAGAGGTCAGACAGAAGTTGCAGATGATCTCATTAGCAGCCCAGATAAGGACAGAAGGGAAATATGCGTAAAACGGTTGAGGAACTAGACTTTACGCATTCAAGTAAAATGCCTGGAGCCTTCTAAAGAAACTAGGAAGCCACTCCCACAAACCACAAACATCTCAAGAAGTCGAACCAGACAGAATAGCAGACCGAATCATTTAGATGTCCGGGACTAAATCAGACACAGCACACTCCAAAACAATAAGAAGAGACGAAAATCGCGCTCCTCTACACCGGATCTAGCATCACAATTCATCGCAGATGAAGTCACAATATCCCTTCAAAGCTGCAAAATGGGAAAGGCACCAGGCTTTGACAACATTCATAATGAGTTCCTCGTTCACTGTGGTAAAAACGCTAGGAAATGGCTTGCTGACTTCTTTTCATCCATGCAACACACAGGACACCTGCCACCGGAGTTCAAGAGATCAAAGATCACTGCTTTCTTGAAACCTGGAAAATCGCCCAATGCTCCCGAACCTTGAAAGTGACTCTCTACGACACTATTTTACCGTACAACCCCAACCCAAAGTATCTCGGTGTAAACTGGACCGGACACTGTCATACAGTAAACATCTCTCTAACCTTGCAGCCAAACTAAGTACAAGAAACAAGAAAGAAGCTATCTGACACCGTCCTGAATCAGACATTTTGGATTATCAGCGGTGTCATCAAAACAACCCCACTGCACTGGCTTCCAGTCCTTAGCAACATCCTTCCTGCAGATCTACGCCGCATGAACAATCTCATCCGAGGAGTAAGTAAAATATAGGCCAATAAATCACTTCCAATTCATCAACACATCCAAAGAATCACTTCAATCCATATTAGCATTAATAAGTTCAACCTACAAGCTACTGGAAAGGTTGATCTACAACAGAATCAGTGCAGCCATCTTCAAGATCCTCCCCGCAGAACAAGCTGGCTTTAGACCCGAACTAAGTTGCGAAGACCGAGTATTTGCTCTGACGACATTCACTGAAGCTGGATTTGAAGAGAAGCTAAAGACCGGTGCGGTGTTCATAGATCTCACGGCTGCTGTTGACACTCTATGGAGGGACGGGTTAATGTATAAACTCCTGAAAACTTTATTGTGTAAAAAAAAGTACAAATATTATCAATCGCATGGTTTCAGATAGAATAATTCAAGTGGTCATGAACACTCCTCTGAGGACACCAAGAAGACTAAATATTGGACTCCCGCAATGTTCCATATTAGCACCCTTATTATTCAGTGTTTATCTCGCAGACATCCCAGAAAGACAATTTGCCTATGCCGATGATATTTGCATAGCCAAGCAACACGCAACATCCCACAGCCTCGAGGACACGCTAACGAAAGATCTCTGCTTACTGACAAATTTCTTTCAAAAGTGGCGCCTGACACCTAGCACAACCAAAACAAAAATATCTTGCTTTCATATGAGTAACATATTGGCTCATACCACCTTGAAAGTGACTCTCTACGACACTATTTTACCGTACAACCCCAACCCAAAGTATCTCGGTGTAAACTGGACCGGACACTGTCATACAGTAAACATCTCTCTAACCTTGCAGCCAAACTAAGTACAAGAAACAAGAAAGAAGCTATCTGGCAGCACATGGGGATCCACAGCGGCAATTTTACGTACCGGTACTTCTGCCTTAAGTCTGGTTTATACAGCAGCCGAATACTGCTCCTCTGTCTGGATGAATAGCGTCCACACCAAGAAAACTGACACCGTCCTGAATCAGACATTTTGGATTATCAGCGGTGTCATCAAAACAACCCCACTGCACTGGCTTCCAGTCCTTAGCAACATCCTTCCTGCAGATCTACGCCACATGAACAATCTCATCCGAGGAGTAAGTAAAATACAGGCCAATAAATCACTTCCAATTCATCAACACATCCAAAGAATCACTTCAATCCGACTGAAAACCAGACACACTCCCCTGCTGCTGGCTCAAAAACTGATGAAAGAAAACCACTGTGGACTGCGGACTTGGAATGAAGAATAGACTGCTATGGCCCCCGACGAATGGAGATCGATCTTTGACCCTACACAGCCCCGCCCGTGTTTCATCTCCCGCGGAGTGTATGGGTCCCATTAAACAGAGTGCGCACTGGGCATAGAGGAAGCGTCTCTGCAATGCATTCTTGGAGCCTGCGACCCTCTCCAGGCTGTGACTGTGGGGAAGAATTCCAGACAATACGACACATCACCTTCAGATGCCCACACAGAGACTTCCGCGGAACTACGGACGACCTCCTGACAGCTTCAACAACAGCTATTCAAGGGCTGTAACAACTGGACATCCTAGATTAGTTTTCATTTGTTCATTTATATATTTACTTACGTACATTTCACATCATTTTTGTATTTTTGTACTTTTTATTTCTATTCTTCTGTATTGTACTTATCTTTCTCGAATTCTACTTTTTATTTTACCTACACTTTGTATATTTACTCTATTTTTGTAAATTATTTGTTGTTTTCACATATTACTCAATTTGTGTGCGGCTTAACTTGTACCATAAGCTAAAATGTAATAACTTTTAGGAACAGTGACACTTCGATTATATCTGCATATCACATATTCCTAGGAAGCACTGTACCTACTGTAGGCATAGGGCCTACATCATATTTTATATTGCTGTCATTATTGAGTGAATAATTTGTAACCAATTTGTAATTACGTTGTCTACTCGTCGTTTCATTCAGTCTTTTAACATGTGCACTTGTGGATAAATTTAAACACTCAGGTTTTTTCTTTTGCAAATTGTTTTACGTCACACCGACACAGGCAGGCGATAGGAAATGGCTACGAATGTTTCTGCTGTGGAATTGGCAAACCACGAAAAACCATCTTCAGGGCTGCCGACATGGGGTTAGAACCCACTATCTCCCGAATACACACTCAGGTATAAATCATATTATGCTTTACAGGTTGCTATTAACTTTCACCGCAGTCCAAGATAAATAAAACACACAACATATATTAACATAAAGTGCTAGGGGCTTTACGTCGCACCGACACAGAAAGGTCTTATGACGACGATGGGATAGGACAGGCCTAGGAGTTGGAAGGAAGCGGCCGTGGCCTTAATTAAGGTACAGCCCCAGCATTTGCCTGGTGTGAAAATGGGAAACCACGGAAAACCATCTTCAGGGCTGCCGATAGTGGGATTCGAACCTACTATCTCCCGGATGCAACCTCACAGCCGCGCGCCTCTACGCGCACGGCCAACTCGCCCGGTTACATTTCTTTACCACCACTGTCATACTAGTAATTGTGATCTCCAGAACAAGATTTTGTTCTTGAACATTTCTATTTCTGCAATCAATGCTGTGTAGTGGTTGTATCAACATATAGAATTGCTTTTTAAAAATAATTAATAATCTGTGATATACTCATCGGTTTAGAACATTGTCTAGACGTGATGTATGTTTCGTTTTTCTGGTGGCTTTACGTCGCAACGACACAGATAGGTTTTATGGCGACGATGGTATAGAAAAGGCCTAGGAGTTGGAAGAAAGTGGCTGCGGCCTTAATTAAGGTACAGTCCCAACATTTACCTGGTGTGAAAATGGGAAATCACGGAAAACTATCTTCAGGGCTACCGACTGTGGAATTCGAACCCACTATTTCGCGGTTGCAAGCTCACAGCCGCGCGCCCCTGACCGCACGAGAAGTGATGTACGAATAGGAAACAAGGTAATTTACTTTACTTTTATGATCTATCAATTCTTAAGTGATGATGACCATCAGTTCTGGTGGTGATTCATCGTGTGAATTGAGGGATACGGTGCTTGAGATTTTGTGATCACTTAACGCTGTTGGTAGTACAAAACTTAGTTAGTAAGGTAGAAAGAGGTGAAAGACCGGGAGAGTTGGCCGTGCGGTTAAGGGTGCACAGCTGTTAGCTTGCTTTGGGGAGACAGCGGGTTCCAACCCCACTGTCGGTAGCCCTGAAGATGGTTTTCCTCTTTTACCCATGTTAACATGTTCAAGGCCACAGTCGCTTTCTTCCCACTCCCTACAAGCCCCGACAGAAATCTCACTCCTACTAATTTATACCTCCATGTCAGTCGACATGGTAATTCTCTGAAACGGTCTGATTAATAAATAGATTTCCGCAGCCAGAAAGAGGACGTGGATAAATTTCGGGTTTTGATTATATAATGTTGTTGAATTAATTTCATTTTCACTATCTCGTGTCCACCAGTTTTCAGTTGCAGCTGCACATATTGTGTTGAGCTCCGCTCACGAGGAATTTATTTCCGATCGGAAACAAGCTTTTATAATAATTATCGGCATGGCTACACTGACGCAATCAGTGAATTATTGGATATTTCTCGTTAGGTTGTGCTGGCCTAATCAATTTTATATCCTTCTCAATAGTAATATGTTAACACAGTGTAACCACTCATTCCCCTGTATTTAATACTTACGTTTTCTAGAATGAACATTTCTTGATATACAAAGTGATCGACAGAAAATGCTGAAGTCCCCGAGCACAAGCACGACTGAAAGGATAGAGCACATGTTTCTTGGCGGAGGTTTATCTACACCTTGGAAATAAAAAGGTGTATTTCTGTGTTTTTGAATTTTAAATTCATAGGAAGAGGAATTATGAATTAGAATAATTTACCATGGAAGATGTTCGAAATCATTCTTTGAAATCATTTAAGGAAAGGCTAGGTAAACAACTGATAGGGAATCTGCAAACTGAGAGACAGCCCTAAAAATAGATCAGTGGA
Source organism: Anabrus simplex (assembly GCF_040414725.1). NCBI lineage: Eukaryota > Metazoa > Arthropoda > Insecta > Orthoptera > Tettigoniidae > Anabrus > Anabrus simplex. Next base: position 844,306,365 of record NC_090266.1, on the reverse strand, counting down.
AAATGAAACTGAATGATTCCATAGCGTGTGGTGTGGCTGGGGTTTGAGTCACGTAGCTATCAACTTACATTCGGGAGATAGTGGGTTCGAATCCCACTGTCGGCAGCTCTGAAGATATATTTTCGTCGTTTCCCATTTTTACACCAGGCAAATGCCGGGGATGTACCTTAATTAAGCCCACGGTCGCTTCCTTCCCACTCCTACCATTTTCTTTTCCCATCGTTGCCATGAAACGTATCTGTGTTGGTGCGACGTAAAGCAAATAGTAAAAAAAACGAAAACAACAACAAAAACAGTTCGTTGCAGAACGTGAAAAAACCATTTTGTCCACCACTATCGACCACAGGCTGAAACACCGAAAAATTAGGACTTTTCAGGTTCATATCCAGATCTGCTGTCTTGTATTGCCCGGTGATTTAAAAAAAATTAATCCTCTTCTCCTGGTCATGCTTTCTTTCCGTTTTGAACCCCCACCAGCATACATGTCCAAACAAGAGGTAAACGGGAGAAGCTGAAGAGTAAGTCACAGCAGAGCTCACATCCATAAAATGAGAGTTTTCTCTGTATATTGCTCAGAATTTAAAAAGAATGGTATTTCTGTAGGCCCTATCGGTCGTGTCCACGGTAAGAAGGAATTGTAACTTTTTATTTTCTGTCATCTCTGTCTGCCTGTCTTTCTGTATGTATGTATGTACGTACGTACGTACGCGCAATACTACAAAATGGCAAATTTTTTTTATGACAACCGGAATGTAAAGTCGAGGAATAACGCAATACAATCTGGGCTATAAATAATTTTATTCACTGTGAGTAAAATAGTGGTGTAAGGGAAGGCCTAAAATGTAATTCTAGAATATCTGTGTTAGTGGTCCTGTCGATAAACAATAACCAACAAAAGTTAAACGTAATAAAAATTCTGATCTCTCATGTCTTCTACAGTTTTTTTTTTTTTTTTGCTAGTTGCTTTATGTCGCGCCGACACAGATAGGTCTTATGGCGACGATGGGACAGGGATGGGCTGGGAGTGGGAAGGAAGCGGCCGTGGCCTTAATTATGGTACAGCCCCAGCATTTGCCTGGTGTGAAAATAGGAAACCACGGAAAACCATTTTCAGGGCTGCCGACAGTGGGGTTCGAACCTACTATCTCCCGAATACTGGATACTGGCCGCACTTAAGCGACTGCAGCTATCGAGCTCGGTCTTCTACAGTTTTAGCGTACTGGCTATGTTAACAGAGACATTCATGAATTTATACTTTTGTTGCTTAGTCCATATCAACGCCGATCCATGAGAAAATGGCTGAAGAGAATTTAATAAAAATCATTATACAATGTCGGGAAATAAGGTACTATAGTCTAGGCCATGGACGGTGAACCTCTTTCGACTAGCGAGTCTATTAAGGTCTTGTTTATTACCTTTTACTGTCAGTGTGCCACCAGTTATTTTCCTTTAAATTAATCATTAAACCCCATCGTTTGACTTAATCTAGGTATTAGATTGCAAAATACACTGACTGACAGAGCAAATGCAACACCAACAAGGAGTGGTTCGAAAGGGATGAAAGTTGGGGAAAAAACAGAGACGGCACGGACGAATAATTGATGTTTATTTCAAACCGATATGCAGGTTACACAATGCGCACGGCATCGACTCAGTAGGATGTAGGACCACCGCGAGCGGCGATGCACGCAGAAACACGTCGAGGTACAGAGTCAATAAGAGTGCGGATGGTGTCCTGAGGGATGGTTCTCCATTCTCTGTCAACCATTTGCCACAGTTGGTCGTCCGTACGAGGCTGGGGCAGAGTTTGCAAACGGCGTCCAATGAGATCCCACACGTGTTCGACTGGTGAGAGATCCGGAGAGTACGCTGGCCACGGAAGCATCTGTACACCTCGTAGAGCCTGTTGGGAGATGCGAGCAGTGTGTGGGCGGGCATTATCCTGCTGAAACAGAGCATTGGGCAGCCCCTGAAGGTACGGGAGTGCCACTGGCCGCAGCACATGCTGCACGTAGCGGTGGGCATTTAACGTGCCTTGAATACGCACTAGAGGTGACGTGGAATCATGCGCAATAGCTCCCCAAACCATGATGCCGCGTTGTCTAGCGGTAGGGCGCTCCACAGTTACTGCCGGAGTTGACCTTTCTCCACGCCGACGCCACACTCGTCTGCGGTGACTATCACTGACAGAACAGAAGCGTGACTCATCGGAGAACACGACGTTCCGCCATTCCCTCATCCAAGTCGCTCTAGCCCGGCACCATGCCAGGCGTGCACGTCTATGCTGTGGAGTCAATGGTAGTCTTCTGAGCGGACGCCGGGAGTGCAGGTCTCCTTCAACCAATCGACGGGAAATTGTTCTGGTCGATATTGGAACAGCCAGGGTGTCTTGCACATGCTGAAGAATGGCGGTTGACGTGGCGTGCGGGGCTGCCACCGCTTGGCGGCGGATGCGCCGATCCTCGCGTGCTGACGTCGCTCGGGCTGCGCCTGGACCCCTCGCACGTGCCACATGTCCCTGCGCGAACCATCTTCGCCACAGGCGCTGCACCGTGGATACATCCCTATGGGTATCGGCTGCGATTTGACGAAGCGACCAACCTGCCCTTCTCAGCCCGATCACCATACCCCTCGTAAAGTCGTCTGTCTGCTGGAAATGCCTCCGTTGACGGCGGCCTGGCATTCTTAGCTATACACGTGTCCTGTGGCACACGACAACACGTTCTACAATGAGTGTCGGCTGAGAAATCACGGTACGAAGTGGGCCATTCGCCAACGCCGTGTCCCATTTATCGTTCGCTACGTGCGCAGCACAGCGGCGCATTTCACATCATGAGCATACCTCAGTGACGTCAGTCTACCCTGCAATTGGCATAAAGTTCTGACCACTCCTTCTTGGTGTTGCATTTGCTCTGTCAGTCAGTGTATATGAATCCATTCTCCTGAACGTTTCGTGATTTTGTTTTGCAAACATCACTAAAAAGTACATTTCAAAAACAGGTAAATTTTAAGAATGATATATTTTTGTTTTAACCTAATAAACTTTGTAAAGAATACAGCCATAGGATTAACTTTGAGATATTTCTTTATTAAAGCGTTATGTTAACATGCAATGTTGCTAGATTTTCGACCTACTTATTATATGTTAAAAACATGTATGTTAGTATTGTACCCTTGGAAACGTCGAATCGGTGGTAATCTGCTCTTGGGTTCTGCCACGGTGCTCTCATCTGCTTGGGGCGCGATCGGTTCGGCATTCTTCTTCTAAAGTTGGTATATAATGGAAATAAATACTACTGGCACTATCGCTACTAAATGAGAGTGTACCAGATTAAATTTGTACTAATTAATTTGTTCTAATCGAAATTAAATTCCAAAACTTTTAAGTGGGCAATAAATGCATTAAGTTTACTCAAACTGTAAAATAACAATCAATAGTTAGGATAGGCAACAATTCTCCATAACTGATTAATTAAATTGAAATTAATTACTGACACCATAGGTGTGCAATATTGATTAACTGACTGACGTAACCTTAGTTATCTTTCAATTAAAACGTCAAATACAATGATTGTTACGTAAGATAACTCTGAACAGAGTTAAAGTTATCATTAGTTAATTGACAGTTACCAAAATTAAAATCATAATCAAATCACAATGAATTATATAAATTGCCACTGTATCAATAAATGACAGGAGTTTCCCGAGGACACGTCTCATTTTGGAAGTTTACTGCTCCCTGTTATATTACTATTATCAAAATTAGCATGAAATTAGATATGGCCACAACTGAACTCTCATGACCTGGTATCGGTTGGATAATCAAACAAAATTTATCCCTGAGCATTTTATGATGACTGTATTGACAGCATGGATTCTATGAGTTAGAAATTGTATGAATCAATCAGCTGAACAGACCTGCCTAACATTTACATATTAGCATTTTTACACATTCAAATGTTTAACCCGATCGGATCTGCCGGATCTGCATGATTCGCGCATATTTTACCCAGTTATTAAAAAGTGTCTTAAAGTATACAGCTTTATACTTACAGTCCAATTTCTTTACATTTTTACAGAGGCCTGCTCAGTGATTTGATTATTCAGTTGCAATTCGCTTGGATACTGTAAGCGAAATGTTGTTTTAAAAGACGTAACCAAACTGCCTTCCTTCCCTAAGGTTAGTAACCTCATATTTACATTATAGTGTGGGTGAATCCTCCCACCTTGACCATAAGCAAACTAAATGGCAAGAGAAAGAACCAGCTAAGCCTCTGTTATCTAATTCTACCATCCAAATGCACTCCTAAAAGAGATATCTAATCTATAGTATTTACACAGAGCAATAACACCACGTACCAATCTGACTGTTATTTACATCTAAGATATTGACCGCGCCTGTCATTAAAATAACTGAATATTAATGAATGTTCTGCTGATTTGACTCGTCACAGAGGCTAAGCTAATGTCTCACTGTGGACGGCGTGTGTGTAACCAAGTCCAATTATCTCATATCATGGTCACTATAATAATTTAAACAAGTCTGAAATTTCGCTTAACTTTAAAATCAGAAGAGTCAGATCAAAAATAAATAGGCATGAAAATACATCCGGATGTAAGATCCTCGTAAACTATCCATTCGTTGTCCTTCCATGATAAAATTGCGATGAAAAGTCAAGCACGAAAATCACGGGCATAAATATTATTATTTAACCTCCGTAGCAAAATCTCACCGTGTCAGGTATTTACCATTTGATTATTATTATTATTATTATTATTATTATTATTATTATTATTATTATTATTATTATTATTATTATTATTATTATTATTATTATTATTATTATTATTATTATTCACAGATGTAATTTAAAGTTTCAAATAATTGGGTATCAGTTTACCTCTGCTTCATATCAGAGGACACAATCTGGAATCAACTTAATATCAACTAAATATTCCCAGTGCGTCTGGATGTGATTATGGGGGTCTTTATATCCTGTGTTCGAGCATTTAAAAGCAGACACCTGCCTTTCTCTATTACACAATGGCTAGTACCTCTTTATTTCATTTCTTATTTTCAACGTAGATTCTTATTTCTATTTCTCTCTTATTATTTCCTCGGAGCTTTATTTATATTCTTCCCATCCTTACTCGTGGACATTGGCTCTTTAGCTCGTCACTTGTCAATCCGGGATTATTTTCACGTGCACCTCAAAGTAACATTTTCCTCCTCTTGCGGGGACTTATTTTGCCTGTTGCTTGATCTTTTCATTTATATCAGACATTAACTCACTTCTACACATTCGGTCAGCACTGTATCAATTAACTCACTGTTACGTTAACAACACAAAACCGTTATCATTTATTTCTTATAAGTTCCCAATTATTTCATTACTGCATGGCTAATCAATGACAGATCCTTTCCTGGACATCAATATCCAACTATTCTGACGTTATGTTGAAAAATTCGTAAAATCAATAACTTAGAGTTGGTTAAATAACTTATGCAAATCGCAACAATATTATGATTATGCTCTAATACTAACTGTTATCCTAACACACTCCCGGTGATAATCTCACTCTATCACAGTGTTGTGACGCTGTCTTACAGTTACGTAATTTCATATCAGCTGTTCTGGTCTGCGGGATAAGAAATGATCATCTTAAAGTCTCGGTCAATGAATACCTGTTCTAGACGGCTGGCTAGCAATTGTTTACACTCTTCCCTTTCGCCCTCTGCTTGTTGGGTCAAAGGAATGTCCTTAATGAGCTCAAGGACAGGCTAGCGAACTCCGATACTGCTGAATACACAAGAGGTTGTCATTTACAAAACTGTTCCCTTCTCTAACTGTTAAGAATGTTCCGTTTGTCTCTGCTAAATTTGGCCTGTCCAACTAGACTGTTTTTAAACAAACTGGCTACTTTTATCTCGACGTTATATTTGCACCTTGTCTCATGAAATTGTACATTGTTCTAGGCAATGGTAAGTTATTACGCTAAGAAAGTCACCTACTTAGAGCCTATTTTCTCCACTGAAAATGAGTAAGTAATGTTTATGAATATTCACTTACATTTCCGAATTATATTGATGCAAGCTCCGAATAGTCGGTCACTTGGCATTTACCCGAAGTCGGGTGGACACGCGCACGGCTGATCGTACTGAGACTGAAGTAGACTGACTGGATGACTGACTGCTCACTCTCCGACTGACTGACTACACACTGATTGACTGCTCAGTGCTCACTCTCCGACTCACTGACTGACGGCTGGTACGGTTCATGTCTCTGTTGTAAACATTCGGTCCGACTACGTGGTTCTAACTCAACTTCCCGTGATATCACGGAGCGTCACAAATCAATCCAGTGGCTTCAATAAGTCATTAACAGGTGTCCGTTGTACCTTTTTCTTTGCATCACGGTACGGAGCTGAAAATATGTGTACGATCGTACCGTTTTGTATAAATCGCTTGGCGTGAGTTCGATTAAACTAACGTCAGTCACTTGTTTGATGGCGCTGCTATTTTTACTTCCGCGTGTCTTCGCGCCATCAATACGTGATCGGTCGCACACAACGATTGTATTCGATCCATGTTATAATTAATTTTACTGAGTCCACTAAAAATTATATTCACTCCGATACAGTTATTAGAAGCCCAGTTGGTGTGCAATCTTACACAAACTACCGAGACAGATTAGGATATACTCAGCGGGAAATTTTGGCGCTAAAAAATGGAGCAATTTGATTTGCTGAGCCGTTTTCCTATGGGGCCTACTCGCCAAATTCCAAGGATTTCAGCTATCCTCCGTCCTTCTCGCATATCTCAGATTTCTCTGTCTAACAAAGATGCGTGGAAAATTTAGGAAGTTTCGGTTCCCAGGGTGCGGCGAACGAATGTTCCCAGGTAATAGCCTGGGTGTAGCTTCCTGCTAAGTGCGTTTATGATATAATTGCTCAAGAACCCCCAACAGAATGTGCTCTACCTCTGCTAAGGTGGCTTAAATCTTCTACGTCGGTGGGCTGTGACAATTCTGAAGTCCTTGCTAGAATTGTCGAATGCTACTTCGTTTCTACTCAGAAATAAATGAATTAAATATTCCACCATATCGCCTAAAGCAATTTGGGTTCAGTATGTTGTGCGACTTGCAATAGAAGTCGTGTTCGCCTGTTACCTACTGACACGCGTGCCATAGATTCGCCATCCCTAATCTAGGCTATAAATAACTCTATTCACACTGAGTGAAATAGTAGCTTAGGGGTAAGCCTAAAATTTAATTCTCAAGTATATATGTTATTAGTGACTTTGTCGATAAATACAACGCAACAAAAGTTATGTAGGATACAATTTCCGATCATTTATATCTTACAGAGATTTACCGTACCGGCTATGATAACAGATATATTCATAATCTAGTCCTTCGTTAGGCCATGTCAACGCCGAGAATCACTGACATGGAAATATCGTTCAATCGCGTTAATTGGCGATGGAGGTGAATTTTGTAGTGAATGTCATAAGGTGATAAACCGCGTGGTCATGAACCCGTATCGGGAAGGAAAATAGTAATGGTGACTAACGAAATAATAAAAATTTCGTGAAGGAACGTCATGAAAGCAGAAAGGAATACGCCCTTTATTTTCTATGCCCTAACATCAAGAATGCCTTTGCTGGCAGGAACTAGTGTTTACAGCGTACTATGTCTTCTGGTATAGGCTAGATAAATTTTGTTACTTTCTTAGATCTGTCTCTGTCTTATCATTGGCTTTGACAATATGAAAGTGACTGAGGTATGAGCGATGCTAGTAATGCCAATCCTTATGCAGCCACTCCCTGCTATGAATGGTGTGAAAATGTTGCTCATAGGGTCGGTTGGTGTATGCATTTCAGTGGGCTTGGCAGACTGATATATAATAGCAACTCTGGCTCGGTGAGGAAAGCAACGGGAAACTACCTAACTCCTCATTTCCCTAGTACACATCTTCAGTGATGCCTAGGCCATCTATGACAGATGATGGCAGAGCTGTTGAGGATCCCACCAGCGGCATCGCTGACGGACTGAACATACATACATACAACATCATAGAGTCGGAAGAAAACCTACAATATCGAAAGTCCATACAATTGATTAAAATGACTTATATCGACTATTGTTTGTTGTAATGTGCTTTGTGTCTTCTCCTGCCCCTCAACTCCGATAAATGGTGTTACTGTTGCGTGCCCACTAGAACAGCCTGCCTAAATATTGGCGGGAAGTATTAGTGGAATTAGATAACCTTCTTTTTAACATGCAATTTCTGTGGTTCTTACATGTTCTGATAAGTACTGGTACGTCACACACTGGTCCATCATAGTATTCTGGCTATTCGAACCCTGTAATGAGGTGCTGATAGGAATGGGGAGCGTGCACACTTACCGGAAAACGGCAGAGCAATTTTTACAGTTGCCTGTAAGTAGGTCATTTCAGCTTTGGAACTTGGCATTGCTAGAAGCCACCATACTGTAGTACAGTTCGTGAAAAGTGAGAAACTGTGCTGTTTAATGTGATCGAGTATTTCATATGATATTATTGCTTTTAAGCGTGACATTCCAGTTGGTTAATATTGCATTCTGACAAGAATAATGACGTCATTGAAATGATATTTCTCGAGTTCAGTTTACTGTTTGTCTATATGAGTTACTGGAAGATAGATGGGTGGATTTTAATGAAACTTGTTATTTCAATTTAGAATAAATTCGAGCATGATGTCAGCTATAAATTAAAAAAGAAATCAGCAGGAGGGGTTACTTGAGAAGTGGCCTAGAGCATGAAACTCGATGTACTTCTGTTAGGGCTTGCTTATACGAGAATAGGTCATGGCGATTTATTTTTCTATACATTTTTCTGATACAGACAAACAAAAAACGAAAAGCAACAATGGAAAATATCAGTGGCAGTCGAGTGAAATTTCAAGTTCAAGAGCTGGTAACTAGCTCTATAGACTGTAAAGACTGTTGCTATGGAGATGTTCCCGGCAACGTTTTAAAGGCTTTGTAAATCACTCAGTATTTTTTAAATAGTAACCCAATATTTGGCTTCCCTTTATATGGGAAGGAAGAAATCAAATCAAGATCAGCAATATTGCAAAAAGAGTACGAAAGTTCAAAGCGCCACAGAGAGCAAGGAAGCGAGTAGGTCACGGCAAGCCGCTAACAGAGAGAGGCATACCCACTAATATGCCTCAAAATACGGGAGTGGGGGTGGGGGGGGGGAATATGAAGGGTGAAAAAGAGTGCAATCATGCATATCCAAATGATTGTCCCGTCAACGACGGTTACCACGGCTAGTACAAATATACGCACTCTACAACACTGCTTGCACCAGCACTATAAACCATGGCTCCAAGCAGCCAGCTGCTCACAGACGATGCAGCGCAGCTCAGTGCAGTCCAGCCCATCCAAGCACAGCACTGCTCTACCCATGGAGTGATGCCATGGGCTGGCCTGTACGAAGATGGCACTGCTCCTTTTACTTTTTACGGTGAGTATATTGCGGAATGAAGTGAAGATTGAGGGCGTATACCTGGACTAGATTATTTAGCTTGCGCAGCAAGGGCTGTACCGTAATTAAGGCCATTGTCTATTCAATCCAACTCTTGAATTTTCTCTTCTTATTGCCGACGCAGCCAATATCCATCCGTACTAATGATCAGCGTCCTGACGCAGGTGCAAAGAATAGGATTCACAGTTTCTTTGGCGTTTCAATACTTCCTGTCCAAGCTCTGAGTATTCTGGCACAGTAAATGTACAAGAGATGTCAGAAACAGGTCAACATTTACAAGCTTTAGCTGCGAACGTTTCAGAGGTATAGATACAAAGATAACAATTAGGAAAAATAAATCTATCCTTCTTTCTTCTTTATGCCTTATTTTGAAATGCCGGGACCATAACATCATTCCCAGCTGTGTGAAGCTGAAGCACACGTTAAATGCTCCTAAGGCCAGGAGAATATATCAGCGCGCCAGCAAGGCTCTTGTTATCGAGAGAGTGCATCACACTCGTGAGGAGCTTGACTCAGTCTCCCGAGAGTTGTTTCAATTACACCTGCTTTTAAGCAACACTCTCTCACAGGAATTCTGGTTGCCTTTCGATCGCATTACTGCTATACAGGCTGGACAAAAATTCAACCAGGTGTCATTCAGACAGAAATCTAAGTTCATACGATTGGCTCAAAATCAGGCAGTATCTCGCACGAACCCGGATGCAGGCAAATATGTCGTCAATCTTTCCAAGAAATCCTTGGACGAGAATCAAACGACAGTTCTAGCTAAGGGACTTAATTTCGCTGTCGCTCTCTCTAAAATTCCCATTGAAGAGGTAATTAATTCCGTTGTAGCAGCCATCCAGAAACTACCTACGGATGAGGCTGAGGAAGTACGACAGAAATGCGTGAGACTCACAAAGTCTGCTGCTGTACCCGCGCCTAATTTAACTACAAGCGAGAGGAGAGCTCTGAAGGAATTTAAAGATGACCCTGAACTGACCATTCTCTCAGCTGATAAGGGTAATGCGACGGTGGTAATGGACACTAACGAGTATAGGAACAAGATCTCTGCTATGTTGTCAGAGCTCACGTGACCCCACCGCTCGTGTGTCCAACGCCACTGAGAAGCTCTTAAGGCAATCCTCAATTTCAAAAAAGGAGGCTAAATATCTGACTCCGGGGGACGCAGTGTCGCCTAGATTATATGCACTTCCTAAAATCCATAAAGAAGTCGTTCCTCTCAGACCAACTGTTAGTGCGATAGGTTCTCCTACATATGCTTCGGATAAATACCTAAGCAAGTTGTTTCAGCCACATATAGGACGTACTGAATCATACATTAGGGATTCTCTGTATTTTGTCAATAAGTTGTCAACCATTATCCTTCAACCCAATACACTTCTGGTGAATTTCGATGTGGAATCCTTGTTCAGTAAAGTGTTGATTGACTAGGTCATGTCCCTCATTGAGCATCTGTTCCCTGAGGACATTAATAAGCTATTTCAGCACTCCATGACTTCGAACTATTTATTATGGGGTGGGCAATTTTTCGAACAGACAGAAAGATGTTATGGAGAATTTTGAGAGGGCGGCTATTGCTTCGGCGCCCGTCAAACCTATGATTTGGTGGAGGTATGTTGATGACATATTTGTGGTATGTACAGAAGGTCCTGAGAAACGTCATATATTTTAATCCATTAAAATCAGCAACATCCTTCAATGAAATTCACTATGGAGATGGAGTTGGACGGATGCATTCGCTTCTTGGATGTTCTAGTAAGAAAGAAACCGGACGGTCCCTTAGGACATACAGGCTATCGTAAGCCTACTCACACAAATCGCTACCTCCATTAAGGTTCATACCACCATCCAGCACAAAACCAGGGCATTCTCACGACACTCACCACGAGAACGACACGAATTTGTGAGCCATCAGATATCCAGGAGGAGATGTTTACACTCAAAGTCATGTTCAAGGTTATGGTTACAACGATGTCCAGATTTGTATAGCCCTGCATCCCAGAGGGACAATAATCAAAGCTTACAGAAAGAAGAAGTTAAAGGAACTGCCTTACCTGTCTTACATTCAACACACCACAGGCAGAATTGGCAAGGTCCTTCGCCAGCATTATATAAAAACCGTGTTCGGCACGGTCACTAAAAGTGCTCATAGTTTAGGTAAAAGCAAGGACAAATAATTGTCCCCACTATTACACCCTGGGGTGTACAAAATTCCCTGTACTTGGCCAAATATACCAGTCCATTGGGACTCCCAACGAGGAAAAAAATATCCGTCTCAACCAGCCAGATAATTCAGCAATAGCTGAGCACGTCCTATTGTTGGGTCATGATGTCGTGTTCCGAGATGTTCGAGCTCTTCTGGACACTAAACACTACAGGTCTAGGATTATACGGGAAGCTGTGGAAATACGTAAAAATTCAAACAATTTCAACAGGGACACTGGCAGTCAATTAAGTAATGCGTGTTTGCCAGCCATTAAGTATTTAATTTTTGTAATACTCTTCCCCGTCCTTTCTATATAGTTATTTCGTTTCGGTGTTTTCCAAATTCGTACGTTCGTCATCACCAGCTGGTTCATTCCAAGCTATGTGTTATGTGTTTTGTCATATTGAAGCTTAATGTTGTCGTCAGCTCCCGCTTGGAGCGCTGTGCCAGCTTACAGCGAGCCACCTGGTGACGAACGAGCGTACCACTACAATTCTTCAACGGTAAAATATTCTTAAATTCAAACCCTCAATATTGTTGAGGACTTCCTCAGGAACAGTTGAGACATTCTTCTGAATACGCGGAGCAAAGTTCTCTGCGAAACGTACAGAGTTTCACCTTGTTTTCTTGATACGACATAAGCCCAAAAGCCCATACCATGTCAACAATTTTAAATTTTAACATTGACAGGAAACAATATTTGAAATCCCCTAAATGAACAAATGTCCATTTGTGTACAAATCAGCTGCACTCATGCGATTTCTGTGGACATCTTCGATTAATATATTTTTAAACTCGCAGTTACCCGCGGCTTCGCTCACGTGGATTTCGTAAAATGATAAAATTAATCGTTCCTCGGTACTGTACTAAGACTGAAAATCCCTAAAATTATAAACACTCACCAACAAATTGAGTTTCATCTAACCCATAAACGCTTTGTACACCACGTTTGTGTTATTGCCTTTTGGGGCTAAGATTACCATGCTAAAGAGAACTGTACATGTGAGAAAAATCCTTCCTTAAATCGAAAAGAAAAAGTTTCCATTTTAAAGGATATTCCAAATATCTCTTTCCTCGTCTGTAACATCTTCAGTTTTTTGAGATATAACTTTCCCCATAAAAAGAATTCAATCACTTTATCAGTCCTTCCCCACCCCCACCTAAGTGGATTTTCCGAAAACAAAAACATATGTTTCAATCAATCAATCAATCAATCAATCAATCAATCAATCAATCAATCAATCAATCAATCAATCAATCAATCAATCAATCAATCAATCAATCAATCAATCAATCAATCAATCAATCAATCAATCAATCAATCAATCAATCAATCAATCAATCAATCAATCAATCAATCAATCAATCAATCAATCAATCAATCAATCAATCAATCAATCAATCAATCAATCAATCAATCAATCAATCAATCAATCAATCAATCAATCACACCTGATCTGCATTTAGGGCAGTCGCCCAGGTGGCAGATTCCCTATCTGTTGTTTTCCTAACCTCTTCTTAAATGGTCGCAAAGAATTTGGAAATTTATTGAACATCTCCCTTGGCAAGTTATTCCTATCCCTAACTCCCCTGTCTACAATATAAACGAATATTTGCCCCAATTTGTCCTCTTAAATTCCAGTTTCATATTGTGATCTTTCTTACTTTTAAAGACATCACTCAAACATATTCGTCTACGGATGTCAATCTACGCCATCACACCACTGATAGCTCGGAACATACCACATAGTCGAGCAGCTCGTCTCCTTTCTCCCAAGTCTTCGCAGCCCAAACTTTGCAACATTTTTGTAAAGCTACTCCTTTGTCATAAATCACCCAGAACAAATCGAGCTGCTTTTTTGATTTTTCTAGTTCTTGAATCAAGTAATCCTGGTGAGGAGGGTCCCATACACTGGAACCATGCTCTAGTTGGGGTCTTACCAGAGGCTTATATGCCCTATCCTTTACATCCTTGCTACAACCCTAAATACCCTCATAACCATGTGCAGAGATCTGCACCCTTTATTAACAGTCATATTTATATGATCACCCCCAATGAAGATCTTTCCTTATATTAACACCTAGGTACTTACAATGACCCCTAAGAGGAAATTTCACCCCATCAACGCAGTAATTAAAACTGAGAGGACTTTTCCTATTCGTGAAACACACAACCTGACTTTTCACCCTGTTTATCATCATACCATTGCCTATTGTTCATCTCACAACATTATCGAGGTCATTTTGCAGTTGCTTATTGCTTATTTATTACTCTGTAGAGAATAACATCATATGAAAACAGCCTTATCTCTGATTCCACTTCCTTACACGTGTCATTGATATACGAAAATGTAAAGGTCCAGTAATACTGCCTTGTGGAATTCCCCTCTTAATTATTACAGGGTTAGATATAGCTTCGCCTACTATACTTCTCTGAGTTCTATTTGCTAGAAATATAGCCAACCATTCAGTCACTCTTTTTTCTAGTCCAGTTGCACTCACTTTTGCCAGTAGTCTCCCATGATCTGCCCCAGCAAATGCCTTAGATAGGTCAATCGCAATACAGTCCATTTGACATCCTGAATCCAGGATATCTCCTATATCTTGCTGGAATCCTACAAGTTAAGCTTCAGTAGAATAACTTTTCCTAAACCCAAACTGCCTTCTGTCAAACCAGTTATTAATTCTCAAACATGTCTAATATAATCAGAAAGAATGCTTTCCCAAAGCTTACATGAAATGCATGACAAACTGACTGGCCTGTAATTTACAGCGTTATGTCTATCACCCTTTCCTTTATACACAGGGGCCACTGTAACAACTCTCCATTCATTTGGTATAGCTCCTTCAAGCAAACAATAATCAAATAAGTACTTCAGGTATGGTATTATATCCCAGACCATTGCCTTTACTATATCCTCAGAAATATTATCAATTCCAGCTGCTTTTCCAGTTTTCAAATTTTGTATCTTAAATGTAATTGTTATCATAGGTAAATTTTAATACTTCTTTAGCATTAGTCACCTCCTCTATCTGGACAATATCCTTGTAACGAGCAATCTTAACGTACTGCTGACTGCCTTTTGAAGATCCTCGCATACACACTCCCCTTGTTCATTAATGATTCTTGGAATGTCCTTCTTGGAACCTGTTTCTGCCCTGAAGTACTTACACATACTCTTTCATTTTTCAATAAAATTTGTATTACCACCTATTATGCTTGCCATCATGTTATCCTTAGCTGACTTCTTTGCTAGATTCAATTTTCTAGTAAGTTCGTTCAATTTCTCCTTACTTCCACAGCCATTTCTAACTCTTATTTCTTTCCAACCTGCACCCCCGACTTAGTCTCTTTACCTCTCTGTTATACTATAGTGGATTTTTACCATTCCTTACCACCTTTAAAGGTACAAACCTATATTCACATTCCTCAACAAGTGCTTTGAACCCATCCCAGTGTCTGTTTACATTTTTATTTACTGTTTTTCACCGATCATAGTTACTTTTTAAAAACTCCCTCATGCATGTTTTATCAGCCATATGGTACTGCCCAATAGTCCTAATTTTAATACCTTCCTTTCACATTTATTTCTAACTACGACAAAAACAACTTCGTGATCACTAATACTATCTACTATTTCGATTTCTCTATAGAGCCCATCTGGTTTTACCAGCGCCATATCCAAAATATTCTTCCTCTAGTTTTCTTACTTTTAAAGGAGATTTCAAATACCAATTTTCGAGTCTGTACCATTTTCAGTTTTGAGATATAAGCATCCTCATAAGAATTATTAAACTCTTTTTTTCACTTCCTTTCAGCCCCCCCCCCCCGTTAAGTGCCTTTTCCGAAAACAAAAATACGTGTTCCTGTATTGTTAAAGTACTTTCCAAATACCAAGTTTCATGTCTGTAACATGTTAAGCTTTTGAAATATGCTGTAGACATACCGGTACTAATTTTCAAAATTCAGCCTCTTTTTCAATTCTTTTCAGCCCCTTAAGTGGATTTTCCGAAAAACATAAGTGTTTCTTTATCTTCAAAGGAGATTCAGAATACCAACTTTCACATCTGTAACATATTCAGTTTCTGTGATATAAGTAACCACTTAAACAGAATTCAACTCCTCCTTTACTTATTTTTACTCCACCCCCGCCCCCCATCAAGTCAATTTTTTGCAAACAAAAAATACGTGTTTCTTCATTTTTAAAGGAGATTCCAAATACCAATTTTCACGTCTGTAACTACCTTAGCTTTTAGAGATGTAAGTATCCTCATACAAATAATTAACAACGTATTTTTCAATTATTTCTCCCCTTAAAGTGGATTTGCGAAATTAAAATAATTGTTTATT
Source organism: Anabrus simplex (assembly GCF_040414725.1). Classification (NCBI taxonomy): domain Eukaryota; kingdom Metazoa; phylum Arthropoda; class Insecta; order Orthoptera; family Tettigoniidae; genus Anabrus; species Anabrus simplex. The sequence goes on along the minus strand of NC_090266.1, from coordinate 844,290,272 downwards.
TTTTAAAGATTCAAATACCAATTTTACGTCTGTAACATATTTAGCTTTTAGAGATGTGAGTATCCTCATACTAATAATTGAACGTATTTTTTAATTCTTTCGCCCCCTTGAGTGGATTTCCCAACTAAAAACAATTGTTTCTTTATTTTTGAAAAAGATTCCAAATACCAATCTCCACGTCTATAACCTTCAGTTTTTGAGATATAAGTGTCCCCATAAACAGTACTCAATTTTTTCACTTCCTTCCACCCTCCTCCTGCAAGTGAATTTACCGAAAACAAAACATACGTGTTTCTTTATTTATAAAGGAGCTTCCAAATATCAATTATCAAGACTGGTTTTTGAGATGTGTCCTCATAACAGGAATTCAACTCCTTTTCACCCTCTCCCCTAACTTTATATTCCCCCCAAAATGCGTGTTCCTTACTTTGAAGGAGATTCCAAATACAAATTATCACGTCTACATCAACTTCGGTTTTCATAAGATATAAGTATCCTCATACAAATAATGCAACTAAATTTTCAATTAACTCACCTCCCTTAATTGGATTTTCCGAAATCAAAGGATTATGTGTTTCTTTAATTTTAAAAGAGATTCGAAATACCAGTTCTCACGACTATAAAATCTTAAGTTTTTTGAGTCATCAGTGTCATAATAAAAATAATTCAACCCCATTTTCAGTCCTTTTACCCCCAGGTGTTTTTTCAGAAAACAAAAAATACGTGTTTCTTTATTTTTGAAATAGATTAAAAATACCAACTATCACTTCTGTAACATGTTAAGTTTTTATATATACTGTAGATATGTCATTCTAAAAATTCACCCACTTTTTTAGTTCCCCTTAAGTTGATTTTCCGAAAACAAGTTATCCATGTTTCTATATTTTTACGAAAATATGTTGCAGACAATGCAACTACTCTTGGACACACAACTTCAACTGGCAGCAACAAAAATATACACAAAAATAGAAAGGAACAAGAAAAAATAAGAATCTAATGAGAATAGACTCAATGTAATAAGAACGGGAGAACTAGGGGAAGTACGGAATGACTTGGGGAAACAGCTTGAAGAAGAAGAAGAAGAAGAGGAAGAAAAAGAAGTAGTAGCAGAAGAAGAAGAAAATAAAAAGGAAAACAAAATATCATATGTTCAGGCAATAAGAAAAAATACATCATCAGCGAAGAAAAAGGTTACTATTGGGTCGAAAGAAACACCAGACGAAGGAGCCGAGCTGCAGGCTGCCGTGAAACGAACATGGCTATACATAGGAAGGTTAGACAATTCTACAACTCTAGGCAAAAGTGAAAGAGTTCTTGCAAATAAATGGAATAGATGGTGAAATAGAAGCCGAGGAACTAAGCATCATGGGAAGCAACAAAGCCTTCAAAGTTGGAATAGACTTTAATCACAAAATAACAGACGACCCGACATTCTGGCCGAAAGGAGTCGTCGTTAGGCCATTTCGTTTCTCAAGACAAAGAACAGGCATTCAATTATAAACATATAGGAGGAAGAGGCACAATAAAGGCACTATTGTGGAATATGGAAGGTTTGAAGAACGCAGTAAACATGATACCAGGAAACACATTTGAAGCATACGACTTAATATCACTCACAGAAACGTTGCTGACAACTCAATGGAGTATAGAAAAGTTCTAATCCGTTCACTCATATACCAGTTGAGGAGAAGGAGGAAGACCTACTATGTTGATAAAACCAAAAATGTCCCCTATTCAGATATTGCTCAACTCAAAAAGTATTTTGTTAGTAAAAACCAAATTATGTACAGTTATGAATGTATGTTTCCAACCACAATACAAAGCAGATGAAGTACTAAAAGAGATCACTTACGGCCTTAGTTTGACAAAAGAAACAGATACCATGATTATAATGGGAGATTTAAACTGCAGGATAGATACACCAACACAAAAGACGATGATCGTGATTAGCCACTTAGAAAAGGAAGGCTTAACGCTGCTGAACGACAGAAAAGAAAAACTTACCTCAGTCCAAATGGAACCAGCACTATTGACTTAGTATTCACAAATAGCGGCAAGACCTATCAGGAGATCCGAAGAGACATCCCAGCAAGAAAACATCTACCAGTACATACCATCATAAATGTGGGAAACATGCTCCAAGGGAAAAAGTGGAAGAAAACAAACATTCTATCGCGAGAAATCGATAAAGACAAACTAAACATGGAAATGATGATCCTGGCATCGAGAGAAATCAAGGAAGGAAAATTAAACGAAGCATTAAACATAATCGAAGAACAGTTAACGCATGCAGTAGTAAAGAAAGATAGAAAACAAAGGAGGTCAAAACCTTGGTTCAACCAAGAGTGCTACAAGGCAAGGAAAGACGCGTTAAAAGAACTTCATAAAGCAAGAACCTCACAAACACAAGATGACTTAGAGGAATGTAATAAGGCCAGAAGATGCTACAAACAAACACTAAACAAGCATAAAAACAACTACCAGGCAGAAGAAGAAAAGAAACTCATCCAACAAGCCGAACAAAAATGGTACAAGACCTTAATGCCGAAGCAACCCTATTTCTCTAGGGACCTCCCACTCGAAACTTGGGAAGAACACTTCAGGAAAATCCTTCAGGACGGAGAAACACGTCCAGCAAAAGAAGACTAAGAAGAAGAAGAAGAAGTGGAGTCAGTGGTTCCATTTTCAATAGACGAAGTACGGAAACAAATCACCGACTCAAAGAATGGTAAAGCATGCGGACCAGATGGTATTTCTTACGAGCATCTAAAAGAAACGGCACCTGAACTCACGAAAACATGGGCAGAGCTCTTCAAGGAATGTCTGCGACATGGAAAAATCCCGGATAAATGGAGGATATCTACATTGAAGGTATTATACAAAGGAAAAGCGTATTCCAGGGACCCGAACTCCTACAGAGGGATAGCTCTGGAATGCTCTCCACTGAAAATTCTGACAGGCCTCCTGGCCAAAAGAGTTAGCAAAATGACATCTCACGCAATCCATGAACAACAATTTGGTTTCACCAAACAGAAATCCACAATCCAAGCAGTAAGTTGCTTGCAGAAAGACATAGAAACAGCGTTGGAACTACCAAGAGGGAAACTTCATGCAATATTTATAGACTTCATAAAAGCCTTTGACTTGTTAAATAGAAAACTTATAATGGAGAAATTAGAAAGAATAGTTGGAAAGAACCAAGTAACAAGATTGATACAAAATATCCTGTCAAACAATCAAATAGTAATAGACAATAGTGTATCCACAACAGACCCTATGAATCAAACAAATGGAGTTCTACAAGGCGATCCCTTGACTCCTCTACTTTTCATAATAGCCACCGCAGAAGTACCTAGAGAAATAGACACAGAAAATGTGAAAATCTACGCTTACGCAGACGACATGGTCATTGTATCACAAAACTTGGAAAACATTCGAACAGCCTTCAGCAAACTTACAACATGGGCAGAAAAGAATGAGCTTACTATAAATAGTAGCAAAACTGTACAAATGACATTCAGAAGAGGAGGCAGACTATCAACAAATGACGTCATCATGTATATGAATATTCCGATGAAGAACGTTCCACATTTCAAATACTTAGGAATTACACTTCAGACGAGTGGAGATGTCTATGACCTTCACATAAAAGAACGAACCATCGCAGCAAAGACGGCAATTAATAGCATAAACTATACTTGCCCACAGCTACCACACTGTTTCGCTTAAAAATTGCTCCCATCATAACATATGGACTGGAAACCATCTGGACACACCTAAAGAAGAAAAATTTCGAAGACATCGAAAAGGTCAAAAACAACTTCCTCAAAAGAGTACTATGTCTGTCAAAGCACACATTATCTCTACTTACATATTATGTACTGGCAAGAGAGCAATTTTTCATCGAAGACCTCCGCCTCGACCTGCTTCTACCAGTTACCAAAGCCTACTTGGATGTACTGCAGGAACTCAATAAGAAGAGACAAGAGATATGGTCAGCGTTTTATTCAACGGATGCGATGATATATAGGGAATGGACACAAGCCAGATATGATCTGCGTCATGTATTGACAAGGTATGCCGTACACGGTTTCCATCATCGGATATGCCTAACAGATAAATTCCATGACCCGGACGATAACTGGAAGTGTAAATTATGCGGAGCCTACTGTGACCGAAATCATCTGATATTGTGCAACAAAAGACAAAACTCCTTGACAAGTTTCTGTAAGAACTAAATGCACATTGTGCGAAATTTATCATATTATTATTAAATACCAATTTTACGTCTGTAATATGTAACGTTTCTGAGATATATATATTCATTAATTGGATTTTCCAAAAACAAAAAATACATGTTTCTTTATTTTTAAAGGAGATTCAAAGTACCAGTTTTCATGTCTGTAACATTACCAGGTTTTTGAGATATAAGTATCGTCATAAAATAATTAAACTTCTTCTTAACTTCTTTCTACCCCTCTCCCCACTTCAGTGGGTATTCCGAAAACAATAACTATGCGTTTCTTTATTTTTGAAGGAGTTTCAAAATACCAACCTTCACGTTTGTAACATCTACAGTATCTGAGATATTAGGTATCCTCATAAACGGAATTCAACTCCTTCTTTACTTATTTTTACGCCCCTTCCCCACCTTAAATCGATTTTCCGGAAACAAAACAAATACGTGTTCCTTTTTTTTAAAGGAGACTCCAAATACCACTTTTCACGTCTGTAACATATTTAACTTTTTAGTTATAGGTATCCTCGTACTAATAGTTCAACAGAAGAATACGTGATTATTTTTAAAGGAAGTTCCAAATACCAATTTTCACGGTTATAACAGATTTAGTTTTTGAGATATAAGTACCCTCATACAAAGAATTCAACGAATTTTTCAATTCATTCACTCCCGTTAATTCGGTTTTACAAAAACCAAAGCATATGTGTTGGTTTACATTAAAAGAAGATTCCAAATACAAATTTTCAGGTCTTTAACATTTTCAGTTTTTGAGATATATGTATCCTCATAAAAATTCAACTTTTTTTTCACCTCCACACCCGGTTAAGTTGATTTCCCCCACCCCCATCCCCACCACAAAAATACATGTTTCATCATTTGTAAAGGAGCTTCCAAATACCAATTATCATGACTGTAACATCTTCAGTTTTTGAGATATACTCGTATGTATTCTCATAAATAGAATTCAACTTCTTTTTTCATGCCCACCCCCAAATTGACTTTCCTCCCAAAATGCGCATTTCTTTATGTTTAAAGGAGGTTCAGAATACCAATTTTCACGTCTGTAATCTCTTTTGTTTAGATATAAGTGTTCTCATACAAATAATTCAACACATTTTTCAAATCTCCTTAAGTGGATTTTCCGAAAACAAAAGAATGCATAATTCTTTATTTTAAAAGGATATTCGAAATATCAATTTTCTCGTCTGCAACATCATTAGTTTTTGAGATATAAGTATCCTCATACAAAGAAGTCAACTAACTTTTCAATTCGTTCATCCCCCCCCCGCTGATTAAGTGGATTTTCCAAAAACAAAGACATATGTATTTCTTTATTTTTAAAGAAGACCCCAAATATCAATTTTCACCTCTATAACATCTTCAGTTTTCAGATATCACTATCGTAAAAGACAGATTTTAACCCCCTTTTCAGTCCTTTTACCCCCTAATTTTTTTCCGGAAAAGAAAAAATGCATATTTTTTATTTTTAGGAGAGATTGAGAACACCTATTTTCACGTCTGTGACATGTTTATTTTATGAGATTTTCTGTAGATATTCTCATTTTAAAAATTCACCGCCTCTTTTTAGTTTCCTTGAGTAGAATTTAAGAAAATAAGTTATCTATATATCTTTACATTTGCAGAATATTCCAAATATCTATTTTCACATCTGTAACAATTTACGTTTCTGAGATATACTGTAGATATCACCTTCTTAAAAATTCACGCCTTTTGTCACGTTTGTTCACCGCCCATTACTTGGATTTTCCAAAAATAAAAAATATTCGCGTCTATATATTTAAAGGAGATTCCAAGTACCAATTTTCATTTCTGTTACATCTTCAGGTTTTGAGAGATAAGTATCCTCATACAAGGTAATCTTTTTCACATTTTTTCTCCCCTCTTAAGGTGATTTTCCGAAAACAAAATATACCTGTTTCTTTAATTTCTACTTACCATTTCTGGCGTCTGTAAACTTTCAAGTTTTTGAGATACAGATTTGCTCATTTAAACAATTCACCCCCTTAGCGACGGAATATCCAAAAATCCTCCCTTAATGAGCACCTATACTCTACTATAAATGTAGATCCAAAATTTAACTTCTTTATGCCCAGTAGTTTTGGCTCAACGATGATGAGTCATTCAGTCAGTCAGTCAGTCAGAAATGTTATTTTTTATATATAGATATATTGGAAGTCTTATTGTGAATTCCAATATTAAGATTATATTCTTTTAAATAATTGAATTCATACATGTTCTACGGTAGGAGAAAAATTTCAGCAGCCTCTGATGGTGGAATATGAAAAGCATCTCCGATATTTCGCTGAAGAGAAAATCTCGTTGGCAGGGTTTAGTTCGACTGTGAAAACTTCATTTCTCGATGTCTATTTTTGTGAATATCTTCGTAGCGCGGAGAGCAGCGAGGTACCCGGAAAACGCGTAACACTTACTATACCTTTGTAAATAGCCCGCCAATTCCCAGAGTTGCGGCGGCTTTATTCAGCAGGCGACAGCCAAACGACACGCTCTATTGTAAGTTATGATGGCCATATTTCTCGCGCCGCTTTTGTCCGATTGCGGACGAGACCAGATCTAGGAGCGCAAAATGAGTTCTTTTTTCTCTCCGTGCCGCGCTCCCCTGCTTCTTTCCTTGCGAGGCAATGATTTGTGGTGCTTATCTCCCCAGACGTGGCCCCGGGAGGAAGCGGTGGGCTAAACAATCATTTACTCGCCTTATCGGGATCTCGTTGCCACACAGGCCTAATGATCAGCGTCCTGACGCAGGTGCCAAGAACAGGAATCGCAGTTTCGACTTCGAATGAAGACCACGACAACTACGATATGAATTTAGTGCTTTACATCTATACGATTACATTTCGTCTCTTTATTAGATTCTTGTGAAAGGGTTTCGTTCTCGTGCCAAGATTTTAAGGCGACCAGATGGGCAGAATCAACGATATGAGCGTGGATTGAATGAAAATGACTGTTTTATATATTGTTTTATATATTCTGTACTAATGACAATTCAATATTAGAAACATTAAAACGCATTGTGGATAGTGTCAAGATGAAATGTTCATTTACTTTTAAATTCTAAAGTTTGATTTTATTCAGTAATAATAATTTTATTGATTTTACGTCCCACTAACTGCTATTAACCGAGCTCGATAGCTGCAGTCGCTTAAGCGCGGCCAGTATCCAGTATTCGGGAGATAGTAGGTTCGAACCCCACTGTCGGCAGCCCTGAAAATGGTTTTCCGTGGTTTCCCATTTTCACACCAGGCAAATGCTGGGGCTGTACCTTAATTAAGACCACGCCCGCTTCCTTCCCACTCCTAGCCCTTTCCTATCCCATCGTCACCATAAGACCTATCTGTGTCGGTGCGACGTAAAGCAACTAGCAAAAAAAAATTGCTAATACGACTTTTTGAGAAGCAGAGAGGCCTGAAGTTTGTCCCGCATGAGTTGTTCTACGAGCTGGTAAATCTACCGACACGAGTGTGGTGTATTTGAGCACCTTCAAATTCCATCAGACTGACAGTGGGAAGCCTCAGCTATAAGGTAAACGATTTCTTTGAAATTTTTGGGGACTGATTTATGTCAAAAGTAAACGGACATGTGTCCGTGGGTTTCTACCAATGACCCTAATTTAACAGGAAAATATCCCTTTATTTTTAGGAGTCTGCATACTTGATGGTTATTCGGTTTTGAGTATCTGCACCAACTGTGTGGTTTGGTGGACCGAGTTCCTTAATTCCACGCGGGTGTATCGCTTTCGAGGCGCGCCAGTGTCCCATTCTTACATTTCCTCCTCCCTATTCTTCTCATATATTTTACATATTTTTCCTTTATCCCTGTGGATTAGGAAATGCTCGGTTTAAATGAAAGCTGTATCATTAACTTGTTTACTATCGTCGCAGTTTGGCAAATCTTCGCGTTTTCTGTTGATTTTGTAACCACAACTGCAGTTATGATATAGGATGGAGATAGAGTGAACCTGTTTACGGTTTCCTACAAGAAATCAACCCAGAACGATAGTAAATGGGTTTGTTATGATATTCAATCTACGAATTTCTTCCCAGTAAGTCCTCATAGACAAATGATAAAGCAACTGTAAGGTAAAAGAAGAGGAAAATGAAGAAAGGAAAAGGCAAGAAAAATGCGCAACTGCGCCTCGAATTCAACACGCCCGCCTGAAAGTCAGGAATGCTGACCACTAGACCAGTAGTTCTACAGAAATTCTCACACCAGGATTACTTGATAAGAAAACGGGAGAGTATTCAAAGGAAAGCAGCACAATTTGTTCTGCTGGAATATTTACGGCAAAAGAGCAGTGTTACGAAGATTTTGCTAACTTTGAGCTGGAAAGAATTGAGAGTAAGGAAACGAGCAGTTCGACTGTGTTGCCCCGACACAGATAGGTCTTATGACGACGATGGGATGGGAACGCACTAGAAGTGGGAAGGAAGCGGCCGTGGCCTTCATTAATGTACAGCCCCAGCATTTGCCTATTGCAAAAGAGGGAAAAATAAAACTCGCGCCGACAGTGGGATTGGAACCCACTTTCTATCGACTGCAAACTCACAACTGTGCACCCCTAACGGCACGGCCATTTATTCTCAAATATCTATGTTATTATTGATCCTATCGATAAACACTACGTAAAAAAAGTTATATTAATTTATGGTCATTCATCATCGCTGCTGTGCCGAAACTGCGGTTGTGACAATGCTCTTCCTATCCATTATTTCCCTGAAGACTGGTCACGCCTCCCAGCCACATATTAATATGAATTGCATCAGAAAAAGATTCGTTGAGTTCATTTTCCTATGAGCGTATGTAAAGGAAAATAAACCTCACTGTACCGTACTGTAGGAATGTATTGCAACCATACCACCCACCCGATACGGTTACAGCATGTTTGCATGATATATTTACCCGCTCCTAGAGTATGATGCACTTAAGGTTCATTTTCCTTTACACGCGCGCATAGGTAAATGAACTCAACGAAAATTATTCTGATGGACTGCATATCAATATATGTCTGGGAGGCGTGAACATTCTTAGGGGAAATAATGGATAGGAAGAAGATTGTCATATTAGCGGTTCGGCACAGCAGATACGTTACATTGCCTTATTCTGTTCTACCGCGCCGGCTATGATAACAGAGATATTGATTAATTTATTCTTTTGTTGCTTAGTCCACATCAACGCCGACCCATGAGAAAATGACTGAACAGAATTTTAATGAATATCGTTATATAATGTCGGGAAATACGGCACTAAAGTCTAGGCTATAAATACATTGGCATCCGGGAGATAGTCGGTTAGAGTCCCACTGCCGGCAGCCCTGAAGATGGCTTTCCGTGGTTCCTCATTTTCACAACAGGCAAATGCTGGGGCTCTACCTCAATTAAGGCCACGGGCGCTCCCCTCCCACTCCTAGGCCTTTACTATCCCATTGTCGCCATAAGACCTATCTGTGTCGGTGCGACGTAAAACAAATTGTATTGGCGGAAAAAAGTATCCAGACACCAAGAAGGGGTTGTGCTAGATTAACGAACGTTGGTAGGCGTGTTTATACATCTGAAAGATGACGTTGATTCAAATTTCCCGCAAATCGCATTAGCGTGACGATAGTAGCAGCCCCATAATTTTGCACATCAGGTTTGCTTTAAATACGGTCTGTACTGTGAGAGCGTTAGTTACCTGTGAGATTGGGCGGAGTGACTGTGAGTGAGTCAAGAATTCCTTTACGACGACGAAGAGCCCAGTATCAACAGCTCACTGAGGTTGAACGATGTCGTATAAAAGGGCTACGTGAAGGTGGATTTTCCTTCCGCGCTATTGCAGAACGACTTGGCAGCAATGACTCCACTGTGCATGCGTGCTGGCAGCAGTGGTCACGAGAAGGTACGCTCGCAAGAAGACCGGGCTCCGGACGTCCCCCTGGCACCAGCGAGAGGGAGGACCGCTGTATTCGGCGGACTGAGTTTGCAGCAGCAATTAGAGCTGCAGTTGGGACCACAGTGTCGCAACGAGCTGTTCGAAATCGGTTACTTGAAGGATAGTCCCGAGCTAGACGCCCTGCGGTGTGCATTCCACTTACCCCAAACCACCTCCGTCTACGACTGGAGTGGTGTCAATGGAGAGCTCATAGGAGGATGGATTAGAGGACCGTTGTGTTTTCCGATGAAAGCCGGTTCTGCCTTGGTGCCAGTGATGGCCGTGTGTTGTTTAGAAGCAGGCCAGGAGAGCGCCTGCATTCCACCCGTCTGCGACGTCGACACACTGGACCTACACCGGGAATTCTGGTCTGGGGAGAAATTCCGTATAGCAGCAGGAGCACTCTCGTGGATGTTCCGTGCACCCTGACTGCAGATGTATACGTCCGTCTCGTGAATCGACCTGTTGTGCTGCCATTCATGAATAGTATTCCCGGAGTTCTTTTTCCAACAGGATAATGCACGCCCTCCATGCCGCTGTTGTAGCCAACGTGGACTGCTTGATCCCCCGATCTGTCCCCAATCGGGTACGTATGGAACATCATTCAACGACAATTCCAGCGTCATCCACAACCTGCATTAACCGTCCCTGTATTGACCGATGAAGTGCAACAGGTATGGAACTCCATCGCACAAGCTGACATCCGGCACCTGTACGACACAACGCATGCACGTTTGCATGCCTGCCTTCAACAGGCGATTACACCAGCATCGTACATTTGCGATGTCCTTTCTCGTGCGGCTATTAACCTGTAGTCTTGTACCTTTAATCAATTCAATATGTTACCTCGACAAATATTGCTAAAATATCCGTATTCTACGTTCATTATTTCATGGTGTTTGGATATGTTTTCCGCTAGTGTAATTGTATTTACACTGGGTAAAATTGTAGTTTAGGGGAAGACCTAACATTTATTATCAAATAATTACATTACTAGTTGTCCTATCGATAAATACAACGCAATTTGTTTTATGTAAGGTACAATTTACGTTCATTTATGTCTTATACGGTTTTGCCATACCGGCTATGATAACAGAAATAGTCCATGTTAAGGCCGAGCATCATTTATATGGATATATTGTTCAATAGTGTTAGTTGGCGATGGTGGTGGTTTTTGTCGTGATTGTCTGAAGGTGACAAAACGCACAGTATTGGGAAGGAAAATTGTAAAGTTGACTAACAAAATGAGAAAACGGTTTTTGAAGGAGCGTTATGAAAGGAGAAAGAAGGATTCCCTTCAATTTCTATCCCCTAACATCCTAGAGTCGTAAGAAAACCTACAATATCGAAATCCCATACAATTGATTAACAATAACGTTATATTGACTAGTGTTTGCTGTAATGTGCTTTGTCTCTTCTGATGCCATTCATCTCCGATGGACGGTATTACTGTCGCGTGCCCACTAGAACAGACAGCCTGCCTGTATATTCGCGGGAAATAGCTTTCGAGTTAAATAACTTTCTTTTTTAACATGCAGTTTCTCTAGTCCATACCTGTTCTGATAAATACTGGTACGTCACGCACTGGTCCATCATAGTATTCCAGCTAATAGATCCCTGCTGTGAGGCGCTGATAGGAGTGGGGAGCGTGCATACTTACCGGAAAACGACAGAGCAATTTTTACCGCTGTCTGTGGGTGGGTCATTCCAGCTTTGGAACTTGCCATTGTTAGAGCGCCATCATAGTAGAGTTCGTGAAAATTGAGAAACAGCGCCGTTATTTATTTGATCAAACATTTCATATGATAGTAATGCTTTTATAAATGTGACATTCCAGTCTACTAATATTGCATTCTGATAAGAATACTGACGTAATTGTAATGACCGTACCGGGATATAACATTTGGAGGAAATTGAAACAGAGGAATGTACATACAACGCGTTATCTGGGAGGTATATCTGTGTTTATAAAGGAATAACTATGTAAACAGGTAGAATGAGTGGCATCGGGTCCCAATGAAGTGGTCTGGATGAAGAGGTTTCCCTTTGAAAAGAAACATTTCTCTGATTACCTTATTGAAGAAGTAAACTAGACTGAATTAATGAATTAAGAAACGGATATAGTCCAAATGGAATATTTTAATGCGAGAATGGGTGATAAAAACACGATGTACTACAAAGAAATATACGAAATATTAATGGAAAGAACGAGAACCAAAGACTAAAAATGGAACAGAAATGGAGAGAAACTATTAGAAATATGTGCAGTAGAGGAACTATACATACTGAAGGTTGGTGGTCGGGGGATGAAATAGGAATTTTAACTTGTATAATCGATTCAGGAGGGAGCACTATTGACATAGCTATTGCATATAGATAGGCACCGAATTATGTTCAAGACATAAAGGAAAATGACTGGGCAGCCTATCATCATTTTCCAGTATTTATTCTGTTATAGAGAATTGAAGGAAAATCAAAGGAAATCTAAATGTTTACCAATGTACGGAAACAAGTGGTAAGGTATAGCGGGAGATATGAACATAGAGATGAGTTTAAAGATTTATTTAGTGTAGGAAACGTTTGAAATTTTGAAGCAAGGTATTGAAAATTTGATAAAGAATAATAAAATCGATGAAACAATACCAATGTTAGAAAAATTAATAGTAATACCCGGCAGCAAATTGACTGTAAGAATGAGAAGGTAGTATAAGCAAAACGTTTGGTATAATAATGAGTGTAAAAAAAGAGAAATCTAAAGTGATAAGGGCTCTAAAAGCGTACAGAAAGAAGTGATCACAGGACTCAATTAAAGAACTCTGTAGAGTAAGAAGGGATACAAAGTGGCATTTCCTCTCCAAATATGTCGTGCTAGATGGAACGGCTAGCCCTTTCACTTTTGCTCTTCTTATTTGTTCGTTCCACTTACCGGCAGATGTTTGTATAATTCCTAAATATGCTATTTTATTGATTACTTCTATATCTATTGTAAAAGTATTAATTAAAGAGTAGATCGCACCGGGATGTGGAAGAAGAATGACAGCTTCACATGAACATTGCAGTGTTGCTATTGTAATATTTTAAAGAAAACCATCCTTTTTCTTCTCCTTGAAAGCTGACACAGAATGTAATTTGACCCGCAGTCTTGTAATAGTGTACTTGTTTTAATGAAGATTTAGTCATCTTGAAGATAAATTAAAATAAGAATCCACAGCCTGTTTCCAGTCATTCGACCGGGTCAGGAATAGAATGAATAAATCCCCCATCTGGCGGCGAGGATAGGAATTGTGCCGGCTGCCGAAGCCTGTCGCACTCCTCTGGGGAAATTATTAATGACTGACAGATGGAATTAAATGATATTGGAGAGTGTTGCTAGAATGAAAGATGATAGGGAAAACCGGAATACCGTGATAAAAACCTATCCAGCACAAATCTCACATGGAGTGAACCACAGATCCCAGTGGTGAGAGGCCGGGTATTATTATTATTATTATTATTATTATTATTATTATTATTATTATTATTATTATTATTATTACTTGCCAATAATGTCTGCCTAGAAAAAGCTTCTCATCATTATCATCATCATCAGTTAACAGTCTCCAGTTTCCCATGTGCGGTGTATGAGCGCTCGCCACTTTAGTCGATTGAGGTACCATTCTTCTTCCTGTACTTGGTTCCAGTCCACTTCTCTATGTTCTAGATGTTGTTTGACTTGTTCGATCTATTTCCTTCGAGGTCTGCCTCTAGGTCTTTCGACGTCTAAGGTTTTCTCCAACCATTCCTTAGCTACTGAGCAAGAATCCATTCTCATTACATGGCCATACCATTTCAATCTTCAACTGATTATGGTATCACATAACGATTCTCTTATTTGAATCTCTTGGTAATTCCTCTCCTTGCATCCTTATCTCTCCTGGTTTTTTTGTAGCATTGTCCGGAGGAATTTCAATTTTGCACCTTGGAGTCTACTTTTATCTCTGCCTGTGATGATACAAGTTTCAAGTTCATAGACTGTTATGGGCAAGATATAAGCTCGATAAAGTGTTCGTTTGGCTAGTATTGGAATCTGGCTGTCCCTGAGAAGGATTCTAACCTGATAGTAAAGGGAAGCATCTCTTTGAACTCTGTTTGTGATTTCAGCATTTGATCAGTTATCTTCAGTCAGGATACAACCGAGGTATTGAAAGTGGTTAACTTCTTGCAATTTCTGTCCGTCTAGTGTGATATTTGCTCCTGACCTTTGTCTGTTGGCTGTCATAACAACGGTTTTCTTAAGGCTGATTTTAAGTCCTAATTCCTTAAAATGACAATTTTTTTTGCTAGTTGCTTTACGTTGCTCCGATACAGATAGGCCTTATGGTGACGATGAGACAGGAAAGGCCTAGGGATGGGAAAGAAGCGGCCGTGCCCTTAATTAAAGTACAGCCCCAGCATTTGCCTGGCGTGAAAATGGGAAAACACGGAAAAACATCTTCAGGGCTGCTGACAGTGGGTTTCGAACCCACTATCTCCCGGATGCGAGTTCACAGCTGCGCGCTCCTAACCGCACGGCAAACTCGCCCGGTAAAATGAAAATTCCAAGCATTGATCTTGCGTTGAATTTCTTCCTCATTACCTCCCCAAAAAACCACATCATCTGCAAATGCAAATGCCTTGAATGCAGTGTTCTTGCGGTGCTGTTTCACTCTTTTCATTATCTCATCAGTCACTGTGATAAACAGTACAGGCCACAAAGTGCTGCCTTGTTGCACTCCTTTACTAGTTACAAACTAATTGGAATAGCCATTTCCTATCCTTACACAGCTCAGGCAGTGTTTGTACAACATTTTTACTTTGCTGATGAGAGATACTGGAACATTTCTCCTTCCCAAACAATTCCAAAGTTTATACCTCAGTATGCTGTCATACGTTTTTTTAGATCTAGAGAGACAACGATGACATTTTTTCTCTTTTCCCATTGTTTTTCCATTTTCATCCTAACAGCAAAAGTGAAGTCTGTTGTTGATCTGTTACTTCAAATTACTCTCTTTGCTCTGAGTTTTTTTGCTAGTTGCTTTACGTCGCACCGACACAGATAGGTCTTATAGCGACTATGGGACAGGGAAGGGCTAGGAGTGGGAAGGAAGCGGGCGTGGCCTTAACTGATGTACAGCCCCAGCATTTGCCTGGTGTGAAAATGGGAAACCATGGAAAACCATCTTCAGGGCTCCCGACAGTGGGGTTCGAACCTACTATCTCCCGAATACTGGATACTGGCCGCACTTAAGCGACTGCACCTATCGAGCTCGGTACTCGGAGGTTTAGGTCTCTATACTTCTGCTCTAGTTCTCTCAGTTTTACGTATTCCTTACCTGTGCCTTTTCTTTCTCGTCTTTCCGTATTCCTATCTTTTATGGTTTGCTGAACAGAATCATTCCACCAAGAAGTTTCCTTTTCTCCTCTGTATACAACTTGTTTTTCCTACAATATTAACAGCTGAAATCACAAGTATTTTATTGAATCGGGTCCATTCATTTTTCCTGTTTCTATCTCATCTGTCGGGAGCTGGTCACGGATCCTTCTTTGGATTTCTTCCTTTTTTCACGTTAATCCAATTTCCACAGCCTTATTTTGGGTTTTCGCCTGGTCTTCACATTTTTCACTGGGATGTTTCTGAAGGTTTCCATCATTAATCTGTGGTTACTGTTCAAGCTTCCTCCTGGCAATACTTTCACATCGGTGATAAATAAACCGGCTTCCTTATCAGAGATAATATAATCGATTCTAGATTTCTGCTGTCCATCCCAGCTGTATCTTGTCATTTTATGGCTTGGTCTTTTCTGGAAAAAGGTGTTCTTAATTATGAGGTTATTTCTTAAACAGAAGTCCAGAAGATCTGCACCTTCTTGGTTCCTTTTTCCAAAGCCATTTGGACCAATCACATTTTCATACCCTGTTCTATCAACACCAACTTGGGCATTAAAATCTCCCATCACGACTATATTATTCTCTTTAATATGCTCTTCCAGTCCATCCAGGAATGCGTCTTTCTCCTCTTGAGTACATCCAGATTGAGGGGCATATACTTGGATTATGGTTAGGACCTCTTTCCCTGTTGTACATCTTAGCTTAATTATTCTACGATTGACATGTTCTACATTTTACACTATGGCAATGTTCTTACTGATGACAAATGCTAAGCCATTACGGGGTTCCTTTTCATGTCTATGCCAATACACCTTTCCCGTTTTCATCGTTTACACATACATACATACATACATACATACATACATACATACATACATACATACATACATACATACATACATACATACATACATACACGTACACCGACGTTTCTAGCCTCCAAACTAAAGCAACACGGGTTGATGAAGGCGACCACATGGGAAGATAGAGAAACATAGTTTGGTGAATTTGTATATCTGAGTCCGTGTGTCCTCAAATATTTCTTTAACAAGCACATAAGGTATTGTACCAGGAACGCCCGTACTTAGCTATCTTGGAGAGCGTGGATTTACGCAAGGCGTGTATGATCCATGGTTAGAATGCGTACAGAGATAGAGGTTTTCTAAACAAACTTTGTTAATTGAACTGTTTGTCTATTCATAAAACAAGACAAGTTGCATAGCACTTTCAATACAGCCGGAGTTGGAAAAGAGGAGTGAATGTTCCTTGTGTTGTGGCAGGCGATGTCCCTCGCTGCTGGTACTCCTTCCCCACACCATACCTCAGCTATCTGTACCATGGAACCTCGTGAATTCCCACGACGACTAGAAGTTCTGGAAGTTCTGGCAGATCGCAGACGGTCTGGGAGTTTAAGTTCCAGGTTTCACTCATTCGGTACGATTGTGTACACAGTGAATTTTGCTTTTGAGTGCACGTTTGATGCCATTAACATTCAAATTAATATCTTTATTTTCATAGAGCGGTTATATTAAGTATATGTTCGTGATAGATTCTATAGTTTTTAAAGATTTTCAAAAGAAACACTTCACTTGGCACAATTTTGAAAATAAATTATTCACTGGGCACAGTTTTAAATTCATTCAAAGTAATGATTCACTTGTGCGTTTCACAGTACATGAAGTAAGAGGACACAAATGCGTAAGAAGTTTTGTCACGTCCTACTATTATCAGCTTTATTTACAAGTTGGCGAGACCACAACAGGTTACGAATGAATTTAGTTCCGTGCATACTCTCTTTTAGCAAGACACTTGATATTTAGAGAATGCGAATTTAGTTCCCTTCACACGTGATAATACGGGGTAATTATTTACCAAAGTAAATTGGGTTTTGTTCACTGAGACCACTTTATGTCTAATACTACACATAGTATTATCATAACCTTCAAACACTTGCACGGGAAAGTAACTTCTTTCCTCTGAAGCTACTTGGTAAAGTCTATTCGACTCTAATGAAGCTTTCGAGTTGTATTTACGAACTCCTAGGCTTATGCACTGTTTTAAAGACTGAGTCAACATCTCCACTCCAAGAAAGAAAGAATTTGAATTACCCTTGGAAACACAAGTCCTAAGATTAGCGCTCCATGTTCAACTATGAATTCACAGTTCCAAAATCTAAGTTCAATTGCACAGTTCTCTTTTTTATTGCTAGTTGCTTTACGTCGAACAGACACAGATAGGTCTTATGGTGTCGATGCGATGGGAGAGGGCTAGGAGTGGGAAGGAAGTGACCATGGCCTTAATTAAGGTACAGCCCCAGCATTTGCTTGGTGTAAAAATGGGAAACCACGGAAAACCATCGTAAGGGCTGCCGACATTTGGGTTCGAACCCACTATCTCCCGATTACTGGATACTGGCTACACTTAAGCGAATGCAGCTATCGAGCTCGGTAAGAAAAACGAAGAAGAAGAAGAAGAAGAAGAAGAAGAATATGTTATTCTTTGTGATAAGTGTATTAGGGAACTGTGGAATGTTTGGGAGTTGGACGTTTATTAGAAATATGTCCTTAATTTTTCAAATATCCATATAATCCAGCGTCTTGATTCAGTCTCACTATATTACAATCCTGGGAGAACACACATCCTAAATACTTGAAATTATCTACCTGTTGCAGCTTTGTATCACCAATCTGACTTTCAATTCTCTCGGATTTCTTACCTAATGACATCAATTTAGTCTTTGAAAAGCCAATTTTCATACCATACTCATTGCACCTATTTTCAAGTTGCAAGATATTAGACTGCAGGCTTTCGGCACAATTTTTTTTATTTTTTATTTTTATTTTTTTTGCTATTTGCTTTACTTCGCACCAACACAGATATATCTTACGGCGACGATGGGATAGAAAAAGGCCTAGGAATTGGACGGAAGTGCCCGTGGCCTTAATTAAAGTACAGCCCCGGCATTTGCTTGGTATGAAAATGGGAAACCACGGAAAACCATCTTCAGGGCTGCCGACAGTGGGGTTCGAACCCACTATCTCCCGATTACTGGATACTGGATGCACTTAAGCGACTGCAGCTATCGAGCTCGGTCGACACAATCTGCCATTAAGACCAAGTCGTCACCATAGGCCAGACTGCTTACTACATTTTCACCTAAATGAGTTCCTCCCTGGCACTTTATACCTTTCAGCAGATGAACCATGTAAACTACGAACGACAAAGGTGAAAGATTACAGCCTTGTCGAACTTCTGTAAGTACCCTCAACCAAGAGTTCATTCTACCGTTAACTTTCACTGCAGCCCAATTGTCAACAGAAATACCTGTGATTGATTTTAAATCTACCCTTAATTCCATAGTCCCCCAGTATGGTCAACATCTTTTCCCTAGGTACCCTGTCATATTCTCCAGTAATAATTCCAACAAAAGAATTCATCCTCTAAATATTCTGTATGTTAGCCAGAGTACACCATGGAAAGTAAAGCTCCCATTTTAACCTTTATTAGAACATGTATCTCAACTTGCTGCGGTATGAGATTACATGCTTCGACAGATAACTTCAATCTTAGGTCCCGTCATCATCATCACAACATGATGATCTAACGCTAATCCTTCTGTCGAAATATCATGCCCTTTTAAGAGCGAAATCTGTTTGCAAAATTTCCTATGACCACCCATTCATTTTTATTCCATCTTATCTTGCTTAGTTTTCCTTCCATAATTTTTCCAGTATTTCCTCCCGCGTTTCTAGGAGAGTACATGCATGTTTTATAACCATGATAAAATATTGCTATACATGTTCAAACGTTAATTTCTGTGTATGAAAATTTCAGAAAATGTGCGTAAACCGATCAGGGGAATGTTCAATCTATTATCGGCCAAATGTATAAATCTCTGAATCGTTCGTACAGTAGCGGTTATCTATGGTAGCACAATAATTATTATGTACTAAATATTTACAGATGACACAATAATGATGTTTGATTGTCTAGCCCTCAGTACCGTTTCTTGATACGGTGTCGGGAAGGAGGTGTGATGAATTTATATGCCCTTACTGACTCCAACCTCAGTAGAGGAGCTAATGAAGATGAAGAATGATGATCAACGAAATTGGGTAAGGAGGAAGAAGGAATCGGTTGTGGCCTATGAATTAGAACCGTCCCGGCATTTTCCTGGAAGTGAAAATGGGAAACCACAGAAAACCATTCTCAGGACAGCCGACGGTGGGGCTGGAACCCACACGCTTCCCGAATGCATGGCTTGGCTTCACAGCCGTAGCACTATAACACGCGGCCATATGATATAACTAGCAAGATACCCGTGCTTCGCTACGGTATTATACTGAAATTTATAATTGAATGCTTATTGTTTTAGATATATAATCCGACGAAATTCGCGATCTGACTCGTTTTCTATTAGATTACGGCACGTTTCCTCCCGTTTTTCAATCTTCCTTTCCAGCAATCGATTTCGTACTTCCCGGGCTAGGCTCAGGTATTCCTCCCGGTCAGCTGGGTCCGTAAATCTTTGCAATCTTTTCCTATAATCATTTTTAATATGGATAAAATCCTTCAGGAGATCCGGCGTGGTGTCATATTGGGTGCCTTGGCGGCACTGAACCCGCGGTCGGACTGCATTCTTAGTCATTACCCGTCCAGGAGCCGTTTCCAGCGCAGTCCGCACATTTGACGACGGTCCGGAACATTATTATTATTATTATTATTATTATTATTATTATTATTATTATTATTATTATTATTACTATTATTATTATGTGTTGCTGGAGTGGATGATGACAGGGAAAACCGGAGTATCCGGAGAAAAATCTGTCCCGCCTCCGTTTTGTCCAGCACGAATGTCACATGGAGTGACCGGGATTTGAACCACGGAACCCAGCTGTGAGAGGCCTGCGCGCTGCCGCCTGAGCAACAGAGGATCCTTATAAGTACATTAAAAACAGTAAAATCAATTGGTCTCACCTCCTTCTACACCCCACCGCCGTTAAGTTTACTTACCGCCACCCCCCCTCCCAAAAAAATTAAAAGAAGGCTTGTTTCTTTATGTTTAAAGGAGATTCCAAACACCAATGTTCACGTCTGTTACCTTCAGTTTTGAGATATAAGTATCCCCATAAAAATAATTTACTTTTTTCACTTCATTTCACACTGCTCCCCTCCGCTAAGTGAATTTTCCCGCAAAAATACTTGTTTCCTTAATAATAAAGGATCTTCTAAATACCAATTATCACGACTCTAACTTCTTCAGTTTTTTATTTATGTGTCCTCATGAAAGGAATTCAACTCCTTTACACTCCCGAACTCCAAGATGGTACCCCCCCAAAAACGCGTTTTTCATTGTTTTTAAAGATCCAAATACGAATTTTCACGTCTGTAACAACTTTAGTTTTTATTAGATGTATGTATTCTCATACAATTAAGTCAATTAATTTTTCAATTATTTCATCCCCCCCCCCCTTCATTGGATTTTCCGAGAATACGTGTTTTACTTTTAAAGCAGATTGCAAATATCAAATTTCACGTCTGTAACATCTTCATTTTTGAGATATCAGTAGCTTAACTAAAAGAATTCAACACCATTTTCAGTCACTTTTACCCCCCCCCCTCCACCCAAGTGGTATTTCCGAAAACTAAAAATACACGTTTCTTTATGTTTAATAGAGAAAAAAATTCCATTTTTCACTTCTGTAATATGTTAAGTTTTTTAGATATACTGTAAAAATTCTCATTTTAAAATTTCACCACTTTTGAGTTCCCCTTAAGTGGAATTTCCAAAAACAAATCACCTTTGTTTCTTTACATTTACAGGAGATTCCAGACACCCACTTTTTACGTCTGTAACATTTTACGTTTCCAAGATATTCTGTAGATATAGTCTTTCAAAAAATTCACCCCAATTTGTTACTCCTGTTTAACCGCCATTAATTGGATTTTCCAAAATCTAAAAAATACGTGGTTCTTTGTTTTTAAAGGAGATCCCATATACAAATTTTCAGTTCTGTAATATCTTTCGTTTCTGAGATATATGTATTCTCATTAAAGGCATTTAACCCATTTTTCACTCTTTTACACCCCTCCTATTGGGATTTACAGGAAACAAAAATATACGTGTTCCATTATTTTTAGAGGAGTTCCTACTAACCAATTTTTACATCTGTACATTTTAAAGTTTTAAGATGTAAACACACTCATTTTAAAAAATTCACCCCCCTGTTCACCCCCCAATATTTGGATTTTCCAAAAACGAAAAAATACGTGTTTCTTTACTTTTAAAGTAGATCCCAAATACCAATTTTCAGGTCTGTAATATCTTCAGGTTCTGAAATATAAGTATCCTCATTAAAGGCATTTAACCCATTTTTCACTCTTTTACACCCCTCCTATTGGGATTTGCAGGAAACAAAAATATACGTGTTCCTTTATTTTTAGAGGAGATGCTAACTACCAATTTTTACATCTGTAAATTTTAAAGTTTTGAGATATAGATACACATTTTTAAAAATCACCTCCTTTTCACCCCCCCCCATTAATTGGATTTTCCAAAAACAAAAAATACGTTTTTCTTTATTTTTAAAGGAGATCGCAAACACCAATTTTCAGGTCTGTAATATCTTCAGGTTCTGAAATATAAGTAGACTCATGAAAGGCATTGGACCCCTTTTTCAAACTTTTCCACCCTTCCTATTAGGATTTTCCGAAAACAAAACATACGATATACGTGTTTCTTGATTTTTAAAGGAGATTCTAAATACCAATTTTCACATCTATAACCTTTAAAAGTTTTGAGATATAGATACACTCATTTTAAAATATTACCCCCTTTTCACCCCCCTTAATTGGATTTTCCAGAAACAAAAAAATACGTGTTTCTTTATTTTTAAAGGAGATCCCAAACACCAATTTTCAGGTCTGTAATATCTTCATTTTCTGAGATATAAGTAGCCTCATTAAAGGTATTCAACCCCTTTTTCACCCCTGTACACTCCTCCTATTGCGATTTTCCGAAAACAAAAAATACGTGTTTCTTTATTTTTAATGAAGATTCTAAATACCAATTTTTACATCTGCAAACTTCAAAAGTTTGGAGATATAGATTCACTCATTTTAAAAATTCACCCCCTTTTAACCCTCCCATTAATTGGATTTTCCAAAAACAAAAAAATACGTGTTTCTTTATTTTTAAAAGAGATCAAAAGTACCAATTTTCAGGTCTGTAATACCTTCAGTTTCTGAGATATAAGTACCGGTATCGTGATTAAAGGCATTCAACCCATTTTTCCCCATTTTCACCCTTTTCACCCCTCCTATTGGGATTTTCTGAAAACAAAAAATACGTGTTTCCTTGTTTTTAAAGAAGATTATAAAATACCAATTTTTACATGTGTAAACTTTTAAAGTTTTGAGATATAGATACACTCATTTTAAAATTTCACCCCCCTTTTCACCCCCTTAGCGAAGGAATATCCTAAAATCCTCTCTTAGCGAGCACCTACACCTTAATATGAATATATCCCCAAAATTTCATTTCTTTATGTCCAGTAGTTTTGGCTCGGCGATGATGAATCAGTCAGTCAGTCAGTCAGGACAAGTTATTTTATATATATAGATTATGATGATAATATGATGAATCACTATTATTATTGTTATTATTAATGATATTTTATTATTATTTACCGCCTACTAGTCTTCCGAAATAAAAAGATAAAGTTTTGAAACACGCGTATAACCTATTGTGCTCTAGTGATAAAGCGAAAATTATTTTTCCCTTAAAATGAATTATATGTCCGTACTGTGATAATTTCAAACGTTTCAATAGTTGTAGTTTATAGTACAGTATTATTAATTGATACTGCATACATCAATCACTAACACAATTATTTTTATAATACTATTGTGCATCGAACCGAACGAAAGATGAGAAACTTTCGTACTTATCATTTACATGATTGACAGAGCAGTAATTGTTTCGCTCAGCCTTTTTTTTATTCATCAAGTGCTTGTAACGTAGCCCACAAGATTGATCGTTCTTCAAGACTGAAGCTGCTCAGAAGTGTAGAAACATGGTATGTAACTACTACCCATGAACAAGTTTTAGGGAAAAGGAAGAAGATGTCCAAGTTTTTAAAGTCGCACGAATTAATCAGAGAGGTAGTGACTAAATGTCCTTACTGGTAAAATGATTTACTGATACTTCATAAGGTTAAACAATAATAAATCGCAAATTGGACAGTAATAAAAAGAACAATTATGTTATTTATTTAGGCATTTTCAATTGCTAGTGATTTTATGAGAAGCTGGGTGTAGGAAGGTTGTTCCGTCAGTGTTACTCAACCTTTTATTGTTCACTATCCTTTGTAGTGAGTTCTCGCGGCATGCTGACGTACGGGCTGGCAACAATGCGGGAGGCATGGCATTGCGCGCCCACACTTAACTTCAGCAGTCAGCCATTTTTCCCGTTTTCTGGCGTGTAATGTGGTTGTTTCGTTAGCTTGATATGGGCTCTCCACATTATTGTTTTAATTTAGGTTCTTTTTAACCGAAGTTCAGTATGGATTTCTTTCTGAATGAAAGGAAAGCAGCTGAAGGTGAGTTAGTGGTGGGACTTAACAGTAACACAAATGCGAACGTTCCAATGGTAGGTGCAAGTGTTGTGAAGTCAGTATGTAGGAAACAAAACGGACAAGAAACGTGGGAGATTTATGTCCGTTGAAGAAGAAATGTATGTGTATGTGTACTTAATTCTATCTAGAATTGTCATTTTTTGCGTAAGAAACGAATAAATACGGTTTAGCTGTTTAACAGGACATTACCGGGCGAGTTGGCCGTGCGCGTTGAGGCACGCGGCTGTGAGCTTGCATCCGGGAGATAGTAGGTTCGAATCCCACTATCGGCAGCCCTGAAGATCGTTTTCCGTGGTTTCCCATTTTCACACCAGGCAAATGCTGGGGCTGTACCTTAAATAAGGCCACGGTCGCTTCCTTCCAACTCCTAGGCCTTTCCTATCCCATCGTCGCCGTAAGACCTATCTGTGTCGGTGCGACGTAAAGCCCCTAGCAAAAAAAAATAACAGGCTATTTGTCTCTTGCTTCTTGTTGAAAATATATATCGAGTGATTTTTTTAAAATTACTATTACCAAAAATAATATAAGGGCTCGTTAATTTTCATTACACGCGTATTGAATCTCGAGGCGCATTAGTGTACCCGTTGAGAACCACTGTTTTACGTGCTGAAAGTGAACGACGTGGTGCTGTCACATTTAAATACATCCACCGAACTCAGATGGGATAAGAAACTAATACGAAATATACAAACCCATGTGTGGGGAGGTAAAATACACAACAAAAAATTGTACACCTCTGGAACGGAAAAAATACCAATGGCCTAATTATAATACCTCGTATCTTACTGTGCTCTTCCTAACCATTATTTTTCGTAAGACTGGCCAAGCCTCCCAGTCACACACGGATACGCAGTCCATCAGAACAATTTTCGTTGTGTTCATTTTCTTATGCTGATGTGTAAAGGAAAATGAACCTTAAATACTTTATACTGTAGAGTGCGCAAATAACGACATGATTGGGCGAGTTGGTCGTGCAGTTAGTGGCGCGTCGCGGTGAGTTTACATCCGGAAGTTTGAACTCCACTGTCGGCAGCCCTGGAAATAGTTTTTCGTGGTTCCAATTTTCACACCAGGCAAATGCTGGGGCCATGGAATAAATAAAACCACCTTCCCTATCCCTATCATCGCTACTAGTGTCATAGAGGGAGAATCACCGGTACCAAACAAATACCTTGGAACCACGTCTGTTTTCTTTTTCTTTAAGATTTTGCCACTCAAGCCCTCAGTGCACTAGAATACTAGAATACGATCTGTTTTATAATCGTACAATAACACTTTTATCTATAACACGTTTATCAAGAAGGAGTCTGCGATCTTCAACCACTAGCAAAAGAAAGCAAGAAAGAAGGAAAGAAAGGAAGAAGGAAAGAAAGCAAAAAGAAAGGAAGAAAGAAAGAAAGAAAGAAAGAAAGAAAGAAAGAAAGAAAGAAAGAAAGAAAGAAAGAAAGAACGCTGGTTCTGAAGATTAATGTTTGATAAGCAAAATATGTAACTCATTACTCCTTAATGGAGCCAACCCCTCAGTCTGGGGGTAGTGAGCGTGTCTCTTACCAGAAGGCCCCGGGTTCGATTCGAGTCGAAGCCAGGCCGGGGATATTAACCTGGATCTGAGAGCAATTGAGGGGCTATCTGAAAGTGAGATAGTGGCTCCAATCTAGAAAGTCAGGAACAACAATTGAATGGATCGGTGCATTCACAACGCGTCACCTCGTAATCTGCAGGCATTCAGGCTTAGCAGAGGTCGCTAGGTAGGCCGAGCCCCATCAGGGTAATAACGCCATTGTGTTTTTTTTTTTGTTTATTCAACGTAAAGTTCGAATATATTTGCTCTACTGTATCCTACGCCGTTAACTTGCAACTTCTCGTCATTTTATGCATTTTACTTTATTTTCCACACCGCATTATATCTTTCCCTTAGGTTTCTTGTAATTTTCATAGAAAGGACACATTTCTATTTTGTTTCTACGTAAAGAATCAATATTATTTACGTTGGACACATAATAATAGTAATAATAATATTGGTATTACGTACAACTAACTACGGTTACAGTTTTCTGAAATGCCACAGTACCGAAATTTTATCCCGCAGGAGTTTCTTCCCGTATTAGTAAATCTACCCACACGAGGCGGCTGTATTTGAGCAACTTCAAATATTATTGGACTGAGTTGGGATTGAGTCCGTGAATTTCGCAAGAAGGTCAGTGTTCTACTGTATGAGCCACTCGAGGCTGGCTAGTATAGAAGAGATCCCAGATTAGCAATGTCCTAGGATAAAATAATAAGCAAGTTTGTACTTTTATACCCCTTTGAATGTAATGATTATGATACGTGGATTTTCAATGTAATCTTACATTTATTGAGAGGAAATTGAATAGACTTGGTGAGAAGTTAACAATCAAGCAGGTGAGTTTAATTTGTACAGATTTTGACTGTCAACTAATAATTGCCGAGGTATTCGATTACGAAGTTACAAAGTCAATAGCTTGAGTTCAGAAGCACATTCTTAGCAGTGTGCGATAAGACACGTTTTCCGCTTTAACCACTACGTCCCAGTAGCTCAGTCGTGAGATACGATGGCTGCAGCAAGTGTACGTAGTTTATTCATGACCATTCAGATATTCCTATGAGGAACATGTTCAGATATTACATTCCTGCAGTCTTCCGGGTACCTATCCAAATCCTACATTCTCACCGCTGACGACACACATTTTAAGAACCCGAGTCTCTCCAGATCCTAATATAAATCAGAAAAAATCATTAACATTAACTTGAATGACTTGTCTCGTATCGATAGTGGCTGTCAATTATTGAAAAGGATTAACGATAATGTGAACATTTGTTGAGAAGTTAACCTTGCGACAGCATCCATAAAATCTACAGTATTACGTGAATCCGAGACGTAGGGTCGCGTATTTCTATGTCGATATCCTGTATGTCTTGTCAAGACACCAAACATAGCCTCAGTCGAGCCAAATATAGAGTCACCAAGCTGTCATCTCCTTAAGTCTTTCAAATCGTGTTCGTCTTACGTGACCTTCTTCTGACTTCATTACTAACAGTGAATCACAATTGTATGTATATATGAAGGGTTAAAAAACTACCAAGAAACGTTCTATGGGAGAATGTTTCGAATTTATTTGTTAGAAGTATTAGTATACAAGCATATTGTGATGCTGTCCAACATTCCTTTGTAAGCTTTTCGGAGGAGAAAGTTAGCCCGGCTCCTGACGCGAATGACTTCACCGAGCCAGGGCCTCACAGGCTCGCCACTGCAGCAACCAGTCATAATTGAACCAAGTGCGCTAGGCCAGCCCCTCTGCCTCCCTAATTTAATTTCGTGTGGCTATTTCTAGCCGAGTGCATCCCTTGTAAGGCAGACCCTCTAATGAGTGTGGGCGGCATCTGCCATGTGTAGGTAACTGCATGTTACTGTGGTGGAGGATAGTGTTATGTGTGGTTTGTGAGTTGCAGGGATGTTCGGGACAGCACATACACCCAGCCTCCGGGACATTTTAATTAACAAATGAAGGTTAAAATTCCCGACCCGGTCTGGAATCGAACCCGGGACCCTCTGAACTGAAGGTCAGTACGCTGACCATTCAGCTAACGAGTCGGTCTCTGCCCCCCTGACAGTGCAAGAGAAAGGACTAGATACTGAACTCAGAGCATTCGGTTTCGAGAGGACTCTAAGAGTTTTGTCCTTTCGTTAAGTGTCTCCCTAATTAAGACATGCCGGACGAGCTCCAGTGGTTCAGTTCAGCCAGCGATTGAGATGTTTCAGTTCTTCCAGCTACCAGAAGGTTAAATTTGGCCAGCGATCGAGACGGTTAAGTTCCGTCAGAGATTCGGTTGAGTGAGTGCAGCTGTGGAGCACTGGATCATTCGGTGGACAGTGAAGAATGAGTGCTGTTGGTTGTGTGTGTGAACTGACGGCGAGTGAGGGACAGTGTAGCTGAGGGACGAGGTTCAGTGAACGAAGAGCGCAGTGAGTGTACGGACTGTGGACCTCATACAAAACTGTAAGATTGTGTTGCGCGCGCCTGCAAGCTGTGCAGTGAGTGAATGTGTACAGCGGGAGTTAATTGTGAACTGCCCTCTGGTCTACGAGACAGTTGTAGAACGTGAAGCGTGATTGTTTAGTTATAAGCGATGGAGCGAGTACTAGTATGACTGAACTGTGAGAGGGCGAACTGGTGTAATTGTGTGCCTGTGCAGTTGTACAGCATAAACAAGTCTTTGTTAGTTAATAAATCCTAGAGTTAAACGCTATAAGTTGTGTGTTTATTTACCTATCCGCCTTCACGTTACAATATCTGGAGGTGATTTAGCATTTTTAGGGATACATTCCTTTTCATTTAGAGAAAATTTTGGACATGCATTCCACTCTCCTGAAAACAACTGAGGGGAGGGTTTGCATATGGCAGTAAGATAAACGTCATTGTTCGTTAGTGCACGTCTCTAAAACATCGAATTCTGGAGTTCTGGAGGGAAACTCAGTTTCCTAACCAGTTCTATTAGAGGTTGATAGTTCCATGAACCACAATTCATATATTATGATCTACCGTAAATAGCTATGGCAAACTAAAGATGAAAATGAGGTAAAATGCACTTCCAGGTTGTTTAAAGTAGAAGGACTTTCGCGTGTTGTATACATGTAGGAACGAGTGACTTCTGTTGTCAAATTATGGGTAAAAAATCAACCGTCAAAATTTCTCGCAGTACTTGAGTACAGTGTGAGTACAGTGTTACCCACTTAGTGAACTGGTCACGGAGCGAGTTGGCCATGCGGTTAGCAGCGCGCAGCTATGAGCTTGCATTTGGGAGATAGTGGGTTAGAACCCAACTGTTGGCAGCCCTGAAGACGGTTTTCCGTGGTTTTCCATTTTCACACCAGGCAAGATAATTAAGGCCACGACCGCTTCCTTCTCACTCCTAGCTTTTCCCTACCCATCGTCACCATAAGAGCTATCTGTGTCGGCGCGACGTCAAGCCAATTGTAAATTTAAAAGGTGACTTGGTCACTAAATCTAGTGATATTTAGAAGATCGTGGCGGTAGAATGAGATGTTTCGTGGCAAGCCGAAAATCATTTCGAACAAAGTGCCTATATGACGACAAAAGTAAAGATTTAAGTGTTTTAAAATGTTTATATTACAATTAAAGGATACTGTCATATAGAAACCTGGATGTTGGCCGAGTGGTTAATTGATCAGGAACCCTGAGCCGGAGTTAACTTGCGTTGGTGTAGCAAGTTCTTTTCCGCCTCAGTCAATAGCATGTGGTCTACTCGTCGAAGGTTTGACCACGTCCAGTATTCCTTAACTACGAAGATCTCACAGGATGTGGTGTTTCAACATGGATCACTTTATAATATCGCAACTTAAACTGTAAAATTAAGTTACTAATTATTGGGGTCTTTACAGTTTAATTTTTCATCACATTGTACAGTCTTACAAAATTAAGGAAATATTTTCAAATATACCACGGTATGCTTCAGTACATATACCCGTGAATCACGAAATAGTAATAATAATAAAGTATTTCACGCTCATTTTTATATTCAAAGTATTAGTGATTTAAGGTGAAATTATTTCTGAAATATTACTTTTTTATTTCATAAATGTTTACATGTTCTCTGCCGTTATGCAATCCATAAGAAAATCCATTCATCTCCATATTTCACTAATCACAGAAGATTATACATGTCCTGACTAGTTCCACTCAATATCCACAAAGCCAGAGTTTCTCGTGTTGAAGTTACTCCACCGTCTCTGGGCTATTTCTTTCATACGATTTGTTATGCAGCCTGCACCTCAGAGAGGCCCTACCCTCATACATTTTCATTTACTTGTCACAAATTCATATTCTTCTTTTGTGCCTTTCAGAGTAAGGGAACTTGTTGGTCGTGAAAATCGATAAAGTATGTCTTGTTGAGTAATGAGAAGACTGATGGGCTGCTTACGTCTTCCACAGATTCCAATAATTCTCTTCTACCCAGCACAGACTGTTGAACTCCAAGGTTTAACGTAAACGAGGTGGTGTTCTAGTTTATATGCTTAAGTTGACATATGTTTCATTGGAAGCTACAGAAGAGTAATTCTAAATCAACAAGAAATGTTTAGGGTATCTCACAAATCTATATAGGAAATAAACTATGCTTAAAAAATTCTAGCGATAAGTATTGACATTAAGAAAAATATGGTATTTTAACTTGTTCATAATAGGTGAGAGAATTCTACTTTCATGTTTCTCACTGTAGCTTATGTTCCGATTTGAGTTTATGACAATTAACTTACAATTTAGTTAATTCATTAAGCACTAGTTAAGAATTTGGTATCTCTTCAACAGTGGTTAAGATCAGGAACGTATTGAGAAATTTATGGTCTTAAGAAAGTGTTTTGTTTTTTTTTTTTTTGCTAGGGGCTTTACGTCGCACCGACACAGATAGGTCTTAT
This sequence comes from Anabrus simplex, assembly GCF_040414725.1. Classification (NCBI taxonomy): domain Eukaryota; kingdom Metazoa; phylum Arthropoda; class Insecta; order Orthoptera; family Tettigoniidae; genus Anabrus; species Anabrus simplex. The sequence goes on along the minus strand of NC_090266.1, from coordinate 844,259,587 downwards.
GGCGACGATGGGATAGGAAAGTCCTAGGAGTTGGAAGGAAGCGGCCGTGGCCTTAATTAAGGTACAGCCCCAGCATTTGCCTGGTGTGAAAATGGGAAACCACGGAAAACCATCTTCAGGGCTGCCGATAGTGGGATTCGAACCTACTATCTCCCGGATGCAAGCTCACAGCCGCGCGCCTCTACGCGCACGGCCAACTCGCCCGGTAAAGTGTTTTGTTAAGAGAGGACCAGCACCCTTGACCGACCAAAAAAATGCGATTTTCAATTTATTTCTTTGAATTTAAATCTGAACTTTTCTCTTTATAACATTGCAAACGTTTTGTTAATATCTCCGAAACTTCTGGAGTTATGCCCGAAAACGTGAAGCCCTGTCACCCAAGCAAGTCATTTATCGTTGCTCGTTCCGTAAATTTCGTGTTTCAGAGCCGTTTTCCTGAGAAGTCTGAAAGCTATTACGATTTAAATATGAAATTGTGCATGCATGTATATTTCATGGAGATGATGAATAAGAATAAGAATAAGAAAGTATACTAGAATTATTGAACTAGCTTTATAGGCTGAGTTTAAAAAATATTCTCAAATGGAAATTAATGAAAAGTGACTAGTTGCAAATAACCTCATGAAAATATACTTATGCTTCATGGACTTCACTGATTCTTGTACCATGTTTTCCACAAATTGCTTTACGTCGCACCGACACGGATATGTCTTATGGCGACGATGGGGTAGGAAAGAGCTGGGAGTGGGAAGGAAGCGGCCGTGGCCTTAACTGAGCTACAGCCCCACTATTTTCTTGGTGTGAAAATGAGAAACCACGGAAAACCATCTTCAGGGCTGCCGACAGTGGGGTTAGAACCCACTATCTCCCGGATGCAAGCTCACAGCTACGCGGCCTTAACCGCACGGCCAACTCGTCCGGTCTAGTACATGTTGTAACTATAACATTACTAATCGTAATAAAAAGAATCATAGAAAAATATTCATGTCTTTGGAAATTATCAGGGATACGGCAAAATAGTGATCATGATACACCGCCATTTTGAATAATTAATTATATATAATGGCATAGGTTTATATGATTTCTAAATGTTTAGGCATATTTTTGAAGAATAATGTGTTTGTCACACTAAGTTTCCTTTCAGTATTCATTTCCATTGATACGGAAAAAAGTTTTAATACACCCCATTCTTTATGTTCACAGGTACGTCGAATCCGAAAGTTTTGACCCAACATTAGAAAATCAGAGGAATTATGTTTAAGAAAAGATGGGAACTTCTTATTGTTGCGGAAAACGTCAGCAATAACTGAATTTTTATTAGAAACCACGAAAGAATTATCGTTCAATTGCACCAGTAACCTAATGCCTTAAAATAAAGAACCGTGTATTCCGTATATTGTAATAGAAAGGGAAGGGTCCTATTCGTTCCTTCTTAGTTTCGTTTTCGATTTGAGTGACTGTGCGCTAAACAGTCCGCTCAGTGGTATCAAGATTAATACATGCTGATTCTGAACGCTGCTCATTGGATATAGTAGCTGAGCACCGTAGGTCACGGAGAAGCTGCACCGTTCGAAGATCTGAGGAAATGGTAGTGCTGCTGAAAGTGGAAATCCTCAGAATTATTCACCCACATTCTAGTAATACTTTGTTGTAAACAAATAATGCTACCCATTAATCGTCCATTTAACTCCGATATTGCACAACGCAACACCGGAATACTGGAATTGCAGCTTGAAAGGGCTTCTTCAGCATGTCAGTAACTATACTGTCTGGGGTCTCTCACCCAAAAGCTATCACGGAATACCGGCGTTGACTTTCGAATAATTCTGATATATTGCCATATATGTTTTTCAAGGACAAGAACAGTATGCCGGTCCTAGACATTATAAAGTTCTCTACAATATAAAATTACAATTGCTGAAATATAGTTGACACATCAAAACCATAAGAACAAACAATTGAATACTTGCTTTACAGCGAGAGGTACATTTCGTGGTTCCAAGCTGATGAATCAGTGATTGATATTCAAGTAATTATTCTTCTACTTCTTCTTCTTCTACCATTGTATTTTCCCTATTACTTGGGGTTAGCACAATACATAGTGTCTCAAACCTTCAAGGTCAAATAGAAACAGGTGATAGTGGGTCCACAACCGATTATATCGAGATATGAAACCAATGGTCGGAAAAGCATATTTATTTTGTTATGGACATGCACAGCGTACACTGCATAAGAACAATGTAGCTCATGGTAAGTGTTTAAAGTGTCTGTTGAACCCGGGAGACAGGCAGCTTAGACCCTAGCAAGTATGTCTTCATCCGTTTCTACGGGGGTTTCATACACCAACGACTTGACGTAACACCAGAGGAAAAAGTCTAGAGGTGTGAGATCCGATGATCGCGCTGGCCATGGGAAAGGACCTCCACTTCCAATCCAGCGATGAGGGTACGTTTTGTTCAGGCGCTCGCGGATGTTATTATCGAAGTGGGCTGGTGCACCGTCTTGTTGAAACCACATCATTTCGTGGACAACAAGGGGTACAGACAACCTGGATCTTTCCGAGAGTGCGGCAGAACTGCTTGCGCCATTGCAATACATGCATTGAGACTGGCGGTCATCACTTTGAGCAATTACTGCCAGCTACGTTGTTGTGTTTTTCGGTGTACTGTGTGCATGTCCATAAAACAATAAATATGCGTTTCCGACCGTTGGGTCCCTATCTCAATATAATCGGTTATGGACTCAGCATCACTGGTTTCAATTTGACCCAAAAAGTTTGAGAAATCCTGTATATGGATTAAGCCCAGTTTTACGGTCCTGACAGCAACCCTATGTGGAGGGATATATTCGCTACTGTGTATTTCTGTGGTGGTTAGTAGTGTTGTGCATTTGTTTTGTAAACACATAATAATAATAATAATAATAATAATAATAATAATAATAATAATAATAATAATAATAATAGTGCCTTTACGTCCCACTAACTACTTTTTCGGTTCTTTTACGTGCCAGTATGTGTACCAACACGAGGCTGACGTATTTGTGCACCTTAAAATACTACCGGGCTGAGCCAGGATCGAACCTGCCAAGTTGGGGTCAAAGGCTAGTGCCTCAACTGTCTGAGCCACTCAGCCCGGCTGTAAATAAAGAGGTAGACTATCATAATAAATGTAAAAATCCAGTCCTTGGATCAATTGTGGCTAAAATCCGCAGCCAATCCGTGGAATTGAACCTGGGGTTCTCGTTACTCTGACCATTCACCCAAGAAGCCTGGCACATTCAAGACCATATGATGTATTTAAGTTTGTCATGTAGAATAATGAAAGGAATGATGAGCTGTGTACGTTTTCCACCATTCCAATAATTCTTTTCTGTAGGTACTGGACACCAGAAGGAACATTGGTACCTTTCTACGACTTGCTTCGGCGATTGATCATATTGATCGCAATGCCACAAATAAATGAACCTTTTACTTCTTCCTCCTCCTCCGCTTTCCCCACATCTGTGGGGTCGCGGGTGCGAACTGTATCGCACATATGGATTTGGCCATGTTTTACGGCCGGATTCCATTCCTGACGCCAACCCTACATGGAGGGATGTAATTACTATTGTGTGTTTCTGTGGTAGTTGGTAGTGTAGTGTGTTGTCTGAATATGAAGAGGAAAGTGTTAGGACAAACACAAACACCCAGTTCCTGGGCCAGAAGAATTAATCAGACGCGATTAAAATCCTCGACCCTGCCGGGAATCGAACCCGGGACCCTCTGAATTGAAGTCCTTGACGTTGACCATTCAGCAAATGAGTCGGACGCCATAAATAAATGGATATTGAACCAAATTTCCAACATAATAGTTTGACAAAATTCGAAGAAGCGTAGACGGAATCTTCATGTTAGCCTTCTCTCATATTAAATCTATACATGGTCAATAAGAGCAATTTTTGGTGCTACTGCATATTCCAATAACTTTCTGCATAATCTACTTAATAATACAATTTGGCAGGACTATTGAAGGCACTGCCGTCTTTGATTAATGACCATATCGTCGTTGCACCTAGAAAAACCCCTATGTGCCAATATTTCAGCTTATAACTCTGACCAGAAAGGTTCTGTCATCCAAGTTTCAGTATTGCATGCACTTATCAACGAATTTTCGTTTTAAGTGATCCATGTGCTGCGGGTCAGTATTTCTCCCCTCGACATAGTCACTTATAACGGTACATTGAGGCGCAACTACAATATTGCTATTAAGACTCTGCGCACAATATTTTTTCCTAACTTTACAATAAATATTGCATAATGTATTCCTTATCCGACCACTTTTTTGTGACTACATCAAGTAGTTGCTATAAAAAGTGATGTATAGTGTTGGAAGTGTACAGCCTAATATTCCTTCTCAACAGACTTCTTGGAGGAGACATTTTTAGCGACTCCTTTCAGTGGAAAATTAAATTTTTCTCTAGATTACTATAGAAATAATCTCAGAAAGATATATTAACAGGAAAACGAAGAGAATTCAGGGTAAATCGGGAGAATTCATTGTACATCATACGGGATCATGGACAGATGGAAATTAATAATTTGAACATTTTCTCAAGGTAAGAGAAAATATTTCTCTTGAAGTCATGAATAACTGAGTACATTGCGAGAAAAACAATGATGGCAATAACATTACACTCGAAGAAGTGAAGATGATGGCAAATAATCTACAGTGTAATTGCATCAGAAAATGGTGAAATTAGGCATGAAATACCGAAATATAGTGGGAAGACAGAGATGAAAATAAAGGATACTTACAGAATTAGCGTGTAATGTCAGTAAGGTGTCTTCTGACTGCGCGAAAGCAGTAATTGTACCCATCCATAACCAAGAGAAAAGGGAGGATTGCAATAAATGAGGTATTTCAGTTCATTGTTTCAGGCAAGTGTTCATAGGGTTTTTAGGAAATACGATGCGGTCATTGATGGAGAAACCATTGCGGTTACAGACCAGAGAGCGACGGCCAGGACCAGATTTTCATTTTGCTTGAAATAAGTGAAAGATTCTAAGAAACGACTAATCAGTTACTATGTTTGGTTCATCAAGGGAAGGCGTATGACAGAGTGCTAAGGGACATACTGAGGGATTATAGGATCAGAGGTAGGTTATAAATGTTGAGTACTCAGCCCATAGACTAGTTGGATCTTCAACAGCTTTACCATTTGCTGTCGTAGATAGCGTAGGCAACACTAAAGAGGCGAACTAAGGAAATGAAGAGCGGGATATTTTTCCGTTGCCTTTTTCACCGAGCCAGAAGTTGGTATTAAATATTAGTCTGTCAACCAAATGAACTTCCGAGCAACATTTTCACACAGTTCATAGTAGGGACTAACTGCGTAAGGACTGGCATTACTAGCATCGTTCATTCCTCAATCACTCGGCCGCGTGGTTAGGGCCACGCAACTGTGAGCTTGTGGATTCGAACCCCACTATCGGCAGCCGTGAAGACAGTTTTCTGTGGTTTCTCCATTTCCATACCGGGAAAATACTGGGGATCTACCTTAATTAAGCCTACGGCCTGTTCCTTCCCACTCCTAGCCCTTTTCTATCCCAACGTCACCGTAAGACCTATCTGTGTCGGTGAGACGTAAATATAAAAAGAATAAGACAAGCCAATTAAAGTAATTCATTTGTTCTGGCCCATACTAGAAGACAGGGTGCACTGTAAACAATAGGTCTTTTCAGCAAAAGTAGGTGGGGTAGGTTATTACAGGCAATCAAAGTCATTTACATTGACAATCACGCTGAAGAAATCACAGTTCAAAAAAGTTCAGGGAACATGTTGTCGAACGTATGCCACGCTCCACAAAACAATACCTTACATCCAGGTATATTGCCAACTAAACCTTTATTATTTACCATTGAAGTATACAAAAGAACATCGATGGATTCGCGTTCATTTTCCAAACACAAACGGAAATGTTCAAATAGGGGAGAAAACAAAGTGATAGCAGTCCTCCAGGGTGGATTTTTATCACAGTTGGAGAACTTCAGTATGGTGTATGTCCTCCACGAGCATTTATCACAGCTTGGCACATACGTGGCATGCTCCGTATAAGTCTACGGAGGTCACGTTGTGGTATCAGGTCCCATTCTTCAATGAGAGCCTGTTCGAGGTCTTGGAGAGACTCTGGTGGAACAGGACGGCCACGAACACTTCTGTCAAGTATATCGCACACATGCTCGACAGTATTAAGGTCGGGACTCACTGCTAGCCATTCCATCTCTTGAATGTCCAGTTCTCGCAGGACAGCACTGGTGATGCGCGCTACATGAGCCCTAGCATTGCCGTGCATGAGTACGAATTCAGGGCCAACGCCGTATGTAGCTACCAACATATGCTGTAGCAGCATCTGCTCGATTTACCCCGCAGTACATCAGCACTTGGCGGTCAGACTGTCTCTTGAGATCTCCAGACCAATGGTACACAAACAAATGACAGCTCACAGAAGCACTTTTCAGAGCCAATCAACCAAACCCTTTGGTCCTGAATTAAGAGTCCTTCAGATTAACATAGAAGGCAAGAGTAAATCTAAGGCCGACTATTTGTCCAAACTGTCATTAGAAAATAACACTGATTTGATCTGTGTTCAAGAAACTCATATCTCTGATGAGTTACAAATGCTCTCGAGAGGAAAGATACATGGTTTCAGATTATTGAGAGTTACTTATCATCAATCGTATGGTTCTGCGATCTATGTTTGCAACTCCCATCACGGATGCTCATCCAGTTTCTTCGCACCATGAGAACAACATTTTTAATATTGTGACTCAGATTAACAGCTTGACAGTGGTGAACACTTATAAACCTCCAGGCATCCCATGGCCTAATGATGTTCTTCCAAACTTTGTACATCCCGCTGTCTATGTGGGTGACTTTAACAGCCACCATACCCAATGGGGATACAGATCAAATGACCTTTGCGGAAAGAAACTTATTGAATGGTCAGACTTGTCCAATATTCAGCTCATTTTCAACCCAAAGGAAAAAGGCTCCTTTAATTCAGCAAGGTGAAACACAGAAACCAATCCTAACCTATGTTTTGTGTCCAGAGATCACCAGGAATACAGATTACCTGCTATTCGTAGAGTGATCACAAACTTCCCAAACAGTCAGCACCGTCCTGTTATTTTAGAAATAGGCACTCAGATCCCCATTATTAGATCTTCTCCTCTTCCACGGTGGAATTTTGCCAAAGCTAACTGGAACATTTTCTCTGCTGATCTTGATAGCAGCAATAATGGATTCCTCCTGTTGTCAACAATTACTGTAGATTTGTTAACGCAATACTTGCTGCTGCTGCAAAAAAGAACATGTTCCTAGAGAAGTCAGAAAGGAGTATATACCCGGATGGAATGAAACATATGAAAAACTCTTGAGATTTTCAAAAGAATGCTGAAACAGATGTTGCTGATGAACTCATGAAAAACTTAGATGAAGCCAGACGGAACAAGCGGACAGAAACTATGGAGACTATGGATTTCAAACATTCTAGCAGGAAGACTTGGAGCCTCTTCAAGAAGTTGGGGAGATCACCTCACGTTCCACAGCACAAATCTGCTGTAATACCTGATCAAGTTGTCAAACGGATTGCTGGATTGTCTAAAGTGAAACCCAAGAAAGAACTCCATCGGTTAATAAGAAAAGAACTAACCTTCATGAAAAGACAAAATATTGGTTAATCAAATATTTCTGCCCGTTTCACCAAAGAAGAGCTCCTGTCTTCTCTGAAGATAACAAAGAACTGCAAATCACCTCGTTTTGATGGTATTCACTCTGAATTCCTCAAGCATTGTGCGAAGAACACAAGGAAATGGTTGTCACGGTTTTTCTCAAATATTCTGATTACAGGCAAACTTCATCCAGAGTTCAAACGAACCAAGATTCTGGCTATTCTGAAACCATGTAAACCTTCTGATTGTCCTGAAAGTTACCGTCCAATTGCTCTAATGAGTGTTTGTTACAAACTTCTTGTACGGCTCATCTACAATAGAAAAGGCCAGCTCATTTTACGATCACTCCCAGCAGAACAAGCCGGTTTTAGACCTAACCGTAGTTGTGAAGACCAAGTTCTTGCGTTAAAAACCCACCTTGAAGCAGGTTTTGAAAAACGACTGAAGAGTGGTGCAGTGTTCATAGACCTTACAGCTGCTTATGATACGGTTTGGAGAGAGGGAGTTGTGTATAAGTTTTTTTAAACTTGTTGGATGCAGAGTAATGTCACAACTCATAAACAACATGCTATCCGATAGAATGATCCAAGTAGTTATGGGTAACGAACATAGTAAAGTTAAAAAGCTCAAGAATGGTCTCGCTCAAGGATTTGTGCTCTTTCCATTGCTGTTTAATATGTACATTGCCGATATACCTGGCACTACATCACGCCAATTTGCTTATGCGGACGACCTAGCAATAGTTACTCAGCAATCCAATGTGAATGAGATAGAAGCAATTCTAAACAGAGACCTTGACATTTTAAGTGAGTACTTTGATAAGTGGTGTTTGATACCTAGCACCAGTAAAACGGAAACCTGTCTCTTTCACCGTGATAAAAGGCAGGCAAACATTACTTTGAATATTTCCCTCGACAACTCTCCTCTACCACACAATCCTAACCCCAAGTACCTTGGAGTAACACTTGATCGGACACTATCCTTCAGGAAACAATTAATGAATACCGCTGCTAAACTGAAGACCAGGAACAATATCGTTCAGAAACTTGTAGGTTCTACATGTGGAGTACCTTGGAGTAACACTTGATCGGACACTATCCTTCAGGAAACATTTAATGAATACCGCTGCTAAACTGAAGACCAGGAACAATATCATTCAGAAATTTGCAGGTTCTACATGTGGAGCATCAGCATCCACTCTTAGGTCATCTTAGGTCATCAGCATTGGGACTGGTATACTCTAAAACTGAGTATTGTTCTTCTGTTTGGCTGAATAGCCCTTGAGTTAAGAATATTGATGTTGTACTGAATCAGAAGATGTGCATTTTCTGCGGCGCAGTCAGATCCACTCCTCTTTTTGGTTGCCAGTCTTCAGCCACATAACGCCTCCAAGAATACGCAGACAAAACAACCCAATACGTGAGTTCAGGAAGATAACAATGAACCCAAGTCATCCCATTCATGAAGACATGGTTGTAAGGTATGGACGTCTGAAATCAAGATCTCCGCCAATTCAGACTGCAAGGGAACTCATCAATAGGAACTTGTAATGGTTCTGATGAATGGCAATTGGAGTGGACCAACACAGCTCCAGATGTATGGCAGACCCTCTTTAGTCTTCAACATCCACCACCTGGTTTTAATCTCCCCAGAAGAAGTTGGGTTCTTCTCAACAGAGTCCGTACCAATCATGGTCGATGTGGTTCATTGTTGCATAAGTGGGGTATGCGCTCCTCCCCTGAGTGCGACTGTGGTGAGAAGATACAGACCATCTGTCATAGTGCCATTGAATGTCCAAGGAGGTCACATTCCGGACAGCTGAAGGAGTTTGTGAGTGCTTCTGAAGGGGTTTATAATCGTTAGATAGTTTAGATTACCGGGCGAGTTGGCCGTGCGCGTAGAGGCGCGCGGCTGTGAGCTTGCATCCGGGAGATAGTAGGTTCGAATCCCACTATCGGCAGCCCTGAAAATGGTTTTCCGTGGTTTCCCATTTCCACACCAGGCAAATGCTGGGGCTGTACCTTAATTAAAGCCACGGCCGCTTCCTTCCAACTCCTAGGCCTTTCCTATTCCATCGTCGCCATAAGGCCTATCTGTGTCGGTGCGACGTAAAGCCCCTAGCAAAAAAAAGTTTAGAACTGAATTTGTGACCTGTTTTTGAGCTTGGTTAATTGTTTGAAGTGTTATATGGTTTGATATAATTTTTAACGTTATATGTAGAGTTATGTACTAGTCATAAGCTAAATAAATAAATAAATAAATAAATAAATAAATAAATAAATAAATAAATAAATAACCCTGCAGCAGTAAGATTACCACGGATGAGAACACGATTCGTATGGCCATCAATACTGATGCCACCCCACATCATCACAGAACCTTGTCCGTATCGGTCGCCTTCCTGGACAACATGAGACATGTACTGCTCACCACGGCATCTCCATTCACATTGACGTCCATCACGCTGTGTCAGGGGAAGTCTGGACTCGTCTGTGAACATCACAGGTCTCCATTGGCGAAGTTGCCAGTTGATGTGGGTACGGGCAAACAGAAGGCGAGCTGCGCGATGTTGATGCGTTAAACGGGGCACTCGAACAAGACGTCTGGGTTGTAAGGACACTTCTCATAACCTGTTCGTTACTGTCTGGTCAGACACCGTGACTCAGGTGACCTTCCTGAGGTCTTGTTGCAGCTCTCGGGCAGTTGCTGAACGACGCCGCAACCCACAGATGTCAGATATCAGTCATCCTCCAGGGTTGTCATGCGTCCACGACCTTGTCCAACCCTCCTTGTGAACTGGCCTGTCTAATTCTAGCGATTCCACAAGAGCTAAGTAACTCACGGAGAGATATTGAGATCCACAGCAACACGACGAAAAGTCCATCCTTCCTGGATCAAAGTGACAGCCCTTGCGACTTGAATCTCATTAAGATGTCTGGTGGGATGTGCTGGATTACGCACAACGTGCTCAAATGACCACATTAGTCTGTGTACCTCACAACGACACACAGATGCACCGCTAATCACTTGGATCTGAGGGGTCACCTGACAGTTTAATGCATGGATACGCCTACCGATGGAGTATAACTTCGATTTGGCATACCCTGGGTAGCTAAGGTTTCAAGGTATGCTGTACGACCATTGGAAACCCATCTACCAAATTAACGTTCACATACCAGACGTTACAATACATGTTCCCTAAATTTTTTGAACTGTGTAGTTAAAGGAAGAATGAGTTTCTGGTTCAATGTTGTTACAAGTGTTAGAAAAGCTGGCAATCTTTTATCCTAATTGTTCATAATTTACACGGATAACTTACTGAAAGGTACGGAATGTTTATGTTTCCAGTTAGTATTTGACTTGTTTTTCAATATGATATTTTCTTTCTTTCTTTCTTCCTACTTTTACGCTCCGAATTTCCTTCGTTTTTCCTCCAAATATTTCATTTAACGTAGTTATCTTTGATTTTATAATAGGCCTAGCGAGTTTGCCGTCCAGTAAAGGTCGCATAGCAGTGATGATGCATTCGGGAGATTGAAGGTTCGAATCCCACCGTTGGAACTCCTGAAAATGCTTTTCCATGGTCTCACATTTTCACACCAAGCAAATGCTGGGGCTGATCCTTAATTAAAACCACGGCTACTACCTTCCCAATCCTAGCTCTTTCTGTTCCTTGTGTCGCCGAAAACCTTCGATGTGATAGTGCGACATTAAACCATTAGTAAAATAAAAAATATAATAGTATTTTTCTCTTATTACCCTGTAATTTACGTGGTTAAGTGTAAGAAAGGTCCACGAGCCACTGTTGAAGATATAAATAAATTAATTAATAAATATATTGCATGGAAAGTTTCAGTTGGATGGAATATTGTTAGTTACTGATTCTTTGAGGCTTGCAATCTAATATTTTGGATCTTGAGAAGAAATGCAGTGAGTAGATATGAAGATTAGAAGTCCCAAGATTGAAGTGATGTCAGTTCGAAACTGGAACGGGTGGATCGGTTCTCCCAGGGTAGAGGAATCAAGGTGTAAGTACTAACGGCACTAAACTCGTAGTTGCGATCAATGGTGTTCTCTAAGAAGAGTGAGCTCTCGGACGACGTTATATTTACATTACACTCTTTTCACACCGACGTTTCTGTGTGGAGCGGAAAGCTGGATGGACTCGGGGTATCTTATTCGTTTCAGAGACTTCTGACTAAGAGGAAGAAAATCATCACAGTTCCGTGAATATTTAAACCAGGGTTGCCATCCAAAATTTTCATTTGTATATTTAGTGCGTGTGGCTATGTGGATATCCGTGACATTAGTGACTTGGCGGATGCAAACTGTATGGCGGATAATTTTGATGATAATTTATAAATAATAAAAGTTATTGATTTTCACTCAGATATACTCCTATTTTTGCTTCTGGTTAGGGGACCATTGGCAATGGCATGGGAGAATGGTGATATATGAAGAGCCTTGAGGCCATAAAGCCGTAAATAAGACCTTATCACAACTGGCTCCTGCCCGCAATTAATCAAAGGAAGGAACAAAGGTCAATACGTCGGTAGTTGTCGCAAGAGAAAATTCATCATAAAACTCCGACTGCAAGGGGTCTTGTGCCAGGTATCTGGCCCATTATATTATGTTAACACCGGGCGAGTTGGCTGTGCGGTTAGGAGCGCGCAGTTGTGAGATCGCATCCAGGAGATAGTGGGTTCGAACCTCACTATCGGCAACCCTGAAAATGGTTTTCCGTGGTTTCCCACTTTCACACCAGGCAAATGCTGGGGCTGTACATAATTAAGGCCACGGACGCTTCGTTCCTTTTCCTCGGCCTTTCCTGTCCCATCGTCGCCAAGGGACCTATCTGTGTCGGTGCGACGTAAAACAAATAGCAAATGTTAACAGATCTCTCCGTTTCAATACCTTAGTTGTAGTATACTGTAGTTAAATATTCACAATATCCGCGGATAAACATTCACGGATGTGGATGCGGGTGCGGAGCTGATGCGGATAATATTTTGTATATCCGCGTAGGGCTCCAGCTATGGTGTCTGCACTTGTAATTACTTGGGGTAGAATTAGGCAGGCAGTGGATCCGGCTCACCTATTAGGTTCTATCCGGACATTTTTCTCGAGTTGAAGTGGTAATCCACAGAAGAAACTTCTAGGATGGTCGAGATTATTAATCACCTTTCCTATCCTTTTGTCTTTTATGCTAAGTTCTCCTAGTCCAACGATTATGCATGTGGTTTTCACATTTGTGAAGGAATACTTTTGTAATAAAGAAAGGAGCGAGTCTATAACACTTCCTTGTGGTGAGATTAAATCCCCATCTTACTTATCGTTAGTGTGGCTTCTAAGTCACAACACTAATTGAGTCGTTAATAACAAGGACGATTACCGATGCGGTTAATTTCTGTTCAGAGAGAATACACCGGAATTGTGATTGGTTCAGACTGATCGCACTGTAGTACTGAGTGTAGAGTAAATCGTACAAGTTATCTAGGATATTGCCGGCCCCGTGGTGTAGGGGTAGCGTGTCTGCCTCTTACCCGGAGGCCCCGGGTTCGATTCCCGGCCAGGTCAGGGATTTTTACCTGTACCTGAGGGCTGGTTCGAGGTCCACTCAGCCTACGTGATTAGAATTGACGAGCTATCTGACGGTGAGATGGCGGCCCCGGTCTAGAAAGCCAAGAATAACGGCCGAGAGGATTCGTCGTGCTGACCACACGACCCCTCGTAATCTGCAGGCCTTCGGGCTGAGCAGCGGTCGCTTGGTAGGCCAAGGCCCTTCAAGGGCTGTAGTGCCATGGGGTTTGGTTTGGTTTGGTTTTCAACAATGATAAAGGTGTTTTAATTTATTCCACCTATTCAATACTTATATTATCACGTATAGTTGTTACATAATTAAATTCTTAGTTACATGGGACATGTTTCGCCCTCAATTAAGGGCATCTTCAGCCTAAATACAATAATCAAAAATACAACTAAATTAAAAGTGGACGTTAAATACAATCATCAAAAATACAACTAAAATAAAAAGTGGAAGTTAAAAGTTTAGTCTGTTCTTAAAATTCAGAACAATAAAATTGTGAATAATGATAAAATAAAAAGATGCTAATGGAAAACTGTCTTATGATTAAACTATAATCTTGTCAGAGACTAAAACTTCTATGAAAATTCGAATTAAAACAGTTCATATAAAATATTGGAAAATCAAAGTGGTAGTAATAAAAAGCCAACGACATGAGGGCGTGTACACAAGCATAAACTTGATTGTCATGAATACAATCTTTTCAAGGCCGTTGATGAAATTCGTAGTAAGTAAGGCAGAAGCATCTATTGAAAAATTGTAAGAGGCCGTTAGCACCGGTATGTAATAAAATGGCTGAATCCTTGCCAGAAAATGTCAACAGATGCAGAAATAAGTTTTCTGTAAGAAAAGGAAAAGAAGAAATTGAACGTAAGGAGAGAATTCAGTCTTACATAATTTTGAAACAGATGAGGACTTACATGTAAGTGGAAGTTGTTATTTCTTAACTACTGTTGAGTTGGTTGCTGCCCGTCTGTTGGCTCTAAGTCTGGTGTTATAACTGTGCTGCAGAGGCGGTAGCGAACTCGGAGGGGAAGGAATAGGGGAGTGCGGAAGGGAGGAGAGGATGGGTGGAGTCAAATGTGACGAGGCTGACAAAGGGGCGGAGTCAACTGCATTGCTGGAAGTAGGCCTAATATCTGTAGGTATGGGAGGAGTATTAGGGTTTGAAGAATTAAATATATTAGGTATCCTAAATTTATTCGAACTAACTGACTTTAATAATTTCGGCATTAATTCATGTAACATACTTTTATTGTCCGTGGTTTCATTGAGATTCTTTTGCTTATTGTACGTCTGATCTAAATAGATGTATAAACTTTCTAATTCATTCAGCATTCTTCCTTTTTGTATGTTTCTAATTATCGTTAAGTCTTTCTCTATGGATTCAAATCTGTGGCCAGTCTCCCTCATATGCAAACTCATCGCTGAGTATTTCCTATGTTTTTCCGCGTTAACATGTTCCATGTATCTTGTCATAAAATTTCTCCCAGTCTGTCCAACATATGAAAAATTACACTGAGTACATTTAAGTCTGTATACTCCCGATCCTAAATAACGATTCTTATCATAATTAACTTTTTTATGATTAAAGAATATGGACTGGTTAGTATTAGTAGTTTTAAAAGCTATATTAAAATTATGTTTCTTGAATACGCTAGTAATCTGGTGTATAGCTGGATTATTAAAAGTGAATGTAGCATACTCAGTTTTTTTGGTCTTTTCTGGTATCAGATTCGTAGATAATTTGTTCTTAATTTTATTGATTAATTTGTTGATCATTTCTATTTTGAAACCATTTTGTTTAGCGAGGTATCTAATATAATTCAATTCTTTCTTCAAATTCATGGGAGATAGAGGGATTCTAAATGCTCTATAAATTAGACTGTGAAAAGATGCTTGTTTATGTGAACTCGGGTGTAAAGAGGAATTGTTTATAGTTGTAGATGATTGTGTCGGTTTTCTAAATATTTGGAAATCAAAAGTGTTAACCTTACGCGTAACTGTTATATCTAGAAAATTCAATGAGTTATCGACTTCGTCCTCTTTCGTGAATTTCAAATTAGGTTCGATTTCATTTAATTTATTTAAGATTTCTTGACTATTAGTGACATCTTTGTTTATGATTACAAATGTATCATCTACATATCTCAACCATAAATCTATTCCTTTAATTTTTGCTATTATTTCATTGTGTTCGATTGAATCCATACATATGTCGGCAAGGATGCCCGATATTGGGTCACCCATTGCTAATCCATTCTGTTTATAAATATTATTGTTAAATGTGAAGTAGTTATTGTCTAATACGAACTTTAACAATCTAGTGAATTCTTCTACTTCCATTTTACTAAGATTACTGTGTTTACAAATATTATCATGAATGATATTAACAGTTTTATCTGTCGGAATATTCGGGAACATATTCACTACGTCATACGAACACATCATCTGGTTTGGAAGTACGCCAAATCCAAGCAAAATGTCACACAAGTCAATCGAATTTCTTAATGGTTGTTTATTATTAAAAGTGTAATGTCTTTTCAAAAAATTGTGAATGTATTTGGAGACTTTATACGTGGGAGAATTACGGCAATTGATAATCGGACGAATCGGAATATCTTTTTTATGTATTTTGGGCATAGCTCAAAGATGTCACTAATAGTCAAGAAATCTTAAATAAATTAAATGAAATCGAACCTAATTTGAAATTCACGAAAGAGGACGAAGTCGATAACTCATTGAATTTTCTAGATATAACAGTTACGCGTAAGGTTAACACTTTTGATTTCCAAATATTTAGAAAACCGACACAATCATCTACAACTATAAACAATTCCTCTTTACACCCGAGTTCACATAAACAAGCATCTTTTCACAGTCTAATTTATAGAGCATTTAGAATCCCTCTATCTCCCATGAATTTGAAGAAAGAATTGAATTATATTAGATACCTCGCTAAACAAAATGGTTTCAAAATAGAAATGATCAACAAATTAATCAATAAAATTAAGAACAAATTATCTACGAATCTGATACCAGAAAAGACCAAAAAAACTGAGTATGCTACATTCACTTTTAATAATCCAGCTATACACCAGATTACTAGCGTATTCAAGAAACATAATTTTAATATAGCTTTTAAAACTACTAATACTAACCAGTCCATATTCTTTAATCATAAAAAAGTTAATTATGATAAGAATCGTTATTTAGGATCGGGAGTATACAGACTTAAATGTACTCAGTGTAATTTTTCATATGTTGGACAGACTGGGAGAAATTTTATGACAAGATACATGGAACATGTTAACGCGGAAAAACATAGGAAATACTCAGCGATGAGTTTGCATATGAGGGAGACTGGCCACAGATTTGAATCCATAGAGAAAGACTTAACGATAATTAGAAACATACAAAAAGGAAGAATGCTGAATGAATTAGAAAGTTTATACATCTATTTAGATCAGACGTACAATAAGCAAAAGAATCTCAATGAAACCACGGACAATAAAAGTATGTTACATGAATTAATGCCGAAATTATTAAAGTCAGTTAGTTCGAATAAATTTAGGATACCTAATATATTTAATTCTTCAAACCCTAATACTCCTCCCATACCTACAGATATTAGGCCTACTTCCAGCAATGCAGTTGACTCCGCCCCTTTGTCAGCCTCGTCACATTTGACTCCACCCATCCTCTCCTCCCTTCCGCACTCCCCTATTCCTTCCCCTCCGAGTTCGCTACCGCCTCTGCAGCACAGTTATAACACCAGACTTAGAGCCAACAGACGGGCAGCAACCAACTCAACAGTAGTTAAGAAATAACAACTTCCACTTACATGTAAGTCCTCATCTGTTTCAAAATTATGTAAGACTGAATTCTCTCCTTACGTTCAATTTCTTCTTTTCCTTTTCTTACAGAAAACTTATTTCTGCATCTGTTGACATTTTCTGGCAAGGATTCAGCCATTTTATTACATACCGGTGCTAACGGCCTCTTACAATTTTTCAATAGATGCTTCTGCCTTACTTACTACGAATTTCATCAACGGCCTTGAAAAGATTGTATTCATGACAATCAAGTTTATGCTTGTGTACACGCCCTCATGTCGTTGGCTTTTTATTACTACCACTTTGATTTTCCAATATTTTATATGAACTGTTTTAATTCGAATTTTCATAGAAGTTTTAGTCTCTGACAAGATTATAGTTTAATCATAAGACAGTTTTCCATTAGCATCTTTTTATTTTATCATTATTCACAATTTTATTGTTCTGAATTTTAAGAACAGACTAAACTTTTAACTTCCACTTTTTATTTTAGTTGTATTTTTGATGATTGTATTTAACGTCCACTTTTAATTTAGTTGTATTTTTGATTATTGTATTTAGGCTGAAGATGCCCTTAATTGAGGGCGAAACATGTCCCATGTAACTAAGAATTTAATTATGTAACAACTATACGTGATAATATAAGTATTGAATAGGTGGAATAAATTAAAACACCTTTATCATTGTTGAACTGTTAAATTTTCAATACGGACCTAAAATGAGGTTTATAACATGTAATGGTTTGGTTTTATCTAGGATATTATGCAACATTTAAAAATTGATATAAATTATGCAAGGTATTCGAAATTTCAACTTTCTACAAAGTAGCTATAGAGGCATGTTTTCATTGTCTATTGGCGGCCTGATGTTATCTGTAATTACCTCGGATCGGGGTATGGACTTTTAGTTACCATAATGAAGAGTACAGCAACATGTTGGAAACCTCAGCATAGAGCACGATGCCACTATCCAATCCGGTCAACAGATTTATATTCTGAATCGTGCAATATTCACACTGACATATTCCTAGTATAATCTTAAGGACTCGTTCAAAAGTTAATTACTGGAGATACAGTGAAGCTGGACTCAGTATTTTCAAGCCAGTACTGAAAGTAAGAATGTTAATTAAGATGCTAACGTCTCAATCCCGTCCTTCAATATTGGTTATAATCGCATGTATATTGAAGTAGCTGAAGTGTTCAACGTGGGGGAGAGAATAAACATGAAATCGTAAAAGAAAAGAAGAGATCAAATAAAATAAAATAAATTGAAACTACTGACTAGTGGTAGGGAAGCTCTTTGGAGCCATTTGCTGGCAAGAAAGTAACATTGTAAAATACATTAGCGGTATGTTCTTACAAGCTTGATCACACCTTCACGACTGCTCACGGCTTCTTTCTTCATACCTAGCTCAAGATTGATTTCCTTCCTTGACTTGTACCCTGTATGTATCCATCTCGCCTTTCCTTTCATGCTATTTCCTCTTCCCCTCTTCCCACGTTTTTTGATACGCTCTTCCTTATAGCTTTTTACAGTGCCATTTCTCTTCATCCCCCAATACCGCTTTTTTCCACTATCACTCCTCGTTCACCATTTGCCTCTAGCACACAGCACTGTGTTCGGGGCTTAGCAATCTGTCTTTTGTCCACAGCAAGCCCCCATCACTTCATTCTCTCAATACCCAGCAGTTTCGCATTGTCCATTGGCGAAAGAAATAAGTGGCCCTGGGCACGGCACTTCCACGCACAGACGATACAACCACAATAGCCTGGCCCACCGCTCAGCGCTTGGTATAAACGATTATTACCAAGCACTTCAACGTCTTGTTTCTCCGTAAGCTATTGCTCAATAGGAAAACACGATTCTGAATACTTTATTAAGTTCTACGGCGTGTAACGAATGAACGGTATTTCTCGAGGGAGAATACGGTTGTCTTAATAGAAATTATGCATGGAATCCAAACATTGAAAACGGAACGTACGGCATCCCTTTCTTCATTTCCTTTTAATTAGAGCTTTATTTTCAAAGTACTGAATGTACCATGAGACATTAACTAGAAATGTTTTGTTTGCCATTTTCTTTTTCTCTTATTCTGTAGACGGAAATCTTAGTTAGCAGGATGACCATCATACATTATATAATAAATGTAATGCTGATGAAACAAATATATACATAAAAATAAAAATAAAAGGAGATAAATCCGTGTTAAGCAACACTCATATTTCAAAACAAGAAATCCCGGAGAAGGACAGATGACAGGTTTTTTTTTGCTAGTTGCTTTACGTCGCACCGACACAGATAGATCTTATGGCGACGATGGGACAGGGAAGGGCTAGGTGTGGGAAGGAAGCGGCCGTGGCCTTAATTAAGGTACAGACCCAGCATTTGCCTGGTGTGAAAATGGGAAACCACGGAAAACCATCTTCAGGGTTGCCGACAGTGGGGTTCGTACCTACTATCTCCCGAATACTGGATACTGGCCGCAATTAAGCGACAGATTACAGTTTGAAGCAATGAAATGGTGTTTAATGAGTAACCATACATAAGTTATTTGATCAAATATGGCTGAAGGTGTGGGACGAACAAAATTTACCACAGTTTAACTGCCCCGTCATCAAACTAATTTTAGACGAATCATACTAAATCACAAAGTTAAGCCGTGAATAATTATATTTCGTAATGTTTTCTAAACCCGCCTCTGTGGTGTAGTGGTTAGTGTGATTAGCTGCCAACCCCGGAGGTCCAGGTTCGATTCAAGGCTATGCCACGAAATTTAAATAGTGGTACGAGGGCTGGAACGGAGTCCACTCAGCCTCGGGAGGTCAACTGAGTAGAGGTGGGTTCCATTCCCACCTCAGCCATCCTGGAAGTGGTTTTCTGTGATTTCCTATTTCTTCTCCAGGCAAATGCCGGGATGGCAAAAAACTTAAGGCCACGGCCGCTTCCTTCCCTCTTCATTGTCTACCCCTTCCAATCTTCCCATCCCCCCCGGAAGGCCCCTGTTCAGCATAGCAGATGAGGCTGCTT
This sequence comes from Anabrus simplex, assembly GCF_040414725.1. Taxonomy (NCBI): domain Eukaryota; kingdom Metazoa; phylum Arthropoda; class Insecta; order Orthoptera; family Tettigoniidae; genus Anabrus; species Anabrus simplex. Next base: position 844,239,429 of record NC_090266.1, on the reverse strand, counting down.
GGGCGTGGTACTGGTCATCCTCCCCAGTTGTATCACCCGACCCAGAGTCTGAAGCTCCAGGACACTGCCCTTGAGGCGGTAGAGGTGGGACACCTCGCTGAGTCCGAGGGAAAAACCGACCCTGAAGGATAAACAGACAAAGAAGAATAATAAGTTTTCTAAACGGACAAGACATTGTGACGGAGGATCAGTTTAAAATTCTGAGCTGTGTTACGTTAATCAAACAACGCAAGCAAGCACTCAGCCTTTAACGTGTAACCAACTTTCAAATATTCCAATGAAAATGTCATTTCAGTTTCAATAATTCCGCCTTCCTCCAGGGATATATTTTTAATTCTCTGATCGTGTGCCGTATTCATAAAGAGCACAAATATTTCATGAACTAGGGCTCCAGCAATACTCTAGAACCTTCATAGAATATTCAGGAGAATATTTCATTGCTTTGGCAGCTTTGAAAATATTAAGATCGATGAAGTTGGAGGTAGCAGTATCAGAAACGTATCAGAGTTGAAGGATACAATCCTCCTTTCTTACTATGATCATATTTATTAAGGGAAGTTGTATAGATGACTGAAATCACTGACTTATATATTCGCCTGAATTAGTCATAATTCCGAACAGAATCACATAAGAAATAAATAGGTTTTAAACCCATAGCAGTATGAAAGTAGTTTGATTTCTTTCTTATATGCTAGATACCGCACGAGTTGGCAGTGCGGTTAGAGGCGCGTGGCTGTGGGCCTGAAGATGGTTTTCCGTGGTTTCCCATTTTCACACCAGGCAAATGCCGGGGCTGTACCTTAATTAAGGCCACGGCCGCTTCCTTCCAACTCCTAGGCCTTTACTATCCCATCGCCGCCATATGACCTATCTGTATCGGTGCGACCTAAAGCCATTAGCAAAATATATGCTAGTTATTGTGCAATGTTTGCATTACCTACGGAATGCAGAGAAAATACCAAACGATAATAATATGCCACGATCAAGGGCTCAAAATAATTAAAATGAAGATGGGAACAACTCTCTAATTCACAATTTTCATTGAGAAATTAACGGAATGTCATTTTTTAGTCGAGGCCTTTGGTTCAAATGCCTCAGAAAAATCCCTACGATGTCTTACTTCACAGTTACGTTGCGAAACCCATGGTTTCGGTGTCTAGGTTTCATGAAACCTCAGATCCGATCAAAACTGAATGTTGAATTTTTGCACGAATAAAATACCCCCTTCACTCACACCGTTGTTCGAAAATGAAAACTGACTTGAGACCAAGGAGAACCTTGGGATCTCTAATCTGCCAATTTATGGTTGCAAATCTGCGTTACCTTACTTTGTCCCAGTTGACTCCTATCGTCATTTTAACTGTCCCGATCCATTTTATCACAGCCATTGATTATTGGACGGCATTTTTCTTTCAACATGTATTTCTTATACATCGATTCAAAGTGTCAAAATTCTGAGAGAGTTCACAAATGCCTGAAAGTTTCTGTAAAGCTCACGTACTACTAGAGAACACGGAAATAACCAATTCGAATCCTCATCATCTTGGAGTTCTTTGAAAATGAAAACCTACAGGCATTTTTCTTCCAACATGTATTTCTTATGCAATGATTCAAAGTGTCAAAATTCTGAGAGAGTTCATAAATGCCTGAAAGTTTCTGTAAAGCTCACGTCCTACTAGAGAACACGGAAATAACCAATTCGAATCCTCATCATCTTGGAGTTCTTTGAAAATGAAAACCTACAACCTGTTTTCCAGTCATTGGCGGGGTCAGGGATGAAATGAATGAATCATATATATAGGCTGGTAGTACGATGGGGTCGCCACTCCCAAAGTGATTTTAGTAATGACTGATAGATGCTATGAAATGAGAATGGAGAAAGTTGCTGGAATGAAAGATGACAGGGAAAACCGGAGTACCCGGAGAAAAACCTGTCCCGCCTCCGCTTTGTATAGCACAAATCTCTCATGGAATGACCGGGATTTGAACCACGGTATCCAGCCGTGAGAGACCGACGTGCTGCCGTCTGAGCCACGGAGGCTCCCTTGGAGTTGCTTATCCATCACAATTTCCTACCTTCACATATATTCATTCCATGTAAATATAGGGACCGTATTTCTCTCAGTACTAGTTTACAACCCTTGCACTGTAGAAACAATAGAGTGGCGTGCTACATACTCCGCATAGTGAGCAAACTTCATGCCAAAGGAAAGAGATCTGTACACGACGTTTCTCTAGGTCAGGTATCACTGAATCTAAGATATTGGCCTGAATATTTGCCTATCCAATGCTTTTGATAGAGTAGATCATGGGAAGTTACTGACGAAAATGAGGGTTATCGGCTTAGACAAAAGAGTGGCTGAATGGGTGGCTAAGTTTCTAGAAAACACAACTCATAGAAATAGAGTGGCTGAAGTGTTATCTGATCCTGTAGGATGACTTGAGAGGAAGGAGACAAGATGCTCGACGAAGTGGTATTTTTAATAATGAAAATGAAAATCCACAGCCTGTTTCCAGTCATTCGACCGAGTCAGGACTGGAATTAATGAAGCTCCCTTCTAGCGGCGAGGATGGGAATTGTGCCGGCTGCCGAGGCCTGTCACTCTCCTCTGGAGCAATGAATGAAATTAAATGATATTGGAGAGTGTTGCCGGAATGAAAGATGACAGGGAAAACTGGAGTATCCCGAGAAAAACCTGTCCCGCCTCCGCTTTGTATAGCACAAATCTCACATGGAGTGACCGGGATTTGAACCACGGAACCCAGCGGTGAGAGGCCGGCGCGCTGCCGCCTGAGCCACGGAGGCTCCTATTTTAATAATAATTATAATTAATGTTATTTGTTTTACGTCCCACTAACTACTTCTTTTACGGTTTTCGGAGACGGCGAGGTGCTGGAATTTAGTCCCGCAGGAGTTCGTTTACGTGCCAGTAAATCTACCGATACGAGGCTGACATATTTGAGCACCTTCAAGTACCACCGGACTGAGCCAGGATAGAACCTGCCAAGTTGGGATCAGCAGTCCAGCGCCTCAACCGTCTGGGCCATTCAGCCCGGCAGTGGTATTTTTCGAGCTGTCAGTGGAAAGGTGGCGTGGAATGACACTGGTAGACGAATAAGCTTTAGCGGAGCGTTTAGAAATAGAGACGATCATAATATGAAAATAAAGTTGTAATTCACGAGGTCAAATTGGGGCAAATATCCATTTATAGGACGAGGAGTAAGGGATTGGAATAATTTATCAAGGGAAATGTTCGATAAATGTCTAAGTTCTTTGAAAACCTTTAAGAAAAGGTTAGGTAAACAAGTGATAAGAAATTTGCCATCTGGGCGACAGCCCTAAATGCAGGCCATTGGAAAATTGATTGATTGATTGATTGATTGATTGATTGATTGATTGATTGATTGATTGATTGATTGATTGATTGATTGATTGATTGAATATCAAAATTTCCATTCAGCCTTCACGAGTACATAAGCAAGACTTTGAACGTGTTTAATCAATGTTTCTGAAGTAAGATCAGAAATAGTCTATTGGCTGGCAAACATCGGAAAATGTTAGGAATAGGGGACGAGCGGAGTATTATAAGGTGGATTATTAAGGAATGGGAAGATGGAGGAGAATTGAACAGGTATTTATGAGCGGTTAAAAATGCATGTTTGAGAAAAATGGAAGAAGGAGATTCATAGGGCGATGGTGGTGAGTACAGCTTGGAGGGAATAAAGGGGTGGGTGCTTGGAATGGGGATGGGTGTTTATAATGTTTATGGGGGTCTTGTTTAACAGTATCCAGTGGTTTAAGTTTGTTAAGTCATTTCAGCAGTAAGTGAAGTGCTGGTGATGTGTACATAGTGAAGAATGTAGAATTCGGCCTGGAGGTGAAGTAAGACCGAGTGACAGCGATGGGCATTCATATTGCGAAGTAATTGAGTAAGTAAAAGATATGGTATGTGCGAAATGTAGAGGCCTTACCGATTGCGAGATTGCAAGACAGTATGCGATTGTTGTCATTTGGTGTACTTTAAACCCAGGATAAGTCGGTAAAGGAACAAGGAATGCGAAGTAAGCAACTATGTATACAAGGACCGGAGCTGAATCTGTTGTAACGTAATGCCAGCGTTTTTTTTTTTTTTTCAGAACTATCTGTTGTGACGGTCATGTGGTGAATGCAAGGTCAGGGCAGGGCTAGATTAGTTGTTTTGTAGGTAGATTTTTGTTTATTATTATTATTATTATTATTATTATTATTATTATTATTACTTTTTAAATAGGATTATTGCTTTGTTAACATGTATCTGGGCTGGAAGCCTGTTATGTTAATAAATAAATAAATAAATAAATAAATAAATAAATAAATAAATAAATAAATAAATAAATAAATAATCAACTTTTCTGATAAATCCTCTATGGTTAATGGTAAGCACGTCCGTAATAAGGATATATACAGTAAATTATTCCGAGGGCAGGAATCGACAACAGACGAATGTGAATTCCGTTTTGAAGGTGGTATATTGTTCCGTTTACCCTATAACCACATAACCATTGGTGATGCTATTTTAGGATCCAACTAGCCTTCGCGCTCATGACTAAACAAACAAACAAACAAACAAACAAACAAACAAACAAACAAACAAACAAACAAACAAACAAACAAACAAACAAACAAACAAACAAACAATAAACAAATAAACATGTGTTAACTCAATTAGCTCGTGAATTTTCAAAGATGGTTTCAAGAAAGATTGCAGGTTAAGAAGCCAAATAAAGCAGTGTAGGATGCTCACCGGAGAAAAAGTAAATGACACTGGTCTCCTAAAAATTACTTCGTCATCTTGCACAAGGGGGAATTTCGTATGGGTCTGTGCAAACGGCTACTAAATTACTACACAAGGTCTTATAAAATAAGTGTGGCATATGCTCTCTAACCGGGTGACCCTGTACGTAGGCGCTATTTTGTGAGTGGAATGTGGAAAAAGTATGCAAAAGACAAATAGAGCTACATTTAATATTCGTCTGGGATGAGGCCTGGTCCTACCTCCATGGTTATGTGTATACTCAAAACAGTAGTTACTGGAGTGCTGTTAAACCCGACTTCGTGTACGAAATGTCCCCCTATGGCGCTAAACGACACGGAGCGCGATTTTGCACATTTTCAACAAGGCTTCGCCACTGCGAATAATTTCATGAGGCAAATTCTCAAAGTGTTTCCACAGAACACAGTTAACGTGTTAGTAGGATTCATTGACCCCATCGGACCCCCGTTTTATTCGCCTGCGATTATTATATCTGGGGTAAATTAAATACTGACGTGTACGGTATACAGTAATATGAATTCACACACCATACAAGAACTTAACAAGAACTTAAACATAATATTCATCAGGAAGTTGTTGGGATTCCTCAATGTGAATTACAGCGAGTGATAAATAACTTCCTAACGAGGTGCCAAAAATTTGTGGAGAATAAAGGAGGGCAATTTTTACAGCTCTATAATAGATAGAGATGAAAACGTGTGTAAAATGATCATTTTTGAAGTTTAGCACTGAGATCTCGCTCCGTCATCAAACTACATCTAAGCTCAGTCTGCCTAGTTTTGTCGTAAGCATATGTTACCTAATTTGTGGAATATTCATCACGGGAATGCAACAAACTTTATTTGTAACAAACGTAACAGAAAACTCTGTGGGCAAAATACGATCTGAGACAACAAACTATTCAAGGCTCATTTAAAACAACAACAACAAAACACATGGGTTTGGTGCCATTTGAATTTACAGTATGAAAGAGGAGATGAAATCTACATGAAACAGCATTAAATTCGGTACTGTTCATGGGTGGACATAATATGATTCATAACGATACTTATCAAAGGATCAGCTAAGGTGATCTATTGTTTAGACTGGCCAAAATATACAGAGTAAACTCGTTAGGATACTAAATATCTTTTCTTGGTCATGCTAGAAATTGTGTTCGCGGTTTTCCTACTTTAACTCTTGGTGAATACGGGGATGTTATCTGGACAGTGAATAACAAAGTCCGCCGGGCTCAGGCGGTTAAGGCGTTGGCCTTCTGACACCAACTTGGCAGGTTCGATCCTGCCTCAGTCTGGCGGTATTTGAAGATGCTCAAATAGAGGACTTCAGCCTCGTGTCGGTAGATCTACTAGCACGTAAAATAACTCCTGCGGGACTAAATTCCGGCACCTTGGCGTCTCCAAAAACCGTAAAAGTAGTTAGTGGGACATAAAGCGAATAACATTGTTATTATAATTAACAAAGTCCAACTCAGATATCACTAGGTCCATTCAAGGCATCGATGGTTTGTTTCTCAAATTATTAAGGGGCTTGTAAAGCAATATGCTCTCCTTTTCCGAGGAATTAATAATTAAAAAGATGTAGATACAATTTTTTTCAACGTTACTGCACAAAAGTTAGAGTATATTGGTCATCGCTTGGAAAATTTGCCTAAAAATCAATTCGTCGTCGTCTCCTAAAAATTACTTCGTCATCTTGCACAAGAAGTGGTAATTTCATATGGGTCTGCGCCAAAGGCTACGAAATCAGTATTTCCGCACCTATGTTAGTATCAAATTGGTCAAGAAAGCCAAGCAATGTGGCTAAGGATGTCACTCTCATCAAATGGCATACAGATGAACACAATAACTTAATTAGAGGAGGACGTTTTCATGGACTCACACAGTATCTTCGATAATTTCCTTCCCAGTTTGTGCTTCAGTAAATTATAAGTGCAGTATAGAGTTCAGTATAGACACAGCATCTATGCAGGCTAACATACTTCACAGAAAGTTAACACATGGAGCTGACGGCCATCCTGTAACAAGGCCCGTACGTGTAGCAACAACATTAGCAACGGGTGCATATTATTCTCAGTTAAAGACTCCACTAAGTCTTCCGAGCACATTCCATTATCGTTAATTTTTTGAAAGAAATAACGTGTTATCCACACCCGTGCGATTCATGGGATGTGATAACCCGTTTATTAGCGATGTTTATTTTTATATGTTGTGTTCATTAGCACTCGGCTCTTTCGTGGTCATGCAGACAGCTACGACCATAAAATAATATGTTCAATTTTATTAATTTTTAATATGAACCTATCAGTAAATTTGACAGATACATCAACTGTCATTTTCATATGAATGGCGCACTAATTAGTTATACTGGATATGCAGTGAGAGATGAAAACACACACGGGGCTTAAAGCAGGAGCTGAATATGAATTCATTTACAAACAGGCATTCCGGCAGAAAATAATAATTTCTGACTATCGTACAATCAAGCATTGCAAATCATACATAATTCATCAGTTTTAAAGCACGATTCAGATCAATAACGATGTTATTGATTTTATATCCCAAAAACTACTTTTACGGTTTTCAGAGGAATACAGATCAATATCTGGCTCCTCTCTGAAAGGCCAGCGTAGTGGTCTTTAGTTGATAAGACGCGGGTTCGATTTCCGGCAGGGTCGGAGATTTTAACTGCGCATGATTAATTCAATTTTTACATCTATGCTTCACGCCGCAGCGACACAGATAAGTCTTATGGCGACAATGGGATAGCACAGGGCTAAGATTGGGAAGGAAGCGGCTGTGGCCTTAATTAAGGCACAGCCCCAGCATTTGCCTGGTGTGAGAATGGGAAACCACGGAAAACCATCTTCAGGGCTTCGACAGTGCCGGAATGCAAGCTCACAACTGTGCGCCGCTAACCGCATGGTCAACTCGCCCGGTCATGATTAATTCCTCTAGCTCGGAGACTGGGTTTTTGTGTTCGTCTTAAAATACATATTTTAATCTAGACATAACACAGTGCACAACCAAACATCGCAGAAACCCACAATAATGAATACACCATGTTACAAAGGTTTAAAAACTGTAGGGCATTCAGCCATAAACCTGGGTCAAATCCACATGAAGAGCCGACTGCAAGAAACTTGAGAAAAGGGTTATGAATAATAGCCTACTAGTAAGAAAAAGGAGAGATATAGGTCAATGAGACTAGGGATTGATAGTGGCAGATAAGATTACAAACGAGCGTTGCGAGCCGTGTTGGAAAGTTGTCTGACGAGAAGGCGCGTGGATGCCGGGTAAGGGTTGCTGCGCATGGGCCACTCTCAAGTCATAAGGTCTGACAATAAACATCTGTTCCGTCCGTGATGACTCTTGCGAACTGAGATCTCTGTGCATTGAAGTTTCAAAGTGGTAATGCGATAAATTGTGCTTTAGTTACACATTTACTGTAACCACAGCATAATTAATAGTTTAATAATGAACATGCATCTGTTTCAGAGAGCTCGCACTGTCTTATCACGACTAATGTTTGTTACTCGTGCCGTACCTACAAGCTGCCGCGACTTCTCGTCACACACAGATAGTAGATGTGGACAGTTCTTGTAAAACGCAGCAGAGTATAGAGTCAAACAGGTAGTAAGTGTATGTAAGAAAATCAACTATTTTGAAAACTTTATCAAACCTACAACTATCGGGTCAGCCTCGTGTGGGGGTAGTATGGCTGCCTTTTATACACAGACCTCGGTTTCGACTTCAGGCTCGATCAAAAATTTTAGTTTTGGGCAGGGGACTGGAACGTTGTTCACTCAGCCAAATGGGGAACATACATGTCTTTGGAGAGACAACGGACTCGGTCAAGAAGGTAAAGCAATGTTGTTGACGATGTCATGTTCATCAAGTGGCATCCCAATATCTCCCGGGTATCTCACTGGGCAGCAGACATCTTGGTGAGCTCTTTAAGAGGTGGGGGGCCACCACTGTTGTTCAATACATCTAGGTGAATAAATACAAATATGCAAACCAAACCAAACCCCATGGCGTAACAGCCCCGAAAAGCTATGGCCTACCAAGCGACCGCTCCTCAGCTTGAAATCCAAATATAGACGACTGGAAATACATGAAGGAAACTATATTAGTATCAGATCACAATTTTCCCTTCATGTATGCTGACCAGTCATTATCTCAGGGTGCTGCTTAAACCTTCATGTAGCCTAACTTCCATTGTATTTCGCGTTTTAATTATTACCTAATCAGTATTTCCACAGAATATTTTACTCTTGTATATTTCCCCACTATTCCTTTCCCTCATGAAATGTTTCAATAGCGTCCGCATCTTTGGCTTAATGGTCAGCGTCACGGTCTTCGTTTCAGAGGGTCCCGAGTTAGATTCCCAGCCGGGTCTGGGATTTTAACCTCGTGTGCGTAATTACACTGTCTCGCGGACTGAGTGTTCTAATTTTTCTCAGTACACAACGTTTTATATACACTCAACAGACGACACAAACAGGCGATAGCCAATTCATCCCTCGACAAAGGGTTGGCGTCATAAGGGAATCGAGCCGTGAAGCAGGGCCAAATCCACATGTTGGACACAGTTTGAAACCACGACCCTGTAAGGATGTGAGATTAGCGGCAGAAGAAATGTTTACCTAAACTGCTCATTCCCAATACCTTCTATTACTTGACAGTAAATATTGATATGGCTTTCGTTTATTTCTGATTGTGTAATTTTGTTTAATTTCATTTCAAATTCTTGGTACAGGTATTTATAATTTCTTTGAGGAGGGACGTGCTTTTTGGGTTGCGTACCAAACGATGCAAAAATCGTTGTTTTATCCCTTGCTGGAATATAGCTACTTTATGGAGGACATGTGTATTATATAGTGAACCCATGACCTTTGTGTCCCAAGAAATTTGAGTCTTAAAGATACCACATGAGGCCCCATATTAATCGTAATGAGAAGCTCGAATATATATTTATCTCGCAGAGGCGGCACGAGGCAAGAAGGTTGCCACTTTCTTTCTCACGCTATGAGATGTGACGTCACGTGTCGAAGGTGGATGAATACAGATTAAAGTGTTGGTTAAATAAATACATCTATTAAGAGGAATTAGCAGTGAATCTAATGTAATGAGTGTCCTGTAATTATCTGTAAGACAATTGGCCTTTAGTAACACAGATTTGAGATTGCTAAGCAGTTTGCGGGAGAATTTCGTAAATGACGCGCGTGTCTATTCAACCCACGCCACGTCGTCAGAATATAGTGCCTAACAAATGAGATCATTTAACCAGTCAATTTGGTACGAGATAATTTTAAATGTTCATGAACAATGCCACTAGCAATTTAGCAAGTATTTGTTTACAGTAAACACTGCTTTAAATACATTTCCACAAGGTCGGAAAATGTACGTAAAATTTCTAGGCGGCAAGAAAAAAATGCCTAAGAGATGGGATGGAAACTATTAATGAAGGGATGCGCCATCTTGAAATCACCCTGCACTGAATCATTGGAACGCGTGAGAGAAGGACATACTGTTGAGTAAATTGACCGGCGAGTAATAGACTAAGTCCAGCAGAAACTTAGATGTTAGCCGATGTGGCCGGAGTATTGTGTCCGAGTGCAGATAGTTTTTGTTTATTAGAGTGTTAATCATATGTAAAGACGGCCATCTAAATGCCGCAGTAGTATTAGTGAAATTCATATGATATTGTCTTGAAGAAAAGAAGATATCCGTGTGCGGTCGACAGTCTTCGTGTACGGTCCGCGAAAATATCGAGTGAAGGGCATTTCTTTTTTTGTGCCTTTATTTCAGGAAAGAAATATGGAAAAATAAAATGTGAAGCCAGAAGTATTGAAATGGCTAAATAAAATAAAACCGGAAGGTTGCTGGTGAGCTAATACGATGGAAGGTGACGTGCAGTTAAGGTAGGTGAAATGCCACTATCACCGCCTATGTATGTGTTTTATGATGTCACACTTATATTTTGTAATGGGTATTTATGACGCATTTTGGTCACCCATTTGTTTCGAGAAATGTCAGAAATATGACGAAAGGTCACTTGTTTTTGTTCATGCTTGGATAACATTTTTAAATTATTACGAGTACCGTGTAATGTGTTGTAAATAGTCAATTTGAGGGTTATGGAGTGATATAACGTCTAAAGTAGATCGTCATTTCTGTGAGTTTATTTCCTCTATTTTGTGGTGTGAAGTTAAGATGTTTAATCTGACGTAAAATTTTTCTTGAATTATGACGGACTTGGTGCAAGAAATCCGTGGTCACCCATTTTCAATCGGGTGTAGGCGCACTGTCGTGGTGAGCAATGTAGATCGGTAGATATCTGTCATGAAGGGACTGCTATTTCTATGTCCGTTTAAACTGTGTCTGACTGACAATAAATACCAGTAAAGTTTGTCAGTCATTTTTTGAAGTCCAGTTCAGAAGTACGAGGTCACGTTATGCGAAGATGTTTCATTATTAGAGTATTGTGTGTAGTTATGCGTTGTGGATTCTAAGGTTTATTATTCCATTCCATTTGACATTGAGATTTGTCGTGTTTGAAGCAAGAGGTTTAAGTCTTGTTAGATGTTAGCTGAGGTAGGATTTTTTGTGAATCAGGTGATAGGAAGCCTGTAATTATGCCGGGAGACTCTGCGTGAACCCCAGGAAGATATTTGTATAATGTTTCAGATGGAAATCGTGAGGGGAACGACGGAAGTGTAAGTTTGTGACGTGTAATTATTGAATGACATTTTAAAGTAAATCTCTGTGCATAATCTGTTTGGGCCAGGAATGTCGTATTTGTAATTTTTTTCAGCGAAATCGTAGAGTTCATTCTTTTGAGACCAGTTAAGCGTGGATATATTACAGGTGTTTTCAGTCAAATCTAGACAGCGAAGGGTAGCTTGTTCCGCTAGACAAGCTGATCGGGAAGTTCGCCGCTGGGGGAGTAACGGTATCCGTGCGGTCTTTTAACGTTTTGAAAATTAGATTGTATTCTTTAGAATGGAGTTCGTAATTGTTCAAGGAACTAATTTTCTTCCAACGTGTATGTTATTAGATAGCGTTCTATAATATTAACTTATTTAACCGAGATCTGAACGTATATTTGAAACCACGGTGGTTAGACTATAATGGGCAAAGTTTACCATTTTCAGGGTGTCCAAATTGGAGTTTTGGTGGTAATTATTGATTTATTTTTGAGGAGTGCACAAAGTCTTCTTTAAGTGTTATGATGGGATGTGACGTAGTATTTAGCTTACATTTTACGTCGAGTTACTTATGCAGATTTTTAGTATTGAATTATTAGGGTTATCCAAGTGTTAATAATTGCTGGTGTTAGATTAAACTTAGGGTGTGAAGCCATGAAACAAGATTTAATACTGGAAATAAATGATAAGTAAATTTTTTCAGCTGCACGATATCAAGCGATGATAAACATTATAAAACAAGACGTAAATGAATTTGAGTAGGGACTTGTTAAATAAACCATTCGTCCGCGGAGATAGAATTTGCTGTTAGTTAGGATTATAAAATCATTTAATTTTTTAAATTATTAAACTCAGTTGAAACCGTATTTGTGAAATTACTTGAAGCCAAGTGAATAACTTGAAGATGTATTGTGGAAATCTTGGTTTATTTTGCTGGGAAAGTTAAATTATTAACGTAACGCTTAAGTGGACATGTCCGATTGTAATGGATTTTACTGCCGCAAAGTATTGTGAGCATTGTTGTTGTTGTATTATTTGAATTTGATTGCTTGAGCATTAAATGTACTGAGATTAGTAAAGTGGAAACCTTGGTCATCAACCGATGTAACATAATTGTGTTTAGCCTTCAGCTTAGAAACTTTGATGGTCATGGGGTCATCAACCTCAGTGACTTAGATTAAGGTAATATGCCACTGTAGCATCATTTTCCTTGCGGTCATCATCCATTATGACTTTAAAGTAAATTAGAAGGTCAGATGTCGGTCCATGACATAGTCGCAGGTCACATCGATTCAATGAAGGGTCCATGCCGTACAACCAGTGTGGCACATACCGATTGGTCTGCCTTAATTATACCAAGAATCCAGAGTTCGTGTTACGAGGGCTGGACCATCACGAATCATTATGATGGCACATATAGTCTCCCATGGATTTCCAGGCTTTCTTTTCTTCACTCTTAATTCGTGACAATGGTTTCTAGTAAGGATGCCCATCAGGCAGTTAAGTCAAAGCTTCTCAAACCATTATACCTCTCCTCTGCGTTGTAATTAATGTTGCGTAGAATGGACAAGGGAAGGTAGGTATCCTTTATGGATCTCCCAAGGGTTCAATAGGAAGGAAACGATCGGGGCCTGCCATATGAATTACAAGGTTGATTTCTGAATTTTCCTCATTAAAACATTTTTAAATAAACCTCCAATTTTTCTAGAGTTGATCTTTTATTTAATTAGATAGATCTGAAATACTGAAACTCGCCTTTTACCTCAGCAAGTGACGAAGAACCCGTTAACGACCCAAGAGACAGATCTCATGCTAATTGCTGATATGTAGGGAAGTTAGGTATCCTTTATGGACCTCCCAAGGGTTCAAGTATTGATTTTAATACTGATGTAATAAGAGAATTAAAATGTGAACTCAGCAGACGAGACGAAGCAATAACTGAACTTCAACGGCAGTTAGACGATAGGACAGATGAGTTGGAAGGTTATCAACGTCGGAACAGTTTACGCATATTTGGAGTACCTGAAATTGCAGGGGAAGACACGGACAAGCGCATTCAGGAGATTGCCACTCGGATCAATGTTCCACTTGATCCAGCGATGATCGACCGTTCATGCAGAGTTGGTACCAGAAGTCACAACAAAACCAGGCCCATCATTGTGAAATTTGTTTCATTCGCCTACCGAAATGCAGTCTTCAAATCAAAGAGGCTGTTAAAGAACAGCGGTATAACTATACGGGAGGACCTAACTAAGACCCGTACTGATATTCTCAAACGTGCTGTGAACCATTTTGGACTAAATTCAGTGTGGACTATGGATGGTGTTATAATGGTGCGCGCTGGTGATGTGAAACATCGAGTGAAGACTGAACGTGACCTTGAGGAACTGAAGAAACGCTACCCAGCTCCACTGAAATGATGCGGTGAGATAATTCGTATTCCTGTGTATCACTCTATTACTGGAAATACTTAGGACGAGAAGTAGAGATAATTCTGGCGAGGCTAATAATACAAAAGTCTCTCGCAACCATTCTATTTAGCGTAGTATATTAGTTATCATTGTTTAATACTTAGAAATATCTGCTAACGCGATTCATTTTATACCAGTTTTCTACTCATTTAGTTTTCTCACTTCATCACATAATTTCTAAATCCTTAAGTTATTTTATATTTGTATAGGCTACTAAAATCATCGTACTTCTTTGTACGATTTGCTATTCAACTATTGAACCCTTTGTACCATATTGTACGCATGACAAGTAATGAGTGTGCCTTATCTGATTTACTATACGATGTTAGTGTGAGAAACACAAGAAATCTTAAGGTCATTCATATCAATTCTCAGTCTCTTGTCGACTCCTCCCATATATCTGAGTTCCGGCACATTTTTGGCAAGAGTTCGTTTGATATTATCGCAGTCAGTGAAACATTTCTTAAACCTTCAGTACCAGATTCTGCCATCTGTCTCGATGGGTATAATATTTTCCGTAACGACAGATTAAACAGAGCCGCTGGTGGTGTTGCAGTTTATTTGAAGTATAGCATAAAATGTAGTGTACTTAGTAAATCTCCTGGAGAGTACAGTAAGAAACCTGAGTACATAATCCTTGATATAGCCCTTTCAGATACTAAAATTCTTTTCGCTTGTATATATCGTCCACCAAAAATAGGGTTCATGGATACATTCCTGAATGATATGTATTCTCATGTTATGAATTATAAATATATATTCGTTGTGGGCGATGTTAATGCTCGGTTCGGAACTGGGGCGTTTGAAAGCGGAAAAATACGTGATGTGCTCAACGCTTGTAACCTCGACTGCCTTCCATTCAATCCAACCTTTCATACCGCCACTTCCGATAGCACTCTCGACATAATCTCATCGAACTGCAATGAGTTGGTAGTAGAATACGGACAGGAACCAGCTGCCGGTTTTCTGGTCATGACTTGCTGTATGCTGTATTCACTTTATCCACGCCAAAACAAATTCCTAAAACTATTCTTGTTCGAGACTTCAGTAAATTTGACGTGAACAATTTTCGTGCTGACGCTGAATTACTACCCTGGTATATGTTTTTTCAGTCTAATGACGTAGATCAAAAAGTATCTCTCTTCAACAGCTTTGTACTTTTAATCTATGACAAGCATGCGCCACAAAAAAGAATTCTCGTAAAACACCGGTCATCACCATGGTTCAATAAGCGTATTAAGGAATTGATAAGCAAACGGGACAGAGCTAGGAAGAAATTTATTAAAACTTAACTTCCAGATGATTACGAGCAATTCAGGATCTTACGTAACGAGACAAAACAAGTAATTAGGAACACTAAAGTGAAGTATACGTACAACATCTTCCGTAATTGTAAGAGCACCTCAGCTTCTTGGCGTGCTGCAAAATCTCTTGGTATTGGAGTCAGTCACTCTCTAGATAGCCAGATGCCTGTTACTCCATCTGAATTAAGTGAATATTATATGACATCAGTCTCTAACTCTTACTCTCCGAAAGTATCAGAGACTGCCAAACATTATAGACATCTCACTCCAAGTAACAGAGATAAATTCTATTTCATGTCCGTACACCCTTCACAGGTAGAAAAAGCAGTCAGATCAATACGAACTAAAGCTAAAGGTCCAGATAATATTCCAATATCCATGATTTCTACCTGCTTCCTGCCCTTGTGCACTTATTTAACTTCTCTCTACAGAATGGAGTTTATCCCCCAGAGTGGAAGCGTGCCAATGTACGTCCTGTGCCCAAAAAGAAAATACCAACAGTCTGTAGTGATTTTAGGCCTATCAACATCCTCTGTGCATTTAGTAAGGCACTAGAAAAAAATGTTCATGAGCAGATATGTGAATATTTGTCTAAATACAACATTCTAAATCCCTACCAATCTGGCTTCAAGAAGGGCCATAGTACTACTACTGCTCTTCTGAAGGTTACAGATGATATACGCGCAGCCACCGATAAGAGGAAGCTTACTATCTTATGTCTCTTTGATTTCTCTAAGGCATTTGACTCTGTTAATCATGAGTTGTTTCTTGCTAAGCTGAAGTCAATTGGCTTCTCCCAGAGTGCTCTGTCGTGGTTTGAATCATATCTGTCAAATAGATCACAAAGAGTCACGTTCGTTGACGGTCGATTCTCTAGCTGGGAATCAGTAAACTGTGGCGTACCACAAGGATCAGTCCTCGGTCCTTTATGTTTTTCTATTTATATTAATGACATATCTGAAGTCTTTAAAAGCAGTAGCTTTCACATGTATGCGGATGACTTACAAGCTTACTTCCACTTTTGTCCCACTAACGCATCTTCTTCTATAACGCATTTTAACCATGACATCTCTCGATTGATTGAATGGAGCGCAAATCATAACCTCCAATTAAATGTGGCTAAAACCCAGCTTATTTGCATAGGTTACACAAAACTCCTGAAAACTGTTGACCTCAAATCCCTCCCAGCTATAAAAATTCTAGAGACAGGTATTCATTATAGTGACACCGTTAACAATCTAGGTCTAATTTTCGACAGAACCTTATCCTGGTCTGATCATACGTCAAATGTAATCCGAAAAGTTGTGTCATCCATGCATATTTTGAAACGTAACGTGTCATGTACACCACCTTTCATGCGAAAACTACTTGTTCAAAGTCTTATATTTCCAATAATTGACTATGGTTCAGTCGTATACAACGACTTATCTGAAACTTTGAACATAAAACTACAGAGGGTACAAAACGCTTGTGTTCGTTACGTTACAAATGCCAGGCGTGATGAACACATAACACCCTATTACATAGAGCTACAATGGTTGAAACTCCATGAACGTCGGAAAATCTCAGTAGCTATTGCTACGCAGAAAATTCTCAAACTGAAAACACCATCCTACCTTTATAATGCATTTAAACCTATGGAGTCGGTACATAACAGAGATAATAGGTTTACAAAAACCACCCTTCAAATTCCCCTTCATCGTACCACTAAATTTAACAAATCCTTTGTTTGCACTGCATCACGTATCTTTAACGTCTTTGATCTTCACCGTTTCGGAAGTAACACTAACTGTACCCAACTAAAGCAGTTCTTAACATCTATCTTTCTGGAGGAGTACGCAAGAGGCTGAGATCAGGCATTCTTGTGTCGAACAATCAGGAATATGTTTATTTCGAAGAAAATTGTTTCTCTGCTTTAGCTTTATATTCTTTAAACCCATGTAGTCCAAAATAACAGAAGGGCTTAATGATTTACTTTCTTACTTATTACATAATGTATGTCTTAACCTTACTGGATTTGGTATCTGTATTTTCATTTTTTTTTAAGTTTCTTGTTTAGTTTAATACTTTAATATTATAAAAATGTAGTTACTGTTTTCAAAAATCTGCATTGTATTATAAGAAGACGCTACATAAAGGGGCTTTTCAGTCTCAGTGGCATGTAAATCATGATCAATAAATTCAATTCAAATTCAATTCAATTCAATTCAATTCAATTCAATTCAATTCAATTCAATAGGAACGAAAAAGAGCGGGGCCTGCCATAAGAAACAAGAATGTAAAGCAACTGCCCCAACAAAATGCTCAGGGAATATGTTGTACAAGAAAAAAGTAATTATTGTCATGCTCTCGATCAAGAGAAAGTTTCTACAGAACTTACATTAAAGCGTTACAGAGAAAAGCTAATAAGCTTTTCAATATGAAGCTGTTCGAATTAATTCGCACACAGTTGAAAATATTTTTCAGGTGTCTTAGCTCAGTTACTAGCACTTAAATGTGAACGGTGGAGAGGTCAGTGACAATATCGGACTGCATGTTACAACATTTATATAGGAAGTACCCGAACGATATTTTCAAAAAATGAACGGAGGCACTCTTCTTCTGGGGCATGATGGACATTAAAATTGTCTTTAGCTTCTCACCAACTAAGTTGCATACTTCTAATCCCGGCCAATGCATTTCATACTTTTGAAACTAAAATCCATATCCCCTTTGTATGGACTACGCCTAAAATATTTGTCCCATGGCAAACACAACGATACTTCTTTTCACAAGTTGCATTGCACGACACAGATATGTCTTACGGCGACGATAGGGCAGGAAAGGGCTAGGTGTGGAAAGGAAGCGGCCGTGGCCTTAATTAAGGTACTGTTCCAGCAAAATGGGAAACCACCGAAAACCACGTTCAGGGCTTCCGACAGTGTGTTCAAACCCACCATCTCCCGAATGCAAGTTCACACTTGCGTGCCTCTTACCGCATGGCCAACTGGCTCGGTGATAACGATATCAGAAGTCACGGAAAACTAGACGCTTGCCTTTTCGTTCTTCTATCGTATGGCAACAATGCGTGGGAAGGAATTGGTATTGATGAAGAACGAGTGACAGATTTTGGAAGTAAACAAACGAGGAACTGCTACAGTGCGGAAAATTCATGGTACGTACAAGACATGAATCCACCACTCTAAGTGACGCGGGCCTTGCCTTACTGTTCCTGTGGAAGCGTATTCGATCCCGGATGAGATCGGTGGCATTTCATGGTGTTCAGTGTATCACTAAAGAACTCTTTCCGGAGATAATACCTATATTCCGACGTATGTTACCATCTACTGCAATTGAAAGGAAGTTAAATACTGTAAGTAATATTACTGAGCCGAGTCAAAACATATCCGCACATATTACGACTATTTTTGGAGTTGTGTTAAAAATGAACCATGAAAGTTCCTCCCACTCATTTACAGTTACAAGTTACGGCTAATCTAGGAAGTGACACACTCCGCTACTCCCGCTTGTGTCAGTCAGTGTTACGAAGAGAGCAAAGACGATACAAAAACAGACAGACAAACACGTGGCTAAGGGCTGCTGCTGCCCAGTCAAATGGCCTGCAAGTGTGTTATAGTGTTACGAGGTCAAGCGTCCACTTTTTCTCATATCACAGACAGCTTCTACACTGTTCTCACGAGGCTCATTGAAACTTGTTCCAGCCTTCAACCCACAATTGAAATACTTGGACAGAAAGGGAATCAAACCCAGGGCCTCCGCACAAGTGACAGATTAATCATCACTACAATACAAGGAATATAGAGTACGGTAGTACAACGATTCAAATTTAATATGGGTGGATAAAAATTTGAAAATCATTCTCTGTTAATTCTTGCCTTCATGCCAGTAAAAGATGTTATACCAAGTGTATGCATACGTTTTTTACGGGTTTTGTGGTTAAGAAAACACGTCGTTTTCAAGAGAATTTCATTTTTTGTTTATTCAAAATATTGGCCATCGGCTTCTACACACTTTGACCATCTTTAAAGTAAATTATGAAAGCCATACCATAAAAACTGCTTGTCTTTTGCAGCAAACCATTTGTCGAGCCACTTTTCACCTTCCTTGAAAGAGCTTAAGTGCTGCTCTACGAGATGATCGATTCACTCGTGTAGAACGGCTGTTTACACGAAACCCTTCTCCATGTCAGTCCTCTAGGGCCTCGCTGGAGTATTTGTTACTACCACCAAGATCTGCACCGTCGGCTGCTCCAAGCAGGCTCACGCCTAGACCCTTCTGCGCTCACCGCCGCGGCCCTCCTCCTCGTCAGGGCATCACAGGGCGGGCAGCCGAAGCGAAACCGCGAACCCCTCATTGCCGGGCTCACGGCAGAGTATAGGCAAGACGCTTCAGGGCCATCCATTTTCAGGGCGAGGTGATAGTCGGATGGCGCCAGGTCGAGAGAGTACGACGGGTGTGGAAGAATGTTCCATCCAAGTGATTTCAAGGTGTCTTTCGCTGGTTTTGCTGTGTGAGACGGCGCATTGTCATGTAAGAAAATCACTTTGCCGCATCTTCTGGCCTATTCCGGTCGTATTTCGAACAATGCATGATTTAAATGAATAATTCGTTGGCGATAGCGCTGTGCATTAATACACAATACCGTTTCGGTCCCACCAGATACAAAGCATGGTCTTCTTGCCGAAGCGATTTGGCCTTGGTGTTGCAGGACCGGCTTCGCCAGGTGACAGCCACGAATTTCTCCGTTTCGGGTTTCCAAATAAATCCAGTTTTCGTCACCCGTCACAATTCGGTACAGAAATGACTTTCTTTCGTGGCTTTGAAGCAGCATTTCGAAAGTGACTTCGCGATTTTCAATTTGCCGTTCATTTAAATCGTGTGGAACCCTTTTACCGAGTTAATTGATCTTCCCCATTGCTCTTAAACATCTGCTGATTGTTTCTTGTGACACATCATCCAGTAACGCCAGCAATTGCTCGTCTTCGCACTTTTGTGTTCTACCAGAGCGCATACTGCATTTCATATTGCAATCACCACGTTTAAATTTCCGAAACCATGTTTCACATATTCTAACCGATGAAGCGTGTTCTCCATATTTTTCTACCAGAAAACGATGACTTTCCATAGCCTTTTTCTTTTGATTAAATAAGGAAAGCAATGCGTGCCGCAGATGTTCTTTTTCAGGCACAAAAGTCGACATGATCATTGAACGATACAACACAGACGCTAGTGTTTGGCGGTGTCAACTTGTGTGTGTTGGTAGGTAAATGTCAGACGTCAAATTCATACGCTGCGTACTGTTCGCTGGCACCATCTCTAAGTGAAACCGGGAAAGACTTATGCATATACCTGGTAGATACGCATAAACGATTTTAAGGAGGGCTATCTGCAAAAATACAGTTCTAATATATTTCGAACCGGGCGAGTTGGCCGTGCGCGTAGAGGCGCGTGGCTGTGAGCTTGCATCAGGGAGATAGTAGGTTCGAATCCCACTATCGGCAGCCCTGAAGATGGTTTTCCGTGGTTTCCCATTTTCACACCAGGCAAATGCTGGGGCTGTACCTTAATTAAGGCCACGGCCGTTTCCTTCCCATTCCTAGGCCTTTCCTATCCCATCGTCGCCATAAGACCTATCTGTGTCGGTGCAACGTAAAGCCCCTAGCAAAAAAATATATATGTATATTTCGAGACGACGTTAATATTGTGGCAATACAAAACCTGCTCATCTTAAAATGCCCCACACGGTGGAGCAATATTTTGTAACTGCTCAATTATTATTATTATTATTATTATTATTATTATTATTCATAATTGTTATCTTATATTGAAAATCCGTACCTTAAATTCATTCAGGGTTCTAAAGTTATTACTTATTCATTTATTTTTTGTCCCAGCTATGGTCACAAATTCTTCAGTTACGTTACTGAATATACAAGGGGAGATCAAAAAGTTTCCGTTCGACGGTCGTACAGCCCTGAATCGGTATGCCAGCAAGCAAAATCTCCGTGAGCACTGAGGCACCCATTCAACCGACGCACCAGGTTGAATATCCCCATGTTGTAAAACACCGTGTCCTGCGGCGTGAAGGAGTTCGTAATCGCGTCCTGCACATCCTCGTCCGACAGGAAGCGACGACCCCTAAAGACCTCTAAGAGGGGACCGAAGGAGTGATAATCGCATGGAGGGAGATCAGGATTATATGGCGGGTGCTCGTGTGTCTCCCACTTACCTTCTGGATGAGGCTGGTCTCCCAGACCGACCGGCGTCTTGCGTAGAAACGCGACCCGCACGGAACTTGGTGCACCATTCCACAACGGTGGTTTTCAACAGACATGCTGCCCCATACACAGTCTTCATTCCCTAATGGATGTCCACCAGTGTTTGTCCTTCGGCAGCCAAGAAGAGAATAACAGCACGTTGGTCCTGTTCGGACGCATTTGGTAATAACGCCGCCATAGTTCACGTTGCCGTATTTAACGCACGCACCTCGGCACTACACGAATGCTACACTAATCCCCTTGCCTACTGTACTTTTCGGTGCTTATACACCCGCACCGGAGTCGCGCTAAGTTGCATGTCTCTGCAGAAACGCCCTCAACGGAAACTTTTTGATCACACGTTATATGTTGTGAGCTTATTAGGTTAGAAGAAGACATGAGAGGGACTCAAGGCGAATTGGGTTAAGGTTGCATGATAAGCAGGTGAAAAAACACAGAGTGTTCACTTAAAAGGAACTATCGCTTGCATTTTGTTAACATTTCGTCTTATACTACACTCCTACTCATAACATCCAATAATGCCTATACAATAATACACACATTCAACTTCCCATGTCAATTTTACAAAATTAGCAACTACTTCACTTGTTATCAATCTTTGAATTATAGTTGTATAAACTCATTAACAAAATAGTTATGGATTTCACCTGGATAAATATAAAAAATCATACAGATATATTCCAAAAATGTAATTACATTCTAAATTAACCAGATCGTGTAACTTAAGTGTCATTCCTTAGCCTTGCTGGCTAATTATTAACAATAGTAAATCTTACACTCATACATTTTTACTCCAAAGATTATGAATTACTATTAATCACTGTCATGTTATTTGCCCAGTGTAATGTAATTTGTATAAAACATAAAACAAACATTTCTCCAAATTTCTATTTATCCCCAAGATAGGGATAATCAGTTTCCTTTGGTGGAAGAATAAGGGAGAAAAAATTAAGATCTTAGGGCACTGTAGGTAGTGTTTGATGTTACATACAGTCCTTTTCTCTTGGGAGTTGTTGTTCAGCGCAGCTTGAAGCAGTATAGTTTTCAGTGGAAGCATTTAGCTGGAAAACTGAAAATACATTTCATGTGAACAACTGTTTTACTTTTGGTGATGAGGAGAAGGGTTGCTGGAATTCATTTGTACGCCCTCGCTGGAGTGGAAGGTAAGGACTTCCACTAAGTGGGATAAGGTAGTTAGTTCTATGCCAAGCCGTCTTTGCCCCCTTGAATTAACCTGGTAGACTGAGTGAACCTCATGACAATGTGCCGCTCCAGAAGTAGAAATCTCATTTCTTAAATTTTTCGACTTCCTGAGGGAGAATCGAACCCAAGCCTGTTTGAACGAACCGAGAACACCATTACCGCCTCGACTAGGTATCCCTCTACTAAGATAATGGCTGAGGGTAAGTTCGAATAATGTTATTTGCTTTACGTCCCACTAACAACTTTTACGGTTTTCGGAGACGCCGAGGTGCCGAAATTTACGCCCGTAGGAGTTCTTTTACATGCCAGTAAATCTACGGACACGAGACAGGCGTATCTGAGCACCTTCAAATACCACCGGACTGAGCCAGGATCGAACCTGTCAAGTTGGGGTCAAAAGGCCAGCGCCTGAACCGTCTGAGCCACTCAGCCTGACAGGGTAAGTTCGAGCTGAGGGGTTCGGAGAATTGTATCTTCCACCTTCATCTGTTCTGGGACTGTAGTAGGATATGACAGAATGTACCCTGGTGTGTGACATCACTGGAGTAGTAAAACTCCAAGGAATAATTACTACAAGAGTGGTCATGTCAACTGCTCAAAGAACTTTGACCCTATAAGATTCACTTCACCTGTCCCTCTGTATTGAAATCGGTTAATTTAAGAAAGTTGGAAGATCAAGGTGTGCTGGGGTGATGAACGTCTGGAAAAATTAAGTCAATTTTTGAGATAGATTAAGTACGTTCCTAATCTGAGTTTGTTTAAACAAAACAGTCAATTGCTCCCTCTGCATGTTTTCTGTCGTATGCTGCTGTGGTATTCCTGAGATATGGCTATAATTAGCAAATATCGGTGCAACTTGTGCTGGAAATGTCAAATATCGTACCCTGAAATAAATGACAAAGCTAAGATTGGAACTACCACCTGTACTGTAGTATTAGAACGTCTTAAAGTTGAAATAGTTCAAGAGTGTTTGTTGCGACCGACTAATCAACATATCGGACGCACGTAACATTGTTCATTTCCATAGGCGCACAAATACAATTTTGAGACAAGTCAGATGGAGGACCAGACTGCCCTAAACGAGCAGACACAACACATCAATCAGAAGGTGATTTAACATATTTGTTACACATGAATAAATGAATAAACACAACATATTTACACATATGTACAATAAATTTAGAGATACAGCCAATATGCGTCTACTGCTGCCGATCGTCATGCTCTGTCTGACGATAATAAAGGACGCGGCAGTGCGTTGCCAACTGTGAAAATGGCAAAATGAAATGCGGCAGGCGAGTTGCCAACACAAAAGCCGCAAAAGTGTTTATGGATAGACTCTGCTACTGTTCTTGATAGGGTAGCACGGAATGGACTGAGGAGAATAATAGTTAAAAACCAGGCCAAGGAAATTTCGCAATTTTTGTCGAGTCGAATGTTGGAGGAACATTCCTGGTGAAGAGAATCCAACTGATCTACCTATCTTCCGGAGACTACAACGTGAAGAAGATGATGGAATCTCAATGTTGGGAGGTACCATATTAGCTTAAACCTCCAGAAGACAGCTGACCCAAATCTAATACGGGCACAAATGAAGATGAAGTGTCATGAATTGAAAATCGATGATGTACATTTATCAGTAGGGACTTGTACGGATGAACTGCTGTATATGAACTTCTTTTCAACATGCATGGAGATCCTGCGAATGATGGGTTCAACAAGGTAAGAAGGAGAAATCAAGAACCTGGAAAACGAGATGTATCCGTGAGTGAACTGGATGCAACGGCGAAGATTCTGGTGAAAACCTTACAAAGGGAAACTTTTGGACCCAGAAAGACTGTAGTTTCAAAGACGCTTGGTATATTGGAACATAATGAGGGGAAACACACGAGTGAATATTAAATTGGCTTAGAAAAGAGAATGAGGTGAATTTTCTTCTACCCATGATCCTACTACCTAACCACAAATTAGTCGAGCTTTGAATGGGCTGCATGTCGTATTCACAACTCTTAGAGAAAAGCATTGGATTACACGAGGAAGGAAAACTGTCTGAAGGGTGTTCTGCTGCTGTTCCTGATGACAGTATTAGATATTGAATTCTATAGTGGAGAAACTCCAGCAGGATTTCTGGAGTTTTACTTCCCCAGAAAATTGTGTTACGCATTATAACAAAATCCCCTGTAACTATCCATTGCAGACTATGTTTTTATTGTGTCGGGCTGAGTGACTCAGACGGTTGAGGCGCTTGCCTTCTGACCCCAACTTGGCAGGTTCGATCCTGGCTCAGTCCGGTGGTATTTGAAGATGCTCATATATGTCAGCCTTGTGTCGGTAGATTTACTGGTACGCAAATGAACTCCTGCGGGACTGAATTCAGGCACAATGTCTCCGAAAACCGTAAAAGTTGATAGTGGGACGTAAAGCAAATAACATTATTATTATTTACTATGTTTTGTTAAACTGATTATCAAGACCTTTGTGAAAACACGTATTTGTAATACACTGTAATACACTAATTAATACATTTGGAGAAGCAAATGAAATCAAACTTAAAAGTGATATTCACAAATATCATATCAGGTCAGCTAACCAAGTGGCTGTACATCGACATAGGCTAAAGATACAGTTTCAAGTCATTTTATTGTTCAGTTAAAATGTTTAATTAAGTGTCATCAGATCAAAACGAACTACCATTCAATATATTTATTGTAGAAGCAAGCTTAAGAAAGTGGTAATTCATGCACCTTACTTAGTGCAGAAATAATTTGAAATTAATGAATTTGAAATTATTGAAATAACATTATTATTTCTGAGTATGTGCAGTGATGATTTTATTTTCTTTGGCATGGTCTATTGTATACAATATACTTAATGACTTAATAAATTGTATTCTAAAAGTCCTGTAATTAATTTAGTTACTCACAGCCATAGGTTTCACAGTACGGCAAATACTGTATATACACGTGCTGGTGATAAATATCACCATCCCTTGAAATGTGTGAACTAGTACAATGTTAGCTACTACCTAATCGGCGTAGCTATTGCGCACTAAACATCTTCAAAACTTAAAATGATGCTGTGCCACTGGTCAACAGATTGGTGATATCCGTTGGTTCTGAGGTCACCCCATATTTCTAAAGTACGTACGTTCTGAAATCTATGAAATTGTGAGTTTTCAATTTTAAATTATTAGCATCGAATCCTTTTAAAAATGTACTACTTTCTCAACTGTAGTTCATATTCACAAGAAAGAATGGAATTTCCACATTACAAACAAACTGCTTCCGAGAGAGCCTCAAAGGAGAGATGGGGCTGATGGTAATAAATATATCCGACTACTAGCTTCTCAATTGAGAGTTAATTACTGTTGCTTCCAATTTGTCTCTCTCAAATTACTTCCGCTTAAAATACGACACGTGACTGCGTCACAGGGTGATAAGAGATTTTGTCGTCTCGTTTCTCGCTGTATTTACTTCATTGTCATCCTAGAGACTCATGAAGACCGTGCTTTGTAACCAATGGAGATACTTAGTTGGCTTCGTAAGATTTCCACTGTATATGCTTTATTTGAAGAAGTGATTAAATTAAGTTTAATCTGTCAGTCAGTTTATTTCTAACTTAAGCCATGAAATGATTGCGTCCAGTGAATTTTAAAGAAGGAAGTCTCAGAATGCATTTGTTAAATATTATGAGGGAGTACGTACTATCATGCTGATGATGTATTAAACGGAATCATGACTGAAATTGGGAACTTCTATAATTTACCATTTATCAGAACCAAATTTAAAACACAAGTATATATAAATAAGATATAGAACCACACAAAAGTTTAACTGATTAGTTCATTTCTTGTAAATTTATAAACAAATAATATTTTCACAGTTGCAGCACAGTGTTAATTATTTCTGGCCTATAATTTGATAGACTTGTCAAAAATACTCATACACTTATATTAACTCTGGGTTTTGCAGTCAGGTATAAACTATTGGAAAGTTAAGTTTTTCAATTTTCCATTATTCATATAGAACAGCAGCTAAGCAGACGGGCAGGCGCGGGGAGGATGGAAACGTACGGAGGGGAACCAAAAGGAGGGGTGAGGGGAGGAGGTGCATAGGTGTGGCACGAGGCAGACTTAGCATTGGCCAGCAGGTATTCAACTCTGTTCGCGTGAAAATTGAAATGTCGCAACTTTTAGGCCCCTTAGTAAACCCCCTAATGAATGTCGGCACCCAAAATTGATGCTAATATTTTTTTACGTGTACCTCAATGTGTTTTCCAAGTTTCATCGTGATTGGGGACTTAACCATTGCTGATGTCCCCCCATCAGAGAAAATCTCGGACATTTGAAAGACGTTTGAAATGTTATGGACATATTCTCAGAATGAGTAACCAGAGATTGACCAAAAAATTCTGAACCTAGCCCTATCAATAAAAGTAAAAAAAAGTTTGGCTGCTTGAATTTGGAAAAGATCTTCAGGAAATAGGCATCACAGGTGAAATTGTGTTAGAAAGATCTACGTTCAGAAAATTATTCGAAAATCACCACTTTAAACATCATCCAAGCACTACCACCAACAAAACTTGGTCAAAAGATCGCAAGAAAACCCACAGCGAGAAGATGAAGAGATTTGTGGGGAGGAAAAGGGCAACGACGGCAGCTAAATAAGTTCAATCGCTCTCCTCAGTTGGGCTTAACGAAGAAATAATAATAATAATAATAATAATAATAATAATAATAACATAAATTACATTGCTATCCCCTTCAGCGGGTAATTGTATGCAAGGTATATTGATTAGCATTAACAGAGAGTTAATTCTAATCCCAAACAACATGTATTCTGGCCTGGTTATGACAAGCAGCAAATGTCAGTATCCCACGAATCTGTGTGAGGAGCCTAGTGCTAAACCTCCGTCATTTACTGGGCTCATCGTGGTTTCATATTCAAATAACACGTCTACTGCAGACGTGTGGCAAGAGGTGCTGTCAGCCGGGAGCAACAAGACAGGAACACTACAAGGTTTGGCAAATGACAAGCACTGTTTCTCCTTGCGATAGGAGCGTGGAGTGGAGCGCCTGCAAGTATCTACTGGCATCTTACGTAATTCACGTGATATCTCCATGACATCCCCTAAAACATTTGGTATAGTGTGCTGACTTTAATGGAAGATGGTATGCATCATCTACAGTACACTCATATTTTTAAAATGGATATCGACAAAAGTGAGTAAGCGAAATAAATAGATCACTTCAAAGACCTACTGGGAGAATATAGATAGACTGTAGTAACGTGCTGGCAGGCAAAACTAAGGTTGGAGGCACATTCCTGGTGAAGAGAATCCAACTGATCTACTTATCTTCCATGAGTATATGTTAATCGACCATTATCGGAATTATTGTAAGCAGAAGAAGCTGGAAATTCCGGAGGGAAGCCCTCCAATCTTTGCTTTGCCCCATGAAGATATGATAGTATTCCGTCACCGAGACTGAAGCCAGGATACTACGATGCTTGGCTGGCGTCTAATCACCTGCCACTGAGATGAACTCAATGGCTTGAAGAGATGATTTCATTGAGCATCCTCCTTGTGCACTTTAGCGTTCAAATATTGAAGTGGTTATGATAAACTAGAGGAAAAACTACACGCAAGATAAGACACCGACAGTCTCAGTGATCTAGGTCTGAACCAATCATCCGTGACGTCTTATTGGAAATCTGGGGCTCAAAATATTGGTCTCTAGCATTTAGTAGACATTAATCTCTCATTTTCCCTTTCATAAGTGAAATTTGAACTAGAAGTTAATCATATTTTCTTTGCAAATCAAATTATAGAAGCATTTTTCAACGAGGGTTTCTGTAAAGTTATATCGTCATTCGTATGCCAAAACCGCGAATGTAAGAATGCTCTTCCTATCCATTATTTCCCTTAACACTGGTCACGCCTCCCAGCCCTATATTGATATACGTACAGTCCATCAGGCCAATTTTCGTTGAGTTCATTTTGATACGCGCATGTGTAAAGGCAAATGAACCGAGGAAAATTACCGACCTGAGAACACACAGACTGATCTGAGCCCAAGCATGGGTACTTAACCCTAACTCAGATTGGTGATGTTTCTGAACATGGTCGGATCGGTCAGCCTCATGTCAGCACGTTAGAAACTCCTGTGGGACAAATATCCGACATCCCGGAATACCTGATACCCGTAAATAGGACGTAAGACACAATAACATAAACACACAGGCCTGGTATAAATTGAAGGCACCGTTTAATGCTTTATTTGAATACAAAATATTCTTTTCATGAACCATTTACTCTTTTAATAAAGAAGGAATAGTAGGCTTTGTTTATTTGGCATTGCATTTAAAAGTTGCAAAAATAATCCTTAACGGTCCTTTTAGCTTGTAAGAAAGAATGAGTTAAATTTTGAAGTGCCACACAATCAAATACTGAAAAAAAATTGCTAACTGCAATGCATGTCTCCATAGCATATTACTACTAATTCAATCATATGGGTATAATACGTTTTTCCCCTGTCGTGAACTAACAGTTCCTTCAAAATACTAGGTATACCATGGCAGGCAACTTATGAATCGTACTGACCACTGCAGGACTAGGCATTGCTTCAGCAGGATGGCAGTTCCTAAAAGACTGAAGTGGTTTGCGGTGATTCCCTGATTCAGTTTAACTCGTCTACCTATAAGTGCGTAATCATTAAGCAAACTTCTGGACAGCAGACAACAGTTCGCACCTGGCAACAACGGCATCATAAAATTGGTAAAAGTGTTGAATGAGTGGACAAGGTTGCAGGTAAGCTATTACTTGATTTGTATTGTCAAAAATCATGTACCTTGACAAGATTAACCGAAGGATTTGGAATGTACATGGAGAAGATAAGATATCTTCTATTAAGGGACAGCCACTCTGAGCTCCGTTTTAGTAAGTAATTTACAAATATATGGGATCATTTTCCTACTTAATAAACCATTCTCCAGACATCGACGTCTACAAGTATGAACACCGTTACTTCAAACTGACAAATGTACAGGAGGAGCAAAAGAAGTTTAAATATACACAGTAAATCCAGTTAAATTAGAATTTTATTTAAACTTCACAGATGAACATTTACAAATGAAGGGATTTAAATAGTCTGCAAGCATTGGCTCTAATAATTTTCAAAACGAACTTAGTGGACTTACAATGTTTTTTTCTGGAAATATGTGCTAAGTATTTTGATCGTACATAGTGCTATATCAGTTTCCTGTTTCACATGTGATAAAAGCACTGTCAGATGTCGACGTCCACTTTTTCACAAAAGCAGGCTAATTCTTCAGCACTTGATGCATAACTGTCACTGTGTCCTGGTGTACCAGTTTGTCTTGAAACCAAGCTTTGATAAAAGTGTTAGGCAGTAGAGATGCATTTGGTATCACATAAAAACAACAGGTCCTTCAACTTCTGCTTGTTGATCTCCAGAAACCCATGATACACCTGTTCAAGAATGTCCAGGATGATGACTGTCTTCCTCTAGATCTCTTCTGGTCACATATTTCACTGCTCTTTTCCCTCGTTAATGTACATGAAGCGCACTTCGTATGGTCGACTTTCTAAGACAGAAATTCCCCGTACTTTACTACACATCACCTTATCTTTATTGGTATCGTGCATCCAGTTTTGCTTCTGCACTACTTTCTTTAAGTCGTATATGAAGACCTTGCCGGTGACCTTACACATCCTAATTCATGTGACCTACTGATTCGGAACATACACAGTTTGGTTATTCTTTCTTCTTGTTTCTATCAGGGCACGCATGGAGTCCTCCCCATTTTATTTTTATCACTGACTAGCTGATGTACCCGTGCTTCGCTACGGAATTCCACATTGTATATAGAATTGTAGGTTAGGTAGAGTACACGTTGCGAGCAAGACGGTCTTAAATTACACAGCTTTTAACGTTACCCAGGAAATGATGATGATGATGATGCTTGTTGTTTAAAGGGGCCTAACATCGAAGGTCATCGGCCCCGTTACCCAGGAAACGCGACGGAGAAATCACCAAACGTATTTTCTCATATGAAGACTGCGTTTGGGAATTTTCATTGTAATGGTAAGCCCGCTTGTCTAACAACAGTCACAATCAGGTTGGAGAATTGCATTATAATGGTAGACACTCACTCTCCACCTACCTTTTTACATCCTCAGAAAGACTGTCTTAGTGGTTTTCCCAACTGAAATGAGTAGGTCATTATAATAACGTCAGTAGGAATGGCGCGAGTAAAAGCAATGATTTCACATGAAATACTCGATCAAATGAAAAACCACACATTTTCTCACTTTTAACGAACAGTACTACGCTGCCGATCTAACAGTCCAAAGGTCCAGAGCTGGAACGACCAGGCTGCAGACAGCCGTGATCCGTGAACACTCTTAGTCCTTTTTCGGAGTGGGGGGTTCGAATAGTACAGATACCCAGGGCAAAAACTATGCCCTTTTACTAATCTGTTTCCTAGGAGTACCCGATGAGTCGGATAATCTCAATTCACTATATTGGTGGCGGAAGAATCTATCTGACTTGCCAGAGGAGAAACCCCCTCTTCAATACTAATTTTGAATAAAATGAATGTAGAATTTAATAGAAGTGAAGAGGAAGAAGCTCTTTTTAGGGTTGAATTTTCAGTTATTTAGTGTATTGTGGTGCTTTAATTTGGAATATGCCTAAATTGGAATTCTAGACCAGGTACTACTACTACTACTACTACTACAACTACTACGACTACTACTACAAAATGAGCCTCTGCCTTAAGAGTGCACACTGCTCATTTAGAACAGCGCGTTTGAGAAGGGATCGAATAGCTGGAATATTATGATGAACCAGTGAGTTACATACCAGCAGTACGGTATCAGAAAATGTATGAACCATAGGAATGACGTGCTAAGGAAGAAAGTTTTCTAACTCCCCAGCTATTTCCCGCCAATATTCAGTCAGGCTGTTATAATCGGTACACAGCAGTAATCCCATGTACTGGAGTTGAGCGGCACCATAAGAGACAAAGAACATCTCCACAAACAATGGTCAATGTAATGTTATTGTTGATCAATGTTATGCGCTTTTAATATTGTAGGCCTTCACATTTACTGTAGTTTCCTTCCGACTCTGAAATACCACTCTTATCATAGTCGATAAGGTAAATTGAATAAAACATAAATGGTCAGAAATTTATTCTCTATAACTTTTGTTATGTAGTACTTTCCGATAGGATCAATAACATAGATTTTAAAAATTAAATTTTAGGCGCCTTCCCCTAAACTACAATTCCATTCAGGGCGAATAAAATTGTTTGTAACGTAGACTGTAGTTTCTTATTCCCTGACTCTCTATACCGACTTTCATTTTCTGTTAACTCATTTCCTCGTGGCTCGGAGTTAATACGAACTTGGCAACATAAATACAAATTCATGAATATCTGTGTTATCAAAGCCGGTACGGTAACAGTGTATGACATAAATGATCGGAAATTTAATTCTATATAAATTCAGTTATGTAGTATTTATCGATAGGACCACTAATCATATAAATATCTGAGAATTCAATTTTAGGCCTTCCCTTAAACTACCATTTCACTCAGCGTGAGCAAAATGATTTACTGCCTAGATTGTAGTGGCTCATCCCCCGACTTCACATACCGATTTTCATTCAATTATCTTCAGCCGTTTCGTCGTGATGCGTCTACAGACAGACAGACAGACAGACAGACAGACAGACAGACAGACAGACAGACAGACAGACAGACAGACAGACAGACAGACAGACAGACAGACAGACAGACAGACAGACAGACAGACAGACAGACAGACAGACAGACAGACAGACAGACAGACAGACAAAAATTACGGAAAAATAAAAAGTGCATTTCCATGTTACTATGGACATGACCGATACAGAAATACCATTCTTTTCAAATTCTGAGCAATGTACAGACAAAACTCTTATTTTATATATATAGATAACTAAGGAGAAAAGGATTACATAAGGTCAACACTATTCGTACAGTTATCAATCATAGAAAAATGTTTTAACGTTCGACTGCACTACATAATTATTTAAGAATTTTACAGACTCCAGAAAGACAAATAGGTATCACGGAACCCGTACTCCAAGAGATAACCGCGTCTACAATGGATATGTGGCTAATGACGACCCTAGACAACAGTGCTCCTAACTACAGGGAGAACGATAAAAATCGATGTACATCGCACACTTCACACAGTGGACTTAAGACAGTGTTTTACATGGTGTGCGACTTGCAAACAGTAAACTTTTCCCTGTACAAACATCGTAACTGCAGTTACGACTGTAATTGTGCTATTTACACTCTCAGGAAAATGGCGAATGCGTTCCTAGCATGACTTACGATATTCTTAAGATGCATATTGCTGCTAAGTTTGGGACGCTGGAAGTATGATTTTTATACAGGAGAAAATACTGAAGTAATGGTTTTAACAATGATCATAACTCATTTTTTCTGGTTTTGGACTACTATGTTAATACTTGGAGCCGTCGAGTGCTGTATAAAGCCTACGTACTCAGTCCATAGACGAATTTATATAGCCTTTGTGCTTTTTGCCTATAGAAGTGGATGTTTGTGACATCTCTCTTGATCACTTACAAATGATGTTCTGTAAAAATGATGTAGAGGAACTTCATTTTCACCCAAATGATTAACTTATAATTATTCCAAAATGAGGTCGGTGTCAATGTGAAACTATGAATCATCTTTTGTATATATATAATAAGCATCATAATCTTGTCCACGTTTTTATATTCTACTCATGGATTTATTCATTTTCATCATAATATATCCATACATGCACTAAAACAGTAGAACAAGAATTAGCTGCCTAAGGCCCACTCTTAACGGTCTATCAGGCACTGATTTTAATGGTATTTGATAAATATCACTTAAATACAAATAAACATTTCACACCCATTCATAGAAATGTAATTTTCTTATGAAGACCTAGGCTAAATCGGAAAACATTTCCCTACAATGTCAGTCTAACTTGAGAGGACATAAGTAAAGACCACTAAGTGGAAAGGGACAGAAAAGTTTTTATCTAGCAACTGAATGGAACTATTTGAAAAACTACCTTATAGATCCTCTGGAGTCATTCATGAGAAATCAGTCTGTACTTGGGAATACTTGTGAAAGTATTTGCCGAGGAATATTGAGTTTTTCAGCGATGAGTCCTCTGTTTGTCAAGCAGTTCCATGGATTACTTACTGTACTCGACTTCATGGACCAAGTACAAAGTGAGGTAATGCCATATACATACTTCATCGTTCACAGAAATTAGTTATATTAAAAATGCTGTGAGAGATGAAAAGCAGCAGCTGAATGTGAATTCAGTTACTAACAGGCAGAGAAGCAGATATTTCAATGGTAATGGAGATCACCCCGTCAAATTCCATCTTTGCAGGTTGTCACAGAGATCCACAATTTAAACGACCGGTTGAGGGAATCGACAGGGAAAAAGTAACTAATTTAATTAAGTGCATTCGTCAGACAATCTGAAGCATACAATATGCCGTTTAAATAACGTCAAAACATTATGAAAGTCGATAATGTTATTTTACTGATAACCTCATCTATAATGTCAGTAATTAGCATATAAGGTATTCTGAATATGCACTGCCTACGAAATCAGAGCAAGAAGGTAGTGTTAAAATAATGTATAGTTTATGATTTAGACGTAGATTTCTTGCAAGTGGTTAACGTCACGAACTGCTCATTACTTGGAACTCAGTCGAATTACATGGTAAATACAAGAGGAAAATTAAGAGGGCCGCCATAGTGTATAGAGCAAGACTTGCTGTCAAAATCGATGAGCGTCACCCGGGTGGAAGAATCTCCGCCATACTTACAACATATAATATACTGGTGATTAAGAATGTAAATTCCATTCAGGATACTCAGGAACACAAAGATGTCATGCACGAGGCGATTTCATTCATATACAACTGCCGTATTATCTGCGTCACAAATATGAGAACATTACCCTTGGAGGCGATTTCAAGTTTTCATTAAATGCGAAATATCAAATCGGTGAATTCCACCCCTCCCCGGAATTTGAGTGACTAAAAGGGGAACTTAAAAATTGTGGTATGTAGGCATTTGTTCATGCTAATATAGTTGAACATACTTTCTTCAGAAGTACTGCGGCTTCACATATTGATATATTTTATGTAAATAAAGAATCAGTGACAGACATCCGAGCAGCAACTCTCAATGTTGCGCCAATTGGTAATCATCATGCTCTAGTGACGAATACTGCAGGCATAGACAGATAACAGAGCTAGGAAGAGGGTTATTGAAAAATAAACAGCTCCCTTTTATTCGATGAAGATATTTGAATTTCCCCTTGCATAGAACAATATGGAAACAAAAGTATGAAGTGCTGTACAATTTTTGATCAAGTCCTGGTTGTATAGTTTTGAGCCAGTATTCAGAGTATTTTTTATTGGTAAAAGTGTTGAATGAGTGGACAAGGTTGCAGGTAAGCTATTACTTGATTTCTATTGTCAAAAATCATGTACCTTAACAAGATCAACCGAAGGATTTGGAATGTACATGGAGAAGATAAGATATCTTCTATCCTTAAATAGACGTCGTATATTGAATTCGTATTGCGTAGTTCTTAATTATCATGTCACCCGTCAGCAAGCCGGAAATAACGCATCAAATTATTTAACGGCAGTAAAGCACCGAATCACCTCCATTCGTGAACTATAGTTCGAGGAACAATCATCCGCTTACGTTCAACACATGAAGAGTAAGCACAATTGTACCATCTTGCCTCCGAAAAGAATAACGCGAGAAATAATTACATTCACCAGCTACTTTCAGATAATATTATGATTCATACCCATTAAATAATTGCATTGCTGAAGCCGAAACTTACTTCAAGCAAACATTTAATGAATGTGAGGTATCTGAACCTGTCCAAAAAAGATAATACTGTCCGAAGAAGGAAAATAACTAACTCGTGCAGTCACCAAGGAGGAAGTTTATAACGCCCTGCACACAGCATGTGACAGATCAGCTTCCGGGCCGGACGTTCACTTTTTACAAAAATACTGGCCCATCCTTAATGGTACACTCCTCGAATTAATGAACATTTAGCTAAACAACTCAGAAAAAACTACTGGTTTCAGCTAAGACTATTATTTCTCAATCCTAAAGATTCGGTACCCCGAAATTTATCAGGGTATCGTCCTATAAGCTTGATAAATGGAGACTATAAATTATTTGCGAAAATTCTTGCCACCCCATTGCGGCCGTTGTGGAAATCATCAATCAACGAGGACAGATAGGTGGCATTCCTGTATTCCGAACAAGAAAATAACTTTTAACCTTCAATCAATTCTAGGTGATATGTTAATAGGAGAACGCTATCCACTTAATGATATAGCCATACTTACTTTTCACTTTGAAATTACTTTTGACGAAGTTCACCAAAGTTATTCGTTCACGATTGCCGACAAGTTTGGTCGTTCATAATAAACATGTAGTGTCATTAGAAATCTACACACCCATGATCATTCATTAATATTCCTAAATGGCCATTTCTCCAAACTAATTCCAATAAGTAGGCCAATGCGACAAGGATGTACCCTTTCTATGATCCGTAGTTAGTGGGACGTAAAACAAATAACATTATTATTATTATTTCTATGATCCTCTTCACCTTTAGTGTAGATTTCTTCATTGGAGCTGCCCATTACCTCCTGAAGGAGTAACAAATCCGCACGAATTTTAACGGTCAGAGGTTATGCCGATGACATAATCCTTTCGATACAGAATTGTGCCAGAGCGGATGATGATGATGCTTGTAATTTAAAGGGGCCTAACGTCTCCAGAGTGGGTCAACTGATTAAAATAATATCTGTGTATGAAAGAGCCGCCAACACTGGCCAAGCACGCAACAGCTGCCGACATCCCCTGTGAAGGGAGAAATAAAAATCCTAGGTTTGATATTTGCAAGTATATTTCAGAAGACAATTTAAATAAAGTATACCCGCAGTAATCAACACTGTGCAAAACACAATGATGGCTCACCTCAACAGGAATCCTAATCTAATTCAGGAACTAGGGCACATTAACCTGTTCTATCTATAAATTAGGGTACACGGCTCACGCCCTTCCTATTTCAAAGAAACATGTTGAAGAAGAGGAACGTGACGATGATACATCTATCGTATAATAAGACACCAGCTCAGAAGAGCAGTCGACCAAGAAGATCTGGGGCTCATCTCTGTCTCCTCTGGGAGTACGTACCTACATCCGAGATCTATTATTCTAATGGAAAAGAAAGGTTATACGTGGTACAGGATTTTGGACGACACCTCTGTCACGAAATACTGCGGTGGAATTCTCAAGTTTGAAAAAAGTTCTGCATACTTTTGAATACTTTTATCTTCATATGAATCAACAGTCCATTCCACCCACGAAAATAATGTAGAGTCACACTTTAAACAGTCACCTTGTCTCACTACCGACCATGGAAATATTCTCTAAAAGAAAAAAACAATGGAAAAATACCAGGAAGAAGTTCAAAATGCAAGCGATCCTAAGAGAATGAAAATATTAGCGTATATAGCCATTAAAGAAGACACACCAACAGAGGATGAAACACTTCGGTACAACTTAGTACAGTCCCTCTTGTGTATAAGTACCGTACTTGTGATTCAAACCACTGACACGCAACTCATAGACTCCCACGGCGTGGTAGCATGCTATACATATCGCAATGAACAGAACATGGGTGCATCAGATAACAACTTCCGACAATGAGATGTATCGTATTTTATTAACGTTAGACGTACCCTACAGGAAAAATAATTTCAGCTTAGTATGGCTTTTTTCAATATGCACGGACTCAAGATAGATGCTCTGTTCTGTTCCTTAGGCAGTTGCCTAGGACATCAAGATAATATTTGGCACTGTATAGTAATTTTGGAACACAGGAGAACTTTAATGAACTTTCTGTTCTCAGTTTGTAAGTGATATATAAAGTGCGAATATTATTGTTATTACTACGATAAAATCATACAGCAATTCTAGGATACAGTAGAACATGAATTACCTCTCTGTTATTCATTAACAAGCCGTAGATAACGGGTCAATAACATAAGCAGTAAGGTAGCAGTTTCTATGTTCCCGAAAATCCACACAGTAGTACACTAATGGAAAAGAAGGGTTATACATGGTACACGATTTTGGACGTCACCTCTGTCGCGAAATAATGCACTGGAATATTCATGTTTGAAAAAAGTCACGTCTAGGAGTTTGGATTCCACGTAAAACTCTGAAAGTATGTCGGTAGTGTCCATTTCCGCCCTGTATACTAATGCATTACACTATCAATAATAATAATAATAATAATAATAATAATAATAATAATAATAATAATTTCGTGTGGCTATTTCTAGCCGAGTGCAGCCCTTGTGAGGCAGACCCTCCGATGAGGGTGAGTGGCATCTGCCATGTGCAGATAACTGCATGTTATTATGGTGGCGGATAGTGTTGTGTGTGGTGTGTGAGTTGCAGGGATGTTGGGGACAGCACAAACACCCAGCCCCGAGCCATTGGAATTAACCAATAAAGGTTAAATCCCCGACCCGGCGGGGAATCGAATCCGGGACCCTCTGAACCGACCATTCAGCCAACGAGCTGGTAATAATAATAATAATAATAATAATAATAATAATAATAATAATAATAATAATAATAATAATAATAATAATAATAATAAATCATTTACTACGTGGAGTTTTCAGTTTCACAAGTATTTCGCTATGAGCAGACCTAGGATAATGAAATATATTTGAATGATGATATCAACAATCTCATGTTTGAAAGTCAGGAATTACGTAGGTGAGCCGCATGTATTGGTGGTGATGGTGGCGGCGGTTGCGTATAACGCAATCAGTACTAAGTTTCTACACACTAAAATATGAGCGTATTAGGATGGAATAAATGCATGGTATTACAATTATTCTACTTGATTTTGGATGGGCACGACGAATTCTTTGATCCTCTTTATCTAATCAAGTGCTTCCTCATTTCATCAGGAGCAGGCTGTGAGAGCCTGCAGATCGAATCAGGCGCAATGGGTGTGGGAGTTTTGAAATAAGTCACGTCCTAAGAGTTTGGATTCCACGTAAAACTGGTGGCTATGATTACGGTATCAACCGTCACGCAAAACAACAATATTCAACCTTTTTCTTTCTTAATGTAGACTAGATAGCCTTCCGCCCTTAGAACACGAACGTGGTGTCCATCTGTACTGATCCATTATGTACATCTTGTCTGTGGTTCTAGCTGAGTTCATAAATATATCCTCACCATTATAGATGCTGCCCAGAGGATGGAGAGGGAGCCCAGGAATCATTTCAGCACAGAATTAGATTTGTTATCTTGTTAGCACAACAATAGAGCAGGAAACTCAATAAGAAAATCTTAACAAGCTAGGAAAATTGATGTCGGCATCTTCCGTCCGGTTACTTGTTGAAAACCTAGTCCAATAAACAGGGCTTATATAAGAATGGATCTTACTTGGTTGCTGCCATTTTACTTCAAGACTATAAACACCTGATTGAAAAAAAATGTCTGATGTACTGTACTGTAATACTTTTGTGGCGGATCTAATGAGAGCAATATCAAACAGTAGTTCTTGAGATTTGACACTGGGAAAGTAGGCTTCGAATACCCTACTGTCCCAGTACATCTCTGCATTGCGATAACTAGGGAGCGGATTTTTATGTAATTACATATTTTTTTTTTGCGTAAGTTTTAACGCAAGTTACGACGTTCATTATTCCTATTGTGCATCCCCAAGTGTAAAAACTGAATCTTATTTCACATAAAAACACATATTTCCACAATTTTTTTATGTAAATACATATTTTAAGAAAATCTATAATAAGCACATAAATCGCCAATATTTGTTGATCAATAAAATTTAAAATGCTTCTGTGTTATAAAACAATACTCATATTTTCATTTTACGATTACGGTATTGTTTTTAACAGTGTATTTAACATAATGTATCTGAATGTTTCGGCTATTTATGGACTTCCCTCCATAAGTTCTACCGAGCTCGATAGCTGCAGTCGCTTAAGTGCGGCTACTATCCAGTATTGGGGAGATAGCAGCTCGATAGCTGCAGTCGCTTAAGTGCGGCTAGTATCCAGTATTCGGGAGATAGTAGGTTCGAACCCCACTGTCGGCAGCCCTGAAAATGGTTTTCCGTGGTTTCCCATTTTCACACCAGGCAAATGCTGGGGCTGTACCTTAATTAAGGCCACGGCCGATTCCTTCCCACTCCTAGCCCTTCCCTGTCCCATCGTCGCCATAAGACCTATCTGTGTCGGTGCGACGTATAGCAAATAGCAACCATAAGTTCTAAAGCTTGCTGGTCACTGGCTACGTCGTTACATTTAGACAGCGATTTGATTTGTTGCACAAAATGTTTCCTTGCATGATGTCTTTCCAACTCTTTATGAGTCAGCCCTCTCGAGTTTTGTTTATAGAATATCAGCGAAAGGCAATCACGGAGAGACAAGGTGACGTAATTCCGTTACGACATGGGAGACTCGGAAGAATATTGCCCCACCATTAGGTAGTGGAATTTCATCACTCCTAAGAGTAAGATTAGCTGGTCGGGTCCATATATCATTCCCGTGGTCGTGTGATTTTGTATGGATTTATAACAAATATTTCCTTCAGTGTCCGCTGCTATTCTTTTTATTGAAACAGTGATTCACCGTAAATGCGTGTGTCGTATCCTGCAAAATAATGTCTAAAGGGAAGTCGAGTACAAGGTCGCGTCTTCAACAATATGTAGTGGAATTTAAAAGCATTTTCACTACCGATGGAAAAGTATTATTTTGCCAACCGTGTGGTAAAACAGTACGTGCAGATCACCGTTCTCAAGTAATCCAGCATTTGTCTGGAAATAGGCATACTGCAGCTGCTTCGCGTGTGCGTTCGCGACAATTAATAATAGCTGAACCAGCTACTTCAAATGCAGGCCCATGTAAATATTCCCAGTATTATTTAGATGTGTGCAGAGCATTTGTTTGAGCCGACATTCCTCTTGGTAAAATAAATAATCCGGGACTCCCAGAATGTTACGAAGAAACTTTACAGAGAATTCGGGCAGTATGTGATAGCGAAAAACTGTGGGTGAGCATTGACGAAACCACTGATTCAAGTGGCAGAAAAGTAAGAAATGTTGTAGTTGGTGTGTTGAAGAATGACAAAACTGCTTGCGAACATTCTTATTTGCTAGCGTGTAAAGAAATGCTTGCTGCAAACCACGTCACTGTAGCTAGGCTATTCAATGAAGCCATGCACTTACTTTGGTCAAAAGGTATAAAATACGACCATGTATTTCTTTTCCTTACTGACAGTGCGGCTTACATGAAAAAGGCAGCCGAAGGCCTTTCTGTGAGCTTTCCGAAAATGATACACGTAACTTGCGTTGTTCATGCTCTACACAGGTTACGTGAAACTGTGCGGGCTCAGAATCCTCAAGTGGATAAATTATTGTCTAATGGCAAAAAAGTCTTCGTAAAAGCACCCTCATGAATATACCACTTTAAAGAGAAAACCCCGGATCCTGCGCTTCCTCCTCTGCCTATTGTTACGCGGTGGGGGTACCTGGCTTAGCGCTGTGGTATACTACGCAGACTATTTCGAAAGTTTTGCATCCGTTGTGAACGTGCTAGATAAAACGACGCGTCGTCAATTGAGATTCTTCAAGGGATACTAAAAGACAGCTCTTTGAAAAATGATTTGGAGTTTATATCTGCCAATCTAATCTTCTTGTGTAAAACTATAGACATACTTGAAGAATCCACTAACCTGTTGTCCGAAACAGTGAAGGAAGTGCGCGCTGTTGAAAATAAATTAGATTAACTCCCGGCTTCGCAGGTACAGGGACTGTTAAAGTTCAAATATCGAAATTTGTTCAGGAAAAACAGAGGATTTCAAACAATGTGCCAAATTTCTAATGTATTAGCGGGTGCTCATGTTAGCGAAATTGATGGTGTTATTGTTGGTGACATTCCTCTCTTTAACTATGCTCGTCTGACTTCCTGTGATGTGGAGCGATCGTTTTCGCAGTATAAGGCGTTCTTTAGAGATAATCGGCATGCATTTGTGATGGACAACTTGGAGATGACCTTTGTTGTTCACTGCAATTCTGAGACTACTTCTAGCAACGAATATTCCAGCGTGTGATGGGTGAGTACGAACTGGTACGATTTTTTCAAAGATGATAGGTTGCTTTTTGCCATATTTAAGCAAATCATTACCTTTAAAAAATAACCATTCATAATATCTACTCTGGAATATCAAAACTTAATATACCATACAGCACGTTTCCATACACAGACATCATTTTGCCTTAAAGAGCACGTTTGGTAGCACCATATTCTAATACAAAACATTATACTTATTTACTTCTTGAGCGCGAGTAGTTATGTGCTATTTAAAGGAAAATAATTTCAATTTTTTATCACATATTTTAAAGTTTTTCAGCACATAAGAAATAAATATTTTTCACATTTTTAGCTCATAAAAATCCGCTCCCTAGTGATAACATGGAAATATAAGCACTCAATGAATGGCCCCCGGAAGATGATTCACTACTGTTTCTGCTCCACCACTAGAGTTTTTTCAAAATCTTTTGTGGTTAGTAATTTACCACACGTAGCTATGAGGGTGTCCGCCTCCGTGGTGTATTGGTTAGTGTGATTAGCTGCCACTCCCGGAGGTTCGGGGTCGATTCCCGGCTCTGCCACGAAGTTTGAAAAGTGGTACGAGGGTTGGAACGAGGTCCACTTATCATTGGAAGGTCATATGAGAAGAGGGATTTCGATTCCCACCTCAGCCATCCTCGAAGTGGTTTTCCGTGGTTTCCCACTTTTCCTCCAGGCAAATGCCGCGATGGTGTCTAAGTTAAGGCCACTGCTGCTTCCTTACCTCTTCCTTGTCTATCCGTTCCGATCTTCCCATCCCCCAACAAGGCCCCTGTTCAACATAGCAGGTGAGGCCGCCTGGACCAGACTGGTACTCCTTCCCAATTGTATTCCCCGGCCCAAAATCTCATACTCCATGACACTGCTCTTGAGAGGTTGGGTCCCTCGCTGAGTCCGAGGGAAGAACCAACCCTGGAGGGTAAACGGAGTTTAGAAAGAAAGAAAAGGCTATGAGGGTCAATAAAGTTGTTGAATATTTCTGATTTGAGGATAGTGTATATTACCATTATGTCTGAACTACTGATGTTGTTTCTAAGAAGCCAGTCTGAATGGCTTACGTGGTAGAACACTGGCTTTCTGAGCAAAAGGTGTAGAGTTCGAACCTGACTGCTTCCGATGCAGGATAAAATTTAAGGCTCTTCGAAGTTTACGGAAATCGTAAAAGTAGTTGCAGGGGCGTAAAATAAATAACATTTGTAAAGATTGTACTATAATTGTTTGAATTCAGTGAGCAACGGGGCTTAAATGCTGTGACATAATGGGGTCACAGTGGCGGAAGGAACAGATTGTTGGGAACTTTAAGACTTCACTGTAACTTAGTCGTTAAGAATCCTTCCATCTTCAATATTTACCAAATCTGCCCCATTACAAGAAACGAAACTTATTTAATGGGATTCAAATAATGAGACATCATTAGACGTGGAAGCATTCACGACCAATAATTGAATAGAAATGGAGTGGCCATTTTCTTCGCTCTTTGCTCATTTACGGTCAGCAACAAATTCTATTTCAGTAAATTAGTTCACAGTCTATTCAACAGTTGAGGATCACTCAAGAAATAATTACTGTTTGTATTGCACATAATAAGAATCATCCA
Organism: Anabrus simplex; assembly: GCF_040414725.1. NCBI lineage: Eukaryota > Metazoa > Arthropoda > Insecta > Orthoptera > Tettigoniidae > Anabrus > Anabrus simplex. The sequence goes on along the minus strand of NC_090266.1, from coordinate 844,195,726 downwards.
TCGCAGTAATATTTTAAGTAGTTATGGAAGAGGAGTTCGTTACAGGACAGCGTACTTGTGATGGTTCATATGCTTTTCTGTGTCTCTAGTTGTCGCGTTCAAGCTTACGTGAGTGTGCCTAGTTTTGGTGCTCCACTTTACTGAATCCTCTGAATACGGCTGGACTTAGCAGACAGTTCAACGCTCCACATATACAGTAATTTGTATTTCTCTCATAGCACCATCTCAACAATCTCATTGTTGTGAGACTGAGGAACTACTACCAATCAGGACTGATAAGGTTTTCCAAAGTAATATGCAATAAGGTTTACGTTGTATTGATAAACAAATTTCTATATGCTAAATTTTTGGAAAATGTCAACGTTATTTATTTGGTTGCAAGTGTATTTTATAAAAGAATGGTTCACTAGTGAGTGTGATGTCACTGTTTCATATCCTCACTACACCATGGGAACACAAAGCTTGGCCAGAAAGCAGCTTATGACACCACCGATAGTGCTTTAGTGAAGAGCTAATTATTAAAATTTTTACGATCGAAAATTGAAGAACATGCGATGGGACATCTCAGTTATAATGTCGTACATTTTTGTAACGGAATAGTTATTCAGATTTGGATTTTTAAATGAAGTGGATAAATTTTTATGTCAATGGTTGTATCCTTGGGTCAGCAAGTGAATGTTTAAACTGATTGCAGACCAGGAAAAATCGCACAGTCGTTGCACTACGTGGCAGCTTCCATGCAACTCAGTTAGTCATTCAGTACTTAGGAGATTTAAACATCAGTGAACTGAACACTTATAAATATTTCGAGCCAACACGGTTGGGGATTCTGGAATTTTTAGGTAGTTCGGTCGATGTTTGTCAGAGTTTGACTTAAACTATCCACGGTGAGTAAGGAGTTATTTGTATTTTTGTCAGGTACTAGTCAGTTAGGGATGGTTACGCCGTTTGGGTTATGTTGATTTTAGCTTGTATTCAGGAGATGGTGGGCTTCCCGTCGGTAGCCCCAAATATAGTTTTCCGTGGTTTCCAATTTTAACACCAGACAAATGCTGAGGCTGTACAGTAATTACGGCCATGGTCGCTTCTTAATCCTAGCTCTGTCTTATTCCATTGTCGCCGTAAGACTTGTCGGTGTCGGTGCGACGTAAAACAAATAGCAAAAATGTTATTGTATAAGAGTGAGAGCAAATAGCGTTACCTTAATTTCTCAATTTAAATATTGTTATCCTTCCCTTAAAATGCTTTCATGTGTCAGTGGTAAACACATTATTTCGTAGCACTGCGTAATCACTGCATTATCGTGTGAGACTTGGATTATGTAGAGGTGGCTCTGAGAATGTGTGGTAAATATTTGTCTTAGAATAATACTTGGAGTAAAATGGCTGGACCGTTCAACGGACATCACGTGTTTTCGAGGAATCCAGTACCAGGAGCACTAAGGCTATGACAACAGCTTCCAAGAGGTAAGCACGTCTCCCGCATACCTAACACACGCCTCCCAAAACGAGTGATGTTTTCTTATTGTAGATGGAAAACGTTTACAGGGAGGACAGGGAAAGTCGAATATAAGTCGAATATAAAGAAGTCAAATGGTCATCAGCAGTTGGAAGGATGTAGTCGTAGTGTCTGCCCGGTTGCTGTGGCAAAATCTTGACATAAGAACGAAACCAGTGTGATTAAGAATCGTCTCGGGATAGGACTTTGAATATTATAGTAACAGTATAAAAGGAGACTGAAAAACAACAACAACAACACCAATATGGCATTAATGTTGTCATAAGTATATTCACACACGTATACGACAGTGCAGCAACTTTTCCAGTGCACACGTAAAAGAGAAGGTCGTTACCGTAGTCGATGTCAACTTGTGAAGGGAAGCACAACAATCATAGATAGGGCACATCCTTGAGCGATAAAATGGCAATTATATTACCTCACCTAAAATAAGGGCACCGTATCAGCAGACAGAGCCGGTTACTTGGCTGAATGGCCAGCGCTAAGACCTTCGGTTCAGAGTGTCCCGGCTTCAATTTCTGGCTGAATCGCGGATTTAATCCCATCTGGTTGATTCCTATCAATCAGACTGGGCGTTTGGGTGTGTCCAACAGTCTCCTCTTAAGAATAATAAAGTAATTCTACTGCGATATTAAACAATCACGTCTGTAACTATGTGGCCTGTTGATTTACTAGAGGTGATTGGATACAAAACTCGGCCACTGTATTTGAGTCAGCTCCTTGTCTTGCATTCTCGTCTGCTGGTCTACATCCAGCAGAGGCGCGTAGATCACAATATAGCTGCTTACGTGCTGTCAGAAACTTACACAGCCTTCAGATGTGATGATGATGATGATGATGATGATGATGATGATGATGATGGCTGTATAATGGGACCTAACATCTAGGTCAACAGTCAAAACCTTGAGATAAATGCTGTTCATACGCACAAGATCAATGAGAACGAAGACTCAAATCCAACTTTATACTGTCATTGGTCAATGGACAAATAATCATATGAATTAAACAACCCGTCAGCAGAATGTGTGCATTAATTCTATTCGGAAATTAGAACTCTGTATTTCATAATGGTAAGGCATGTTTCCCTGGATGCTACCCTCTCTTGCTGAATGAAGTATTCTTGCACTCATTTCTTGGCACATGATACAGAAATATGTAGATGTACAAATGTCTGTGCCTCAATTATAACTTCTAGAGCACTGAAGCGGCTGAGTTATGGACGGTGCTGCGTAATGGCAATTAGAAAACGGTCTGTATTTGTGTATACTGTGAATGAAAACCTACAACCTGTTTTCCAGTCCTTGACCGGGTGAGGGATGTAATGAATGAAGCATATATAGGCTGTTAGTACGATGGGGTCGCCACTCCCAAAGTGATTTAATAATGACTGATAGATGCTATGAAATGAGAATGGAGAGTGTTGCTGAAATGAAGATGACAGGGAAAACCGGAGTACCCGGAGAAACACCTGTCCCGCCTCCGCTTTGTCCAGCACAAATCTCACATGGAGTGATCGGGATTTGAACCATGGTACCCAGCGGTGAGAGGCCGACGCGCTGCCGTCTGAGCCACGGAGGCTGCTGTATACTGTGAATGATGTTACATAATCTGTAGTGGTAGAGTGACACATTCCGGCTCAGTAACGAAAACAGCTGTAAAGTAACTCACTCCACATCATTCTTCGTCATAGCACCGACGTCACATTCTAGGGTTTCCTTATCACAACATAACCTTCGCTTGTCCCTTTCGCGGCGCGGGTTGATGAACAAACACCACCAATGCACGATTCAGATATTCGTTCCTTTCGTCAAACATACGTTACTTTTACTTCAAGTGAAAAAATAAGAAGCAAGCTTCTAGTTTCACTTCTTTGTTGATATCGTGGCCGTAGCCTTGAGATATCCAGCTTTAATTTTTTCTAATGGTTTAACGTCGCACTAAGACATCGAACGTTTTCGGTGACGTAAGGATGGGAAAGGGCTGGGATTGGGAAGGTACGACCGTGGCCTTAATTAAGGCACAGCCCCAGCATTTGCCTGGTGTAAAAATTGGAAACCACGGAAAACCACATTCAGGGCTGCCAACGGTGTGATTCGAACCCACCACCTCCCAAATGTAAGCTCACAGGTACCTGACCCTAATTGCACGGCCAAATCGATCGGTAAAAATCCGGTTTTAGTGCAATCCGAACTGTAGGGACGTCACTTTTCACTTCAAAGATTCCACATGCATTGACTGGGAATCGAACACACATTGCCTTGGCATGAAACCAGTTACATAGCCATTCGACCATCACGCCCACAATGCGGAATAGTATGTGGTCGAGAAAGTCATATGTGTTTTCTAAAGTTTCTCTTACAAGTACCTGAATTGTACAAGATTGAACAATAAAGTGAATATGTAACTGTTATTTTAGAGCGTTCTGAACACTACATTTCCTGCCACAGTCAACAGAATGCAGTCACTGTCAGTGTGCGGATCACATCCAGTATTTTAAGAGAAGGGGTTTTGAAATTGAGTGGAGTGATTAAAACTTCGTAACTTCCCGAAGTTACACTCGTGAGAACAAACTTCTTTGCTTCCCTTAGGGCATGTCATAGGCTGGACAAGCCAGCAAAGGAATCGTTCAGCTACAGCAGCAAGGTAGTGTGGGGTGAAAGGAGCTTCTTCCCCTCCAGTCCTCTCACCCCATTAATTTACTGAAGATTCATCGGCAAAATAAAACTGTCTTCTGGGAGATTTTTGCGGTAAAATTAACGAGTATCTGAAAACTTAGTGTAAGCTTAGTTACTGCTTCAAATATCTTCGTGAATCAGGGGTATCTACTCTAGAAAAGGAATCGTTTATTGTACCATGATTTATAATAATAATAATAATAATAATAATAATAATAATAATAATAATAATAATAATAATAATAATAATAATAATAATAATCATAATAATAATTCAACGAGTCAAGAATCTAATGAGGCGCGCACATAATTTTTCTTCTACGTCGGGGAGACGGGGTGAGTGGAGAATGAGAATCTAAAGCACTTAAATAACATTCCTTCAATATTTGAAGAATTTATTAAGATAATTTATACACCGATACATGATGTGTGAAGCTAATACAATTCTAGTATTATTTATTGTATTAACTTACAAAAATTCCAAATAAACAGTCTAGAAGTCATTTCAGAATAAACTTACCGTCGTTGTGTCTCTAAATACTGTTATGTGATAAAGTTGTCGGACAAATACCGACCCGCAGCACAAATACCACACACAATTCGTGAACCTTAGATGACAGAACCGTTCTGGTCAGAGTTTTAAGCTCAAATATATCCCATAGCGAATTTTCTAGACGCAACGATGTTATGTCTTCTCTTTATTCACAACGGTTCACGTTTTGACAATAGGCACTTCTGTGGATTTGGCCCAATTTTACGGTCGGATGCCCTTCCCCGCACCAACCCTATGTGGAGGAATGCGATCAATATTACTTGGTTGGTTGTGTGGTGTGTACATGAAGATACAGTAAGTGTATTGAGACGAACACAAACACCAGGGACCCTCTGTACCGAACACCAGTGCGCTGACTATTCAGCCACGAGCCTGACCACAACAAAAGAGAGTGATATTCTACGAACAGGAACGATATAAAAATGCATAATAGTGAAACATAGTTATGAAGATAGTCTACGTGCAACCTAAAAGTTGTATTCAGGGCTGAGTGGCTCTGATGGTAGAGTGGTGGCTTTCTCAGCCCAAGTTAGTGGGTTTGATCCCGGCTCAGTCCATTCAGATTTAAAGGTAGACTACTTAGGTACCTACCCCAACTTCGTGTCAGGAAATTCACTGGCACGTAAGACAACTCCGATGGAGCACAAAATCCGTAATTACCGGGCGAGTTGGCCGTGCGCGTAGAGGCGCGCGGCTGTGAGCTTGCATCCGGGAGATAGTAGGTTCGAATCCCACTATCGGCAGCCCTGAAGATGGTTTTCCGTGGTTTCCCATTTTCACACCAGGCAAATGCTGGGGCTGTACCTTAATTAAGGCCACGGCCGCTTCCTTCCAACTCCTAGGCCTTTCCTATCCCATCGTCGCCATAAGACCTATCTGTGTCGGTGCCACGTAAAGCCCCTAGCAAAAAAAAAAATCCGTAATTCTACTTAGTGAGACTCAAAACCAACATTATTATTATTATTATTATTATTATTATTATTATTATTATTATTATTATTATTATTATTATTATTCACGGTAAATACAATCCTTAGTGGGAGAACTTTATACCTTGCAGAAATAGCCATTCTCGGCAGTTAATTTCTTGTGCCCATTACCAACATTGCGGTTACAAACACGTTTAAAAATAATATTATCATATCATCATTGCATCTTGAAGTACCGTTGTATGACAACGTTAAAGGGAGAAATACTGACCAGCAGCACATATATCATTTAGAACGAAAATTTGTTGACATAATTCCTGCAATACTGAACCTTAGAGGACAGAACCTTTCTGTTCAGAGTTCTAAGCTGAAATATTATCACATTGCGGTTTTTCTAGGCACAACGACTATATACATGGTGGGATAGAAGTCAACCTCCCCAATAATTTGTTGTAAAATTTTATACTTCTTCCGTTTGAGAGTATGAATAAAGTTCATTATTTATATTCATACGTTTGTAAGTTAGTCTCTGAACGATGTGAATTGTATATCACAAAACCTTTTGGAACAAACTTCGTAAAGAAATGAGCAATCTAATGTTTCAGAATTTAGGAACAACCCTCTTTTATCACACCCTGTAATGCATAAGACTTGCAGAGTGTCCGTTCACTGACGATTTGTTGTTTTGGGACATTTTCTTCTTCTTCCTGGGTTTGGCACCATTTGTGGATTTGGCCCAGTTTTACGGCCGGATGCCCTTACTAGTGCAAAACCCATGTGAAGGGGAGCATATACTACCGTGTGTTTCTGTGGTGGTTTGCAGTATGACGCGTTGTGTGAAAATGTGTATATTAAGATGAACACAAATTTTTTTACCTGAACCAGAGAAATTAACCGAACACGGCTAAAACAACCGGCCTGCTTAAATTAACCGAACGGCCCCTCGTAGGATGAGATATCAAAGATCACAAAACATTCAGAGGAATACTAAACTTCGGCAGAATGGGGAGACAGCCTCACAAGTCGAAACATTTCCATTAAGCTTTGTAATAGAAAATACAATAGCAGTGTAAAAGTAATGCAGTATCTACATGGTACTACGAATCAACATGCAAACAATAACTCAATGCCGTAATATATCTAAGTGTGAATATTAATTTTATATGCATATTTTACCGGGAGAGTTGGCCGTGCGATTAGGGGGGGCGCAGCTGTGAACTTGCATCCGGGAGATAGTGGGTTCGAGCCCCACTGTCGGCAGCCCTGAAGATGGATTTCCGTGGTTTCCCATTTTCACACCAGGCAAATGCTGGGGCTGTACCTTAATCAAGGCCACGGCTGATTCCTTCCAACCCCTAACACTTTCCTATCCCATCATCGCCATAGGACCTACCTGTGTCGGTGCGACGTAAAACAAATTGTAAAAAATATGCATATTTCTCACCAACATTCGCTTATCAGCAGTGACGTAGCAGCAATACTCACCTAGAAAGAGAAGAAACAGACAATTGGTATATTTTACACAGTATTTAACATCTCAGGTCAGTAGTTTAAATATTTGCATAATTTTAATCTCAGAGGCAATATAATGAAATAAGTTTTTCATATTCAAGGAGATGCACTTCTACCAAAGTGACAAGAGTGACGAAACAATACGTGCAGAGGTGCTGTGGCCGGCACGAAGTTTACCGTACTTTGTAATCATAATAGTATAGCCAATAGAATCCTTTCTAAACCATATCCCACCGGGCGAGTTGGCCGTGCGGTTATTAGCGCGCAGCTGTGAGCTTGCATGCGGGAGATAGTAGGCTGGAACACCACTGTCGGCAGCCTTGAATATTGTTTTCCGTGGTTTCCCATTTTCACACCAGGCAAATGCTGGAGCTGTAAGTTTATTAAGGCCACGGCCGTTTCCTTTCCAATCCTAGGCCTCTCTTTTCCCATCGTGTCCATAATACCTATCTGTGTTGGCGCGACGTAAAGCAAATTGTAAAAAGAAAAAAAAATTATATGCCACGTTATCTCCACTGTATATTTCATCAGATTTAAGCTGCTATGTACAAATTATAATTCAAATAGTTTTATTTTTTTACAAATTTTCTTTACGTCGCACCGATACAGATAGGTTTTATGACAACGATGTAATGGGAAAAGGCTATGAGTGGGAAGGAAGCGACCGTAGCCTTAATTAAGCCACAGCTCCAGAGAGCGTTTTCCTGGTGTGAAAATGGGAAACTACGAAAAATTATCTTCCGACAGTGAGGTTCGAACCCGCTACCTCCCGAATGCAAGCTGACAGCTACGTAACTCAAACTGCGCAACCAGTCGCTTGGAATTTCAAAGAAGCTCAGGCCTGTGGGGTGTACCAAAACCAATGAGCACACATGGTTGTTTATAAGTTCTGAAAATGGAAAGTAAGGCTGAGTTCCTTTCCAAAAATTCTACGTCTGTACTATGCGCGATGTTTTATATGGAATATTCCAACTCAAGTGTTCAGTGGAGAAGGCTTGACTGAGACAACAAATCTGCCAATTACGTTTTCACACTGCCTACACGATTTCTACAGCTTATTATTGTTGACATGAAGCCGAAAACTGTTTGTCGTATACCGTACAGAGTAAGCAATTCAGATACCTAAATAGAGACCAGCATTTGATTATTGTACAGACAGAGTTGTCATTCATATTTTTGCTCTCGCGGCGTATATTTCAATTTAGCACTGAAAGTAAATCCTACGACAGTCAATTTTATCCTAGATCCATTAGAAAAACATAACTCTGTATGACACGATCCATTCTTAAACCTGTCGACGTTTGTAGGTATGTAAAATACGTGATATTAAGGCAGAACCCGATATGTCAAGAAACCTTGATTTTTCAGGTGGCGATTTTAAAAGTTAGTGAGCCGGGCTGAGTTGTTCAGACGGTCGGGACGCTGGTCTTCTGACCCCAACTTAGCAGGTTATTTTTTTTTTTTTGCTAGTTGTTTTACGTCGCACCGACACAGATAGGTCTTACGGCGACGATGGGACAGGAAAGGGCTAGGAGGGGGAAGGAAGAGGCCGTGGCCTTAATTAAGGTACAGCCCCAGCATTTGCCTGGTGTGAAAATGGGAAACCACGGAAAACCATTTTCAGGGCTGCCGACAGTGGGGTTCGAACCAACTATCTCCCGAATACTGGATACTGGCCGCACTTAAGCGACTGCAGCTATCGAGCTCGGTACTTAGCAGGTTTGATCCTTGCTCAGGCCGGTGATATTTCAAGGTACTAAAATACGGCAGCCTCGTGTACGTGTAGGACACCTGTGAGACTGTATTCCGGCACCTCGACGTCTCCGAAAACCGTAAAAGTAGTTATAATTTAGTGTGGCTATTTCTAGCCCAATGCAGCCCTTGTAAGGCAGACCCTCCGATGGGGGTGGGTGGCATCTGCCATGATTAGGTAACTGCGTGTTATTGTGGTGGAGGATAGTGTTATGTATGGTGTGTGAGTTGCAGGGATGTTGGGGACAGCACAGACACCCAGCCCCCGGGCCATTGGAATTAACCAATTAAGGTTAAAATCCCCGACCCGGCCGGGAATCGAACCCGGGACCCTCTGAACCGAAGGCCAGTACGCTGACCATTCAGCCAACGAGTCGGACGTTGGAAGGTTATTATTAAAAGCCAACGAGCTCGCTGAAATTCATATTGTATTTCAATGACCTCTAATAAATTGAAGTGGTATACATTCGTCAATGTAATAAGAGGAAGGAACACGTTTTGTTCTCATTTATTCAGCAAGTCCAGGTAACAAATCGCTCCGTTGCCTCAAATCTGCAGTATGTACTGAACATATCAGATACTTTATTTTGGGAACAGCATATTCTATGTGCACCAGAATAATACCGGGCTTTGCCATCAAACTTTTCGTCGCAAAGTCTACGATACTGGCATTAAAACCGAAAATTCATTCTTTTGACAAATCAGGTTCTGCCTTAGTACCACAAAAAATACCGCTTAGAGTCTGATTTTCGTATAGCAATCTGTGCAGCCAAGTGCAATATTTCCACTTTTCATTTGCTAGTATTTTCTGCTGTTTGTTACACTTTACGAAATATGGGAAATCATTAGCTTCCGTGCCGTGCGGGCAGGGGCGCACAGCTGTGAGCTTGCATCCGGGAGATAGTGGGGTCGAACCTAACTGTCGGCAGCCTTGACAATTGTTTTCCGTAATACCCCATTATCATACACGGCAAATTCTAGGGCTGTACCGTAAATAAGGCCACGGCCACATCCTTCCCACTCCTAGGCCTTTTCTATCCCTTCGTCACCATAATACCTGTGTCGGTGCGATGTAAAGCAAATAATAAAAAAATACTTGCTTACATTCACAAAGATGATAATCACCGTATACAAAGTCTACAGAGACAATCCCATTCTGGTTCCAAAATACTTTTGTGTTGGTAGATAGGAAATAGACACACCGACTCATTGGCGAATGGTCAGCGTTGAGTCCTTCGTTTTATAGGGTCTTGGGTTCGATTGCCTTTCGGGTCGGAAGTTTTTATAGTGTCTGATAAATTTTCTCGGCTCAGGATCTTGTGTTTGTCCCAATACTCTCTTCTTCACAGTCAGACAACACACCCAACTACTAACCACCACAGAAACACGCAATAGTTAATACATCCCTCCACACAGGATTGGTGTCAGGAAATGCAACCGGCTGTAAAGCAGGGCCAAATCCACACGTGTCAAAAAATTTGCACCCACGACCCCGCAAGTATGAGAAAAGTTGTAGAAGAAGAACATAGAAAATAGACACAAGGTCTTAACCTTCTGATCACAAGTAGAATACAGCTGGTAGCTGACTTAGAGAGGCTTGTTTTGTCCTCTAGAAATAGACCAGTTTCTCGTTTCCGAATTCAGAACAAACCCAAGATATCTCCTTTTTGGTATAGACTAAAAGCGCACAGTTTACAAACTTATCTTGACAGCAATGTAACTGCATTTTCCACTGTTGTAACTTTGCCTCTAATATGGCAATAAATATACTACTTTATTGAAAATGTTTCGATTTTATTTGGTGTTTCCAGAGTGAGAAGCAGGAACACAGGGTGACTAGTTAAGGTGACACCCCACAGTTATTGCTAAGCTTTCTTTCCAGTTAGCCGGGCTGAGTGGCTCAGACGGTTAAGGCGCTGGCCTTCTAACCCCAACTTGGCAGGTTCGATCCTGACTCAGTCCGCTGGTATTTGAAGGTGCTCAAATACGACAGCCCCGTGTCGGTAGATTTACTGGCACGTAAAAAGAACTCCTGCGGGACTAAATTCCGGCACCTCGGCGTCTCCGAAGACCTTAAAAAGTAGTTAGTGGGACGTAAAACAAATAACATTATTATTATTATTATTCTTTCCAGTAGAGCTCCAGTTCCCTTATAATATCGATTCTAGTGATTGGAAAGAACCCTACTTTGTATTTATGGACGTAACATTCCAGCGATAAAGGTGTCTGCAGTTCCAAACTCCTTCTAGTTATTCGTACAGCTATTTTACCACTAAGCAAATTAAACACTCCATAGGGAGCTATAGAGCTTAATTTTGCTCTCTAAAATAAACCACTGTAGTAAGTATGGAGACAACCATCCTATCATCCAAAATATTGAGAATAAGGGTCTAATAGAATTGAATGCTTCCATATCGCGAATTTACTGTAGATCTATTAATTAGAAGTAGTACCCGGGATACAAAATTTGAATATTGTATCATTATGCAGTCTGCTGCACTTAATAGACGAAAGTTAATAATAATAATAATAATAATAATAATAATAATAATAATAATAATAATAATAATAATAATAATAATAATAATAATGCGATGATTAAAATTATTTTAATGTCCCTTGGCCCCTTGATCAGTGTAGTGGTTTTCGGTTCGGAAGGCCCCGTGTTGGACTCTCAACCGGGTCGGGGATTTCAACTGCGTCTAGTGGCTGTTAGTAAACACCTATTCATTTACTCGCATGAGACCACACTCCAACCACCCAAGGACACCCAAAAGTGAAGACATCCGCCCACATTGGTTTGACGTCAGGAAAAGCATTCAGCCTTAAAACTGGCTTTAATCAATACGTAATACCGACCACAAGCAGTTCGGATAAAGGTCAGCAAAGAAGAATTTTATCGCCCTCCAATTGTTATGGATTAAAAATTATCGTTTTTCCAGAAGTTCGCCCTTAGTAGGGGTTCCTTGACATGCTTGTACCTATACATACACACATCTTTTACTTCAGAATTCGGTCCCGTAAGCTTCAGTTCAGAACTGAAGTATTCTAAATTCTAATCAATAACGACCGAGCAAGTGGTTGGCTGTTTGGGGCGCGTAGCTGTAGGGGCTTACATTCGGAAGGCAGTGGGTTCGAACCACACTGTCGGCAGCCCTGAACATGGTTTTCTGTGGTTTCTTATTTTCACACCAGGAAAATGCTGCGGCTCTACCTTATTTAAGGCCACGGTTGCTCACTTTCCACTCACAGCCCTTTCCTATCCTATCGTCGCCATAAGACCTATCTGAGTCGGCGCGATGCAAAGCGACTTGTAAAAAAATTTGAGGTATCTCCAAAGAAAATATTCGGGGCTATCAAATCGGGGGATAAGCAAAGGGATAATAGACAACTGATTTGGAAATAATAGACCGGTGTGTTCCGTTTGGTGCTCGTCATCTTCATGGATACTTTCCAGAGAGTCCTTAGAAAGAATAGAAAAACAACAGAGAATATCGGTGTAACATGAATGTCATAAGCTATGTTAATCAATGAGCTATTTCTGTGCGACTAGGTATAAAATAATGCATTCGAACGCCCTCAGAGTAGTAGTTGGCTAGTCGGTGATCTATTCCAACTACAGCGGTTTCGATCCTTGTTGAAGTCGGCGTCATTTGGGGAAGTGGCAAGACTCCCCACCCCCCGCCTATCCAAGTGAACTAAGCGGTTTGTCGTCCTTTTTCCAGTCTCCCTAACGTTGTACTGGATTTAAGGTCAAACTTTGGAAGGAATTAAATAAAACAACAGTCACTGAAGAAGTCATTAGATCATCATCATCATCTGTTTACCCTCCAGGGTCGGCTTTTCCCTCGGACACAGCGAGGGATCACACCTCTACCGCCTCAAGGGCAGTGTCCTGGAGCTTCAGACTCTTGGTCGGCGGATACAACTGGGGAGTATGACCAGTACCTCGCCCAGGCGGCCTCACCTGCTATGGTGAACAGGGGCCTAGTAGGGAGATGGGAATAATGGAAGGGATAGGCAAGGATGATGGAAGGAAGCGGCCGTGGCCTTACGTTAGGTACCATCCCGGCATTCTCCTGGAGGTGAAGTGGGAAACCACGGAAAACCACTTCGGGGATGGCTGAGGTGGGAATCGAACCCACCTCTACTCAGTTGACCTCCCGAAGCTGAGTGGACCCCGTTCCAGCCCTCGTACCACTTTTCAAATTTCGTGGCAGAGCCGGGAATCGAACCCGGACCTCCGGGGGTGGCAGCTAATCACGCTAACCACTACACCACAGAGCGGCTAGAAGTCATTAGATCCAGAATAAAAACAATTAATAATTAATCCTGAGTTCATCCATACTATGTGTGCATATACCTATGTGGATATACGTGATATTAGTACAAGCAAGACCGAGCTCGATAGCTACAGTCGCTTAAGTGCAGCCAGTATCCAGTATTCGGGAGATAGTAGGTTCGAACTCCACTGTCGGCAGCCCTGAAAATGGTTTTCCGTGGTTTCCCATTTTGACACCAGGCAAATGCTGGGGCTGTACCTTAATTAAGGCCACGGCCGCTTCTTTCCAACTCCTAACCCTTTCCTGTCCCATCGTCGCCATAAGACCTATCTATGTCGGTGCGACGTAAAGCAAAAAAAGTAAAAGCAAGATTATCTTATTGAAGTGCTGACATTACACTCGTTCAACAGTTAAATACAACTTTAGCTCTGAGAAAGGTTAACGCTAGCAACTGACAGGAAATTATAATAAACATTATGCTGAGTTCTGTCATATTACGAGGACAGAATCTAGTTAGTTATTCATTATTGGAATGGATGCTTTCTGATTTCCGAAATATACCACTTGATGGACTACAGTACGTATTGGAATGGCCACGCATTCTCTTGCGAAATATATGAGCATTGATTAATCAGTGCTAGTTACAGGAATGCTCTGTCGCATAGTGGTATGAATGGGCAATAATTTACGATATGGGAGATCCTGCCAGCCATTTCGACAAAAAAGGAGTTGCGTTTAATTGTTCTATTGTCATGTATGTAAGGGATAATCACCTCGCATCATAAAAATAATGACAGTACTTCATTTTGAATTTCAGCGGAAGGAATTTGTCACTGACGCAGAAGACAGGGTATTAAATTTTAGTAACAATGTACGCAGCCAATAGGAGAGCCTCTAACAGATTTACAAAGGTAAGGGATTCTTTTGAATAGAGATTAGACCAACTAGAAATTGCTAAGGTCAAGTAAGATTAGATTTTCTATAGGAATACAATTATAATTTTGTGTGTATACTTCAAATCTTAGCCTGATACTTCGTGTATATATCGCATAGGTACACAAAATTCGAAAGCAGTTCATTTCAACTTTTGTTTGTTTATTTGTTACGACATTACGAGAAAACAGTTTAACATAATTTCTCGAAAATCAGTATTTAAGTTCAGGGATAGGAGGGTTGTGTACCAGGTTATGTATTATTTGATTGGTATACACAGTAGCATAACGCTATTACAGGGGTAAAGACAGGAAATGTCAAATGTCAATATTAGCTCTATCGGAAAGAAAGCTGCACAAAACATACATTTTACGAAATGTAATTTATATCTGATATTTTATGCTTGACGCGCTTTTACCGTACGATGAACAACAACGTAGGAATCAGTGAATGTTGTAATTTTCACAACATTCGAAATATCTATGTAATTAAGAGCTCTATGTAATTTTTCTTGGTAGAAACGGAAATTTCCGATCTTTTATATCTCATACATTTTGAACGGAGACATTCACTCATTTAGATTTTTATTGCTCAGTCCTTCAATAGCGAGCATTGTTTAGTCATTATGGTAACGAACTAACTAGCGATGGAGATGATTGTTATAGTGACTGTTTTCATAACGTGGTCATTAAACCCTTTTTGTTGATTAGAACGAAGATCAAGTACAATAGAAATAAGAAGAAAAACGTGAAGAAACGATCACTTGAAGAAGGAGGGAAAAGTGAATCCTAAAAGGGGTGGTCGTGGGGTTAGAAGCCCAGACCTACCATGTCATAAGCTTCTGAATAACATTACACTGTTTTACTATTGTTGTTGTTAGCTGAAGTGTGACCTGTCTCTCCTGCTGCTGCTCTTCTTCAATACATCGAAAGAGTTGGCCATGTGGTTAGGTAAGCTCAGATGTGAGCTGGCATTCTGGAAATAGTGGGTTTGAACCCCATTGTCGGCAGCCCTAAAATGGTGTACTGTGTTTTCCCATTTTCACAGCAGGTAAATGCTGGAACTGTACCTTAATCAAGCCGGTCTTAAGCCACGTGCAGATTTAGCAAACACGCCCTCGCAAAGCTCATTTGAACTCGCCTGCGAAGTGATCTGATTGGCAAACTTCAGCAGCTGATAAAATGGCAACGGTGCTAGACATCGAATTATTTTTTAAATTATTTATCAACATGCTCTTCCCTCTAACGCTCACATATCCAGTTTACATTGTTTCCGACCGCCCTGCATATAATCCACTGCTTGTTTGAACCTCTTTCTTTTGCAAGTTGCTTTACGTCGCACCGGCACAGATAGGTCTTATGGCGACGATGGGATAGGAAAGGCTTAGGTGTGGTTAGAAAGCGGCCGTGCCCTTAATTAAGGTACAGCCCCAACATTTGCCTGGTCTGAAAATGGGAAACCACGGAAAACCATCTTCAGGGCTGCCGACAGTGGGGTTCGAACCCATGATATCCCGAATACTGGATACTGGCCGCACTTAATCGACTGCAGCTATCGAGCTCGCTGTGCTGAGTAGCTCAGAGGGTAGAGCACTGGCCTCCTGAGCTCAAATTGGCTGGTTGGAACGTGGCTCAGTCCGGTAGTATTTGAAGGTGCTCAAATACATCAGCCTCTATTCAGTAAATTTACTGGAATATAAATGAACTCCTGCGGGGAAATTTCTAGCACTTTGACGTCTTCGAAAACCATAAAAATTGTTAGTGGGGCGTGAAACGAACAGCATTATAATATTATTTTATTTTAACCTCTGATTTTATGTGGTAATGCGAGGAGTCTTCCGGCCACTCTCAGCGTTTTATTAAGTGTTTTTACTTTCCTCTTCACAGGTTTCGGTATATTTTGTTTATTGCATTTGGGTGTCTTTTACTTCTATTATGTTCAATTTAAGTTCAACCTGATCTGTGTAGCATACTGTTGATCGATCGTAAATAAATTTTAAAAAGCCAGTAGTTAAAACTATTATACCGATACACTGAGGCCCGATTGTCATATGGGCGATGTCTCGAGAGGTGATTTTAGAGCAGGGATTTGTTCATGTTATTCGTAGCCGACATGGTCGAGTTTTATATAGTAGTGGGAAGTAGAGAGGGATGCGAGAGGATGTGTGGAATTAGTATTCCGGAGAGACCAAGGCTACAGTGGAATAACAAAACAACAGGACGCATCCCGGATGTTCCGGTCCGGATCCCGTGGCAGGGATCGAGAGTTTCGCCCGCTCGGGACTTCAAGATATGTTGTTTCATCGGAGAAGCTAACTCCAAAAAAAAATCACGTTCATATCTATTGAGACCTGCATCCCCTAGAGAATATGCAACCATGAGACGGTTCAAGAAGTACATGAAACACAGCAACAAGTCAATAAGGTAATGACGTTGAAATGCTTCACAAATGTATGTTAAACATTGGTCATTCATTTCAGTTGAGAGCTAACTGTTAAGCACACCTGTCTAGTCACGAGATTCCTACATCCAAGGGTAGGAGTTCAAATTCGGGCATGACAAGTCAGACCTAACTGATCATTAAGGGCAAGAAAACCTATCTGTACCTTTCAGGACCATTAATCGTCACAGGGACGTTAAACACTTCTTGTCAGTACACCGTTCATTTAAGCACTTGTTTCACATCATTACGAATGCATTACCTTATGTATTTGTGCATTAGCCAACAAAAATATATAGTTTTCATCAATTTCGCAGTTTAAATGATTATGGCTGTGATAATCTGAGCACTGGTAGGTAATAGTGTACTGGTCACGTTCAGTGAAAGTATTGCTCATATGGTCGGTAGTGCACTTATGGGTCTATTAGGAGAACAAACAAATAAACAAACTAGCAGACAAACAATAAGGCCGTGGCACATGAACCCAATGGAAAAAACGCTGCTTTGCTAGATAGCCTGCAGTTATTGGAAATTCATGTGGTTAGCGTCACGATATTATCATGTTATTGCTTAGGTTTCTAGACTAGATCTACAGCCTCGCATATCTGAAACGTTCCTCCCGCTCCTGGAGAACCCAACGACCTTCCGGACTGAATGCTCAACAAGTACAGAAATAATTTCTCACTATTTTCATGAAAATACATTTCATGATATTGCATTTAAGGGCCTTAACATATATTTCAAATTTCAAGGTATGAATTCTCGTAGAATTTAAATGTAATGTGAAGAATATAAGTTTGGTGCGGGAAGCTTAGTTTTCATTTCCAACTGATGATTGTTGTTTTTAGGGGCCTAACATCTTCATTATTTATCCACAGTACTTTTTGAGAGTAAAGATTCCACATAACATGCTCTTCATGCCAACCAGTCCAGACAACTACTGTGCTGGACAGATATATGATATCAAAATATCTGTTTATTAACTGGAGTTTTAAAGTATGAAAGCAGGGAGAATGATTGTCTTTTCCTTTTACAAGCAAACCCTTTCAAACCAAGCCTTTGTTATAAAGAGCACGGCTTTTGTCGAATTTATCCGCTACTACAACTTTTGAAATATCTTGTGCCTGTCCACGGATTTGTTTGTTACTGCTTCTGATAGCATACTGCCATTTCTTATGATTTGTTGAAAATAAAAGAATAAATTAACATCTGCTTACAATCCAAACCACACCTATCGTTTTTTCGTCTCGAAATACCGTTATGTGACAATGTTGAGGGGAGAATACTGACCCGTAGCACATGTATCAACCGGGCGAGTTGGCTGTGCGGTTATGGGCGCGCACAGCTGTGAGCTCGCATCCGGGAGATAGTGGGTTCGAACCCCACTGTCGGCAGTCCTGAAGATGGTTTTCCGTGGTTTCCCATTTTCACCCCAGGCTGTAACATAATTAAGGCCACGGCCGCTTCCTTCCCATTCCTAGGCGTTTCCCTTCCCATCGTCGCCATAAGACCTATCTGTGCCGGTGCGATGTAAAGCAAGTAGCAAAAAAAAAAAACTGCACATGTATCACTTAGAATGAAACTTAAATGATATAATTCATGCAATACTGAGCCTAAGATGAGAGAACCTTTCTGGTCAAAGTTTTGAGCTTATCATTAAATTTTAAATTACTGTCACTTCTTTACTATCCTCGTCACTGCTAGTGACCTCATTCCTCAACTTAGTAAGAATGAACTCCTATTACGTAAGATGTGGTTTAATTAACGACTTTATATTAGCATTATTCATACTCTGACTTGTTGATGCTTGATCCATTGCCCCTTTGCTGCCTTGCATTCCATATTGCTCAAAATTATGTTATTCTTATCCCGGTCGGAGATCCACTACCTTTTGAAATTGAGCAATAATTTCCTTCCTCCTTCCTTTAGTTTATGGCAAGAATCTCATATTCATTATTATTTCTCTTAGCCTTGTGAGAGGTATGCCATTCTATGTCATTCTATGCTCCCTTTCCCTTTTCTCATCTAATTGGAAAATTGTCTCCGATTTGGGCTTCAATCCTACTCTACCGAACACTTAGAATGTGTTAAAATGTTGCAAACGATAACTTAGGTATTTTTCTTGAAGCTGCAGCAACTAAACTATTTTTAAAATATATTCCTTTCAATCTTATCATCCTTGTTACTCAAACTGTTGTTCTTAAAAGACTATTGAGTTATACAGCATTTTCCTCAGGTATTCCACTTAGTTCAGATCCCTCTTATACAGTGGCTTTGCACCCTTTCATATCTCCTTCTTCACTTTATTTATTCCCTTTTTGGTTTTGACCCATCCATGGATTTCTTCGTGGAGATTGGCCCAGTTCCCCTTTCCTGAAATTATTGAAATATTTGAATTCCTTTCTGCTGCGCTGCACTCTAATTTGCTCTACACCTTATTATGAATTTTCATGAGCTTACCTGATCGTAGGTTATTATTTATCACTTATCAGTGGCCACTGGCATATTTCTATGAGAACACTTTGCTCTAAGTCTTGGATCATTTTGAGTAACAACACAGTTGACTTGCCCTCACAGACTGTCACTTGGTAGCATACCAAAAACAAATGTCGACTGTTACTCGATGGTAGAAGTGTATCATACCGTTACAATTGGAGGAGATCAAATTATATCTTCTACCTGAATGGAAATATTCAGATCTGAAAGGATTAACGTTGCACTAGCACAGGTATGGAACAGGAAAATACTAGGACCAGGAAAGAGATGGCTGTGATCTTTCAAGTTATAGCGTCGGCATTTTCCTTGTGTGAAAAAGAGAAACCACGGAAAGCACCTTCAGAGCAGCTGACGGTAGAGGTCCAAAATTTTATCTCTTGACCTAGAGCTTACAATTATATGACCAGTACAACGTTGCCAACTCGTTCGATAATGGTGGTAACAATGACAGAATGTTATTCAAAACAAGGCTCTCAGAAATGATTGATTACATGGATGATTAAATTATTATTATTATTATTATTATTATTATTATTATTATTATTATTATTATTATTATTATTATTATTATTATTATTATTATTATTGTTGTACAATTTGTTTTATGTCACACCGACAGATATCGGTCTTCTAGTGACGGTGGGAAAGGAAAAGGGCTAGGAGTGGGAACGAAGCGGCCGTGGCTTTAATCATGGTACAACCCCAGCATTTGCCTTGTGTGAAACAGAAAAGCACGGAAAATCATCTTTAGGGCTGCTGGAAGTGGGTATCGAACCCACTAACTACCTAATACAACAAGCTGATAGCTACTTGAAGCAAACCACGCGGCCACCTGCTCGGTACTCTTTAATTAGTGAGGTCCGTCATGCAAATGGTAAAGGCATTTAGCTAGATTGTAGGAAACTGCCTGTGTTCGAGTGGTTACTGTAAGGAAAGTTCGGGAGATCCGACATACAGGGGAACTCGACACTTTTAAATTTAGCACCGCTGGTAACCACTGTAATCTACAGGTCAAACTTTTAGCTACATTCCTTGAAAGTGTGCATTTATATGCTGATGGTCATCCTTTAATGTGAAGATCAGCATTATAAATACAACACATCCGAATAGTTGAAGCTGAGTAAGCAAGTGACTTGGTGATTAAACAGAAGCTTAATATAATATACTGAATATGTTGTGTAAGGATGCTGTATACATAATATTTAAGGTTAGGCACATTAAACAAGGTTTGGAGAAGCTGCCATGTCATGGCCAAGACGCCAAGTATTCAGCTTGGCAAATACTGCCCCTGTTACCCACCAGTGGGACTCGGGTAGATCTCGACACAAGAAGCTGGGGTGTCAAAATATCCCTGAATCTTAATTTTACCAGCGCATTTCGAAAATGTGGCATTTATCCGTACAATCCCGTTATCCTCCATGACGACATTTTTTAATATGACCTTGTGTTGGATGAAAATGGTTCAAGTCATGTAGATGGTGGAGGGGATATAACTGTAGGGTATAATGCCAGTAGTCCTACAATATCACAAGAACATGAAGCTTAGCCTGTCTTAACATCAATCAGTTGCTCAATGCAGGAACTCTCCCCTGTTACAATATTAAGACTACCATCCGGAAAAGGAAGAGCGCAAGAATACGCCATGGTAACTTCACAGGATTACCGAAAAAATCTAAGGTAGTGAAAACGCCAGAATGAAAAGAATTCTTCAGATCGAAAGAACTCTGCGAGCCGGCAACGGCGAAGCTAGTCTCAAGCAGCCTTAATCGCTCAGAGAATTACTGCGCGGTATGTGATAGATATTTCTATGATAAAGACTGTTTTAGGCATGCGTCCAACATAGTAGGGAATGCACGAAATAGTTCCACGAGATGGTGTGGAAAATGGTATCCATGAACGGGTAATATGTAGGCGTACTCACTGTGTACAATAGTTATATCACTATTTCGAGGTCTTACCTAGTGTCAGATTATCCCTAAGCGCGGGAAGAGTGGACATTTTTGCATCTTTTCTTTATCGGATTCTTAAAACTGTTAAGTAATTTAATTTTGGCATTCATATCAGAAAATATAAACTAACTGTGTATAAAATCACCAGCTTTTTATTTATAAATGTAGTCCAGGTGGTATGTTATCTGGCATCTTATTCGTCAACAGCGATTGCAGAGGGTCGTCTCGAAACCATTTGCAATTACATACTACGATCCTAGAAGGGGACGAAACATGGTTTTCATTGGTCAGCTCTGAAAGACGTCCTTTCCACGTCATGGGCGTGAACTTATTCGCACCAATTCATCTACTAGATGCAGTAAAGAATATACGCCTCAACCCAGGATCGAACCCTCGACCTCCTGCATCCTAACCCAAAACTCTATACACTGCATCACTTGTACGGCATGACTAATATGTGCTGACAGGGGTAGTTACCCTACATGTGGTTACAGTGTTGCCAGATTGCCACTCTTCAACGTCCCTTTTCTGCCGGATATACTAGCAGGACGAACTTTTGTGAGACTTTTTTTATTGCTGGCATGTGAGGAGTAGCGCGGCGACGCCCGAGTGCGCGAATTTCAGTTCATCCTGTATATTGGTATATTATTACTACACATACAGGATAGTCGGAAACAACGTGAACTGGGTATATGAGCGTTGGAGTGTTGCTCGTACTGACAAGTAATTTGAAAGAAATACTTCGATATCTAGCGCCATTGTCAATTTATCAGCTACTGAAATTAGCCAATCACATAGCTTGGTGGGACGATGTTGATAAATTTTCAGGTGACTTGGACCGCCTTGAGAGTTATGCCGAGAGATCAGCAACTAAAACAAACACACCGTGGCTTTCAGCCTGTGTCACCGTAGCGTGCTTGCTATGGCGTGATCCTATCACCCGGGAGGTCGGTATTCCAATTCCTATCTTGACGAAGTTCTGTCTCAGATCGGTGTGCTCCTACCGGTCTCAAGCCACGTACACTCGTGATCACAAGAATTCCGGCTGGAAAGGTAACATTTGGGCTAGATTTTGGCCAACCCTGAGGAAGAAGGGGAATTAAGCGAGGCAACGTCATTTGTGTTCGTCTTCCAGGAGGTGTGACCTGTGACGTTACGCAGTTAGCTCAATCCCAACACCATTTTCTCAGGGAATGATGAAGGTGTTTCTACGGTTAAACTTTCTGGATATACTGGCTTCTCCTAATCAAGGAAACAATTATTTAACTGTAATTTAATTGTGAAGAAATGTGCTCGATATAATCCCGCCCCAACAGGTATGGAATTTAAGTGTTTGATCAGCGCTGACTTCATAGGAACGGTCTTCCAAACACCATTGCGTCTCTGATAATCATAATTAATGCCAGGATGATTTTACTTTGGTTGTTGAGAATTTATTATTATTATTATTATTATTATTATTATTATTATTATTATTATTATTAGACCCTATGGGAAATAAACTCAGAAATTATTTAAAATTCTACGGCCTTATAAAGGTGCAAAAATTGTTCACAATAAGAAAGAATTTTTATACCACATAGCAGTTCGCGAAAAGAAAAGACAGGAAAAGACTGAGCTACTTACAAGGAAAGGTACCCAACTGCCGTCACTGAATTTTGAACGAGAAAAGTTTATTTATGTTTCAGAACATCAGAAACGATATCTGGTGCAATTTGACGTGCTATAGCCCGCTGGAAGTGTCAGGAGGTGGATGTGAGTATGGAGCGCAAAGAAAGGAGTAGACGCAGAACCGGTCTGGTAGTTAGGTATTAGAGGTGCATGTGACCTGTTGTATGCATAGTCTGTTACAAAATGATACCATATGTGGTCGTTGTTAGTGGATTTCTTTTATATTTCGGAGGAAAAGCCATCTAGGGTAGTTCGCATGGTTTACGAACAGATGAGAAAACAACTACTTGATGAAGACGTTCTTGTTGATGAGTATAGAAATCTTATGGCAGTTAGAGAAGTCAGCGATGAAGATGATATTGAATGCGATTTCCGGGATGATCCAACTATAAATCTAGAAAATCAGACGATTTCAGAAAGCGGTCCAACATAATGTGACAGTGACGAGAGCAGTGGTTCCTCGTATTATCCCTCACCACGAAGGAATAACAGAACACCATTTCTTAAAGATTAATTGGTCGATACATACAAAACCTGGGCGAAGCAACCAAGTGGAAATGATCATTCACAATGGTGCCCTCCTGGAGTAGCCCAGGACATGTCCTTTAGAGTCAAATTCACTACCGTAATGGCAGAAAAAGACAAATAAAGAGCAGGACCGTTTTGAAAAACTTCGAAAAGACGCTCAAACGACATGGCAGAAACAGGAAGGTGCTACAAGAGAGAACAAATAACGAGGTACTGATCGGTTCATTGCGATTAAAAAACACATGGAATTATACACGACCGAATACTGCGAATCTGGGCCATGTGTATTAAGGCACAAGTTGATCCAAACAACCCCTTAATATTCAAAGCTTCTAAATTACGCCTGCAGCGGTCAAGGAGAAAAGCGAGATTGTTTCTCGCAAGATCACGTATAAAGTTGGCGGAAGATTTGTTGATGATTCCGCTGATATAGAAGAGAAAGTTGTTGAGGTTGTTACGGAAGTAAGGCGTTTCATTGAAGAGTATAATTTTACACCATGGCAGATAATTAATGCAGATCAGTCAAGCTTTTGTAAAGAGAAACGTTCTGGGAGAACTCTAGCCGTTAAGAGAGCAACGATGATTTATGGCACAGTGCGTTGATGATAAAGCCTGTTATTGTAATGGATGGCACCCTTCTTCCACACATGAATGTGTTTGTCTCGCAATCCAGTGGAAAATTTCCAGCAAGCATGACACATGAATTACCCAGTGTGAAAGCATGTGCTAGCACATTACCAAACATGACAAAATGGGATTCGAAATTGTTCCTGGTACAGGTGTTATGGCTGGATTTGCATGGCAGAGATCGAATTCTTCTTTTGATTGATTCTTGAACAGCAAATATACCAGGTGGCTCTCGAACGCCGTACTTTCTACTTATAAATGCCCCGCATGCATAATTGATGAATGGGATGTCTACCAAGTGATTTCCACAGGGGAACTATTGCCAGCGGGCAGGTTATGTCAGAATACGAAGAGGTAAGAAACGGAGTGTCGCTCGCAGCATGTTACTCAGCGCTACCGGTCTAATGCACCCCTTGTATTAGTAAACATCGTTTTCGTCCACATACTTCTAGGCTTGTGTATGGTACAGTCGCATTATATTTGCTGTCTGCATATCGGCAATGGCTAGTGTGATCAGCAGCGGTGAATACACAGACATTATTTTAAGCTGGACAACCTGGTCGAAGTGCAACAGAAGCTCCAAACAGACGTATGCCTTCTACACACATATTTCGCCGAACAGTAATAGTTTTTGTTCCATACAATCAACTCTTTTATCGGGTTGAATGTCTACACGTGTATAAATTAATAAGTTATTAGATTTAATTTACTGCACCTTTGACGTGTCTACAAACAGTAGCGGCGGTTAGGGGGTGGGGTGAGGATGGACAGTCGCTCCCACTCCCACTTTGTAGAGTAAATATTAAATTTTATTTCACTTTAGCCAGCTGGAACTAGGAATTATTTAAAAAAGCTATTTGTACAAGCCTATATTGTCTTATATGCTAAATCTTTCCTTTATTGTATAGCGCTACGGCAAGTAGTGGAGACTTTGCATATGCTGTGAGGATGAGTAGTAAGGGTACATATTTTTTTGCCGAGGTCGTGGCCACTGTTTTATAATTCACCCGCTTGCCGCGCGCATTCGTCAGCTTGGCAGTCTCTTTATTGTCTGTTAGTTTCTTAGTGTGTATTCAAATACAAAATGATGTTTAATTGCATAATCATGCCGTACATCTATGTAATTGTACCGGGTGAGCTGGCCGTGGGGTTACGGGCGCGCGGCTGTGTGCTTGCACTCGGGAGATAGTTGTTTCGAATCCCACTGTCGACAGCCCTGCAGATGGTTTTCCGTGGTTTCCCATTTTCATACCAGGCAAATGCTGAAACTGTACCTAAGTTAAGACCACGGCCGCTTCCTTCCCATAAGTTCTATCTATGTTGGTGCGACGTAAAGCCAATTTAAAAAAGATATTTAATTGTAATTTCAACGCGAGAGAATACCAACTTTACTTTCAACGGACTAAATTATTTCGTTTGTATTGTGTTTTTTATATATGAATATAATTAATCTGCCCGTAGATTATTCGTAATAATAGTGTTTTTTGAGATTTTGATTTAATGCTGTATAATAAAATTTTCAGCAGGTCTCACAAACATACTACGGGGCATTTACTTACACTGACTGACAGAGCAAATGCAACACCAAGAAGGAGTGG
Source organism: Anabrus simplex (assembly GCF_040414725.1). Taxonomy (NCBI): domain Eukaryota; kingdom Metazoa; phylum Arthropoda; class Insecta; order Orthoptera; family Tettigoniidae; genus Anabrus; species Anabrus simplex. The sequence continues at coordinate 844,170,263 of NC_090266.1, read as the reverse complement.
TCAGAACTTTATGCCAATTGCAGGGTAGACTGACGTCACTGAGGTATGCTCATGATGTGAAATGCGCCGCTGTGCTGCGCACGTAGCGAACGATAAATGGGACACGGCGTTGGCGAATGGCCCACTTCGTACCGTGATTTCTCAGCCGACAGTCATTGTAGAACGTGTTGTCGTGTGCCACAGGACACGTGTATAGCTAAGAATGCCAGGCCGCCGTCAACGGAGGCATTTCCAGCAGACAGACGACTTTACGAGGGGTATGGTGATCGGGCTGAGAAGGGCAGGTTGGTCGCTTCGTCAAATTGCAGCCGATACCCATAGGGATGTGTCCACGGTGCAGCGCCTGTGGCGAAGATGGTTGGCGCAGGGACATGTGGCACGTGCGAGGGGTCCAGGCGCAGCCCGAGTGACGTCAGCACGCGAGGATCGGCGCATCCGCCGCCAAGCGGTGGCAGCCCCGCACGCCACGTCAACCGCCATTCTTCAGCATGTGCAAGACACCCTGGCTGTTCCAATATCGACCAGAACAATTTCCCGTCGATTGGTTGAAGGAGGCCTGCACTCCCGGCGTCCACTCAGAAGACTACCATTGACTCCACAGCATAGACGTGCACGCCTGGCATGGTGCCGGGCTAGAGCGACTTGGATGAGGGAATGGCGGAACGTCGTGTTCTCCGATGAGTCACGCTTCTGTTCTGTCAGTGATAGTCACCGCAGACGAGTGTGGCGTCGGCGTGGAGAAAGGTCAAATCCGGCAGTAACTGTGGAGCGCCCTACCGCTAGACAACGCGGCATCATGGTTTGGGGCGCCATTGCGTATGATTCCACGTCACCTCTAGTGCGTATTCAAGGCACGTTAAATGCCCACCGCTACGTTCAGCATGTGCTGCGGCCGGTGGCACTCCCGTACCTTCAGGGGCTGCCCAATGCTCTGTTTCAGCAGCATAATGCCCGCCCACACACTGCTCGCATCTTCAAACAGGCTCTACGAGGTGTACAGATGCTTCCGTGGCCAGCGTACTCTCCGGATCTCTCACCAAACGAACACGTGTGGGATCTCATTGGACGCCGTTTGCAAACTCTGCCCCAGCCTCGTACGGACGACCAACTGTGGCAAATGGTTGACAGAGAATGGAGAACCATCCCTCAGAACACTATCCGCACTCTTATTGACTCTGTACCTCGACGTGTTTCTGCGTGCATCGCCGCTCGCGGTGGTCCTACATCCTACTGAGTCGATGCCGTGCGCATTGTGTAACCTGCATATCGGTTTGAAATAAACATCAATTATTCGTCCGTGCCGTCTCTGTTTTTTCCCCAACTTCCATCCCTTTCGAACCACTCCTTCTTGGTGTTGCATTTGCTCTGTCAGTCAGTGTAATAAATAACATAACACAAAGAAATAATTTTAGGAACGTCGGTATTAGCTTCCGTTGAAATACGATTGCAAGTGCGTGTATAAATTAATAAGTTAGTAGATTTCCTTTTCTGCATCTTTGGCTTGTCTACAAACAGTAGCGACGAATAGGGGGTGGGGCGAGGAGGGATAGTCGCCCCCCCCCACACACACTTTGTGGAGTAAACATTAAATTTTTATTCCACTTTAGCCAGCTGAAACTAGGAATTATTTTTTTAAAATGCTGTTTGTACAAACCTTGTTATCTTATCTGCTAATTCCTTCGTTTATTTTCTTTAATTATTAACATAATTATTGACGGAAATACGCACAAAATGCTGTTCGTCGCGGCTAACCAATTTGTATAGCACTACGGCAAGTAGTGGAGACTTAGCATGTGCTGTGAGGAAGGGTAGTAGGGGTACATATTTTTTTTTGTCGATGTCGTGGCACATAACAAAGTTCATTTCCATAGGCACAAAATACAATTTCGGAACAAGTCAGATAGAGGACCGGACTGCCTTATTGAGCAGACACAACACATCACTCAGAAGGTGATTTAACATACTTATTACACATGAATAAATAAATAAATAAACGGGCGAGCTGGCCGTGCGGTTAGGAGCGTGCAGCTGTGAGCTCGCATCCGGGAGAGAATGGGTTCGAATCCCGCTGTCCGCAGCCCTGAAGATGGTTTTCCGTGGTTTCCCATTTTCATACCAGGCAAATGCTGGGGCTGTACCTTAACTAAGGCCACGGCCGATTCCTTCCCATTTCTAGGCCTTTCCCGTCCCATCGTCGCCATAAGACCTATCTGTGTCGGTGCGACGTAAAGCAACTAGCAAAAAAAAGGTGACAGGGGAAATCGGAGTACCCGGAGAAAAACCTGTCCCGCCTCCACTTTGTCCAGCACAAATCTCACATGGAGGGACCGGGATTTGAACCATGGTACCTTGTTGGCATAACAGTTTAAAAATATGGCTTGTTTAGACTAGTTACTGCAGATATTTCAGCTTGAACGCCTGAATGTTCTCTTACCAGGAGTTTTAAGAGTTCAAGAGAGCCGGCTGTTTTAGTGTTTGAAACAACTTAACAACCAACTTCCTGGATGAATACAACAACTCCCAGAAACTATATGAATTAACTAAGTATGTAGCTGCTTTTCAGCGTAAGATATTATTTATAGTCTGTGCCACATGGGAAACTATTTCATTTGAGGTCTTTTATATGCAGTAAAAAAACACTCATGCTCATAAAAACCGGGACACCTTGAAAGACTAGAGATAAGAAGTTCATATTCAGAGAACATGTGTACTAGTACGTAGTGAAGAAATGATTAGCATTTGAACTATGTCGGCACTCAGGTTCAAGGTCCACATCGATATCTCGGTGAAACACCACCGACTGGTAAAATGTGTCTGCAGCTCTCGTTGTCGCTATAAACCGAAGGTAATAGATCAGTGTAAATTGATCAGACGTGCAGGATGCCTCGCAGACGTATGAGAGAACCGTACCGTCAACTGAGTGAGTTTGAAAGAATGCACATTACTGGCATGAGAGAACGTGATGCATCCATCCGGGAAATTGCTGCTCGTGTGGGATGAAGTGTGTCGGCAGTGCAACGGGTGTGTACAGAATGGTTCACAGAAGACCTTAGAACACGACGAGATGGGTGTGGTCGCACCATCCAGACCACTCCCCGAGAAGATCGAAACCTCACCTGAATGGCACTGGAGGACAGATATGCGTCCTCCTCGGCTCTGGCGCAACAGTGGAACAGTGTATTACTTCGTACACTATCAGGAGTGACAGCTCGTCGCCATTTATTACGGTCTGTGTTATCGGCGCGTCGTCCACTTCTCCACCTATCTTTGACTAATGCGCATAAATATGCTAGACTGCAATCGTGTATGGTACGACTTGACTGGGCATAGGAATGCCAGCATATAGTCTTTCGGTCGAATCCAGGTTCTGTTTGTTTGAAAATGATGGCCGCATTTTGGTTCGCTGCAGACAGGGAAGATGCATCACATTGACTGCGTTCGCTCAAGACATGCTGCTCCAACTCAATGCCTTATGGTGTGGGTTGCTATTGGGTACAACCAAAAATCACAGTTGGTGTGTGTTCAGGTCACTGTGACCAGTTTGACCTATGTGAATGACATTCTGCGACCCGTAGCCTTACCCTTTCCGCATGACACCGCGGACGCCATATTTCAGTAGGACAATGCGAGGCCACATGCTGCTGCACGAACACGTGCCTTCTTGTTGTCACAGGATATCAAACTATTGCACTGGCCCACCCGATCACCGGACTTGTCGCTAATCGAAAATGTGTGGGATATGGTGAAACGACAGGTGCGGCGCTGTGACTCAATGCCAACCAAGAAAGATGAACTGTGGAACCAGGTTAATGCAGCATGTATGGCTATACCCCAGGACGCCATTCGCACCTTATACGCGTCGATGCCATCACGCATGGAACAATTTATCAGTGCCCATGAAAGACTCAATGCATAGCAGGTAACAGGACACCTGCTGAACCTAGGTGACTGAAATGGTAATCGCTTCTGCAGAACATACCAGTGAACATTTCCTGTGAATATGAACTTCCTATCTCTAGTCTTTCACTTTGTTCTGTTTTATGAACATGAGTGTATTTTGATCTGGCACAAGTGATATTTGATATATGCTTTACGTCGCACCGACACAGATGGGTCTTATGGCGACGATGGGGCAAGAAAGGCCTAGGAATGGGAAGGAAGTGGCCGTGGCCTTAATTAATGTACAACCCCAGCATTTGCCTGGTGTGAAAATGGGGAAACAATGGAAAACCATCTTCAGGGTGCCGACAGTGGGGTTAGAACCCACTATCTCCTGGATGCGAATTCACATCTGCGCGCCCCTTATCACACGGCCAAGTCCACCGGTCAAGTGAAATTTTCGTGGAGAGCAACCCATTTAGTGTATAGGATAAAGTGTCTACATGACAGCCCCTGGCTGGATAATTCTGAGTAACTACTTGAGACCAAAACGCTGTCCATATGACATTCACTATACTGAAGAATTCTTACGTACACTGCGTTCTGTACAAATCTCGTTGTCTACAAGCCGGCAAATACATTGCTCACTGTTTGCAATATTAAAGATAATCAAACTAACTCCTCCTCTTCAATTACCAACTTAGTTTTTCACTGTAAACAACTTAACCCATCTGAAGTTTCCTAACCACTTTAATATTTGTGATTAACCACCTGCAAATTATTTCGTGTGTGGTATATGAACCTTAGCATAGCTCAAAGTATATTCATTTAAGATATTCGTTTTTAGTTGTACTTATATTTCTACTTTAATTAAATATTATATATTCTAAGCGGGTAATAAAGCGCTACACAGTGTATCAAGAGAGGAACTGAAGGAAATAAATCGGGAAGAGCACATTTGTGCACGGTAAGTTGATCTGCTGGTGAATCAAGGCAAGACGCAGTACATGGAACTGGGCAGAAGGCAAGGGCAGGAGTAATCCCTTGGGATAGATGACTTCAGGTTCATGGAGATGAATCTGTTTATGTACCTGGGATCCCTGTTTGGCAGTGACAGCAACATTTCAATGGACATTGAAGAGCGAATGGCAGCGGGTTCCAGATGATATATTCGCTTAAAGCGGCGCTCAGTGAAAAATCAGTTTCAGGTAACAACAAGGTGAGAATCTACAACACCATGATATGCCTTATGGTACTATAACTCACTAATCTGGGAACTGACGAAGGGAAGAAAAGAAAAATTCTTCATTTTGAAAGGAAAGTTATAAGAAAAATCTGGACAATGGAACGTGGAGAACATGAAGTCTATCTCTTGGTGCAGCAACCAGCTATCTTGAAGAAACGGTTATGTGCCGGAAGCGACCACACTAAGCTCATGCCGCTATTGACCTAATGGGTTAACCATCGTGCCGCATGTGACCATGTCGCTGATATAGCGTAATTACGTTCTGAAACAATATTTAGGAATGACCTGCTGAAGCTCCATATTATCCTACAGATAAATTCTCTAGTTACCAGCTACTACAAAGACTGGTTTGGTATTGGGCTTTGAAAGGCCACTTTTTCGTTGTTAGTTTAAGATTCCTTAGAAAATGCTTCAGCAAAATTGCTTTTTCAACAAAGATTTAAAATAGCTATCCCTTTTGTTTTGAAAATTTTCAGCAAAACTGCTACAAAGATTTTAAAAAGCTAGCTATTTATAGTTAGAAAAATGTATAGTCAAATTAACATAATAGTGGAATAACCGATCCGTTTCAGTACTGCCATTCATTCTCACATATATACATATGTTACTTTTTTGAAGAATGTGGCCCAAAGTGAGAAACTAAATTTCACACATATGATTTATACACGTAGACTTACATACTAGGTGAGATATGATGTTAATTTTCCTAACAACTTAGTAATAAAAATATTAAATTTGAACCATCAAAATGTTGATATTTTTGCTATTTGCTTTAGGTCGCACCGACACAGATATGTCTTATGGCGACGATGAGAGAGGAAAGGCCTAGGAATGGAAAGGAAGCAGCCGTGGCCTTAATTAAGGTACAGTCCCAGCATTTGCCTGGTGTGAAAATGGGAAACCGCGGAAAACCATCTTCAGGGCTGCCGACAGTGGGGTTCGAACCCACCATCTTCCGATTATTGGATACAGGCCGCACTTAAGCGACTGCAGATATCGAGCTCGGTTTTGATATTTTTCGTATTTATATATTATATTTTTATCATATATAACTCAATGTATTCAAACATATTTGCAAATCTCCGTCGTACTCGAAGCGATTGAGAACTATGTCCAGATTGATGTACTTTTTCTCTTTTCTTTCTAACTACTCCTCCTAGTTCACGCGACATGAGGGTAAACGAGACCTCCATCGCCGTCTCTTTTAATTTTTGATCTAAAAGAAAGACGTTCCATATCTTCCGATGCATCGTTAGGTTATCCATCCACTGCCCCACCATATAGTCCAAGAACTGTGTGTGAGTTTATCATTTCCTCCAGGGGTGATTTCCATTATATTAAGCCAAATGTCTTCCAAGTGAATATAAGGAATATGTATTAAAGCAGCACATTGCTGGTCTGTATTTCTCCATTGCTCAATTCCTAAATAATCTACTCGAAGGCCCAAGGATTGGATTTTCTGCCACAAACACCGGCTGAAATGAAAGTAGAATCCTGAGACAGTTTCTTGTGATAGCTTAAGTTGAATGGTTGATATCATCGCGACTTCAAAATCAGCCTTCATTACGGAATATCTCCATAGGGGATTCTATTCATTAATAGCAATTAGCGTTTGAAAATTTCTATGTCTTGTTTGGTAATAGAACATAAAGAGTTGGGCAGACGTTTACTTCGTTATCTGTGCTCCCAATGTCCACGTGGATGGTATTCAGCGGCCAGAAATGTGTGGGACAACTCTTCGAAGTGCCATTAAAGAAACAGGTGGAGCCTTGCTGTTGTAGAAGCCTAATTGAATTTTCACCCCCCGAAAATTATTATTTTCTGGTCTTGGTCAATATTTTTTTCAGCAACTGGAAAACTCTCAACAGATTATCAGTTACGACATTTTCATCATTGGATTTAGGGTTTTGTTCGGTTCCAAGAGACTGCTTCTTATCTCGATAGTACATACCTTTCGCTCCGTCGTATTTTGGGACTTTTGTCATGAGTTCATAGCCTACTGAATACAGTTTTGAAAATTCCTCCTCATATATCAGGTTTACCGGTAAGGATCCTTCTTCTCTTGTTCTTTTTCTACAGTTGTAACTTTTTATATTTAATTCTGTTTCAGCCACGTCTGGACGCACATGAGTGTTCGGTGCTGTTGTCTACTAGAGTATACTGCAAAGTAGTCTTGATCCTTTCTCGAACTTGCTTCGCTTTTCCTCGGTACTAAATCATGTTATGAACAGCTAAATTGATCTGTAAATACTGTTTGTAAATATAAAAAAATTTGTTTGTATGGTTACCAGACATTAAAAATTACGTAATAATATCTATAACCATTAGACTTCCATGTAACATTCTACATAATCTGTTACGGATATATTTTTCGTGACTGTTTTTATTTCAAAGCAACACGTGACAGAACATTACCCCTTGAATGTTTTCTGTGTCTCAAAGACGTTTAACAGAAACTTAAATAGCTCCTGCGTAATTATTTGAATTTATTTGAATATGTAATATTATTGGTTGCAATTTGTTCTGTTTCCGTATTGGTTGTACCCCATTCTGTTCCTAGCCTTTCCTTTCTCAAACGTAGTCTTGGTGGCTGGCTGCGCGCAGTGCTTCCCTCTCATTTCCCCTTTATTTCTCAGACAAGTTACTTGTCTAGATTGCGGTTATTTTCGAACCCAAGCCTGCTAACTGCGAGCATCAGTGTGTAAGTCTTGAGTATATGTTGAGTGATGGGTTGTTGACTGTAGCAATGAATGGACAAGTATTTGAAATCTCTGTGTGTGTTTCGTATACGTACCGGGCTCGTAGCCCAATATGCACCCTTGCTCTGATCGGCACTATAGCATTATTGCTTTAACATTTTTCTTGCTTGGGCCAGCATGCCACATTCCTCTTTTTATTTTCTGTGTGCTTCAAGTAATATCTTCGTCAGAACATTAACTATGTAGTTTATTCTGAATTAACTTAGTTATTTGCAATCAGTCGAAGTACGTACGCTCCAATTATTGGAGAACTTTCTTTTGGGAATTGTAACTTACCTGTCTTCAGACCTATGTTTGCTCTTTGCAAAAGTATGCAAATTGTGTAATGTTTTGTTCCTCAGGTGTGTAAATATGAATTACAGATGATGAGCTGGTTTGTTAAAAACTTTGGATCCACCTTCGCATCCCCTCTGACTAGTACCTTTACCTTATGCTTGTACCGTCTCAAATGTTAATTACTCCAAGAAAATTAGCAATACATAAAATAAACAGCATTTGGGATGAACTTAATATTAATTGTCATTTTTGGGAAAAATATTGATGCTATATTTAATTTAATTATTTTAGGGACACAGGGTAGTGAGTTGGGAATAGAACTAACCACAATAATATACATGTTTTAATGATGCGCTGGCCTTCTGACCCCAACATGGCAGGTTCGATCCTAGCTCAGTCCGGTGGTATTTGAAGGTGCTAATATACGTCAGCCTCGTGTCGGTAGATTTACTGACACGTAAATTAACTCCTGTGGGACAAAATTCCGGCACCTCGGCGTCTCCGTAAAACCGTAAAAATAGTTAGTGGGACGTAAAGCCAATAACATTATTATTATTAAGAATACTCAAATATTGCACATTATGGCGTGATTTATGCATTCATTTCCAGAAAATATATATTTAAATTCCAGGTGTAAAATGTTATTTCCTAATGAATTTTTCTCTAATGGTGCACATTTTGCAGACTGTGGCCCAAAGTGAGAAACTAAACTTCCCACATATGATTTATAGACGTAGATGTACGTACTAGATGAGATATGATATTAATTTTCCTAACAACTTAGTCATAAAAATATTAAATATGAACCATCATATTTTGATACTTTTGGTATGTAATATATGTTTGTGATCAACAATAAACTTATTTTCAAGATATATTTCACTTTTTATATAGCTACTACCCCAGTGGATACGCTCAACAAATATTACTTGAATTGGTTCAACAGTTTCAGAGAAAAGTGTAACTTTAGAAATAAATACATTAACAAACGATTTACACATGAAATTATTTATTTCCTTGTTTGGAAACTGAATGCATAAATGATGCCATACTTTTTGTTCTGGTTTAAAGAAGAACTATATAATGCATATGTGTTCTATGTGTAATAGGATGAGAATAAGGTGACATCATATACATATTGTACCGGGAAGGCATAGGCCCTGGCACATACGAGTTATAAATTTTATTTATGAGTGTACAGTTAAGTTCCGATGCATGAACAGCTGTGTGAGAGAATGTTCTAGTTTTCACCACGCTGCGTGAGGGAGAGCGCAAGTCGAGCGAGGTCAAGTGATGTCACTACTGCCTGTAGCTTCCCTCCCTTCAGAATTATCTCGAAAATTATTTTATGAACTTTTTAACGCCTGGACCAATTAACATGAGGCTAACGCTGAATTGTAACCAATATTCTGGAAGTGAAACTCTGCAAATTTGAGATCAATCCGTCCAGTGGGTTTCGAAATATAATACGTTAAAGTTTGGAAGGAATTATCACCCCTTCATCACTTGATCCCAAGCGCTGCTCGCAGACAGGTATAAATAGGTCAGTGAACCAAGGTTATGGCCAGTGTGCAGTAAGTATGTCGTAAGTGTGTTCTGCATTTATGAAGGACAGTATGCTCCGTCGCGATCCACGAAGACATAGTAGTGGTCACACTCGAACACGGTGAAATAGTGCGAAGACGTCGTATGTCAAGTTTCTGCCGCGCCGTGACGAAGGAAATATTCTAAAAGTTTCTCCGACTAAATCGTTGTTATGTAATACTTAGAATTGTGTTAACTGAGTGAGGTAATAATAGAAATTGTGAATTGAAGTGTCAAGTATTTCATTTATCAGTATACGACATTATGAACTTTGTTATTTTAACGTAACTCCGAACTGTATCTTTGAACTATGACAATATTCTAAGTCATTGCGTGTGGTGAAGTAAAATCCTAATTTGAGACCACTTCAATCATTCTAAGACGTATTTCTCCCACAATAGCACTAATGTGAACTGTGTGAGACATTATTTCATTAGACATTCGTCCAATAACAGGTCTAGAAGTGACTAATTTCTATGTGCATATTCTCGCTCTTTCGATCGCTACTACGAGAAACTCAGTGAACATTAAGAACTTTTTATGACAATATTAAGTAGTACGGACTCGTGTTTTGTAAATCCAGCCATAAAATCGTCTTAATCTGTGAACAGTATTATTTCAGAGACTGTGGTAGAGACTGCTGTTAATAACATTTTCTTCAAGTGCTTATGAACTGTGATTATTATTCTACGGTCGAACCTCAAACATAATTAGTGACAATTATGAACTGTGACAGTGTTAAATCTTAATTCCATAAACTGTGTGTATATAAAAACTGTGTTTTCCGTAGTGAAAGCGATCGTAAGTCCTTACTCTATTAACCTGACTTACAAGCCATACGGTAGCATGGCCTGTGAATTCTAATTCAACATCGTAAAACTAATATGAAAATAGAACTGTGCATTACAACCTGTGTCGGTGTATAATATTAATACTAGTGATAATTGTGAGCTCTATAGTGCCAACTGAACTTTCCGTGTTCCGACATTACCTCAAAGAACAACGGAAATCTTGGCAAAGTGCTGTGAGATTCTGCTGCATCGAACGTCGTTTCCAACGTGGGATTTACATGGTTTCTTCAGCTATGGTACCCATAGAGGGACGTCGACGAGGGAGATAAACGTGGTATCTTCACTGAACGCCGCGGGTGCTAAGTTCGAGCCCTGGCTGCACGCTGCGGAATGTTCCGGCACCAAGTCGCCGTACAGCACAACACCAACACTTGTAAACAGATTTTAGGTGATCTTCTCAAATTCTGAGTGAGTAATCCTACTGACTGAATTTTAACAAAGCACTCAGTTAATTACAGTGCTCCAACAAGTGCTTCGTGTGAATATCAGCTCGTAATTTATAATCATTCAATAAAGGTTCATATCTTGTTTTTGAACTGTAAATTCATTTTTAAAATCATTCATAAATTGAATTAATTTCACATAGATGAACTTTAGGATTTGCAAATATACTATTTCATTTTATTTTTCAACTTAAATGAACTGTAGAGACATACAGCAAGTGATCAAATATTTTCATTTAAACTATCAACTTATTCATGAAATGTGTGTTCATTTTATGTTCAAAATATTGGAAAGACTGTAGGTCAACACCATAAGTGATGAACTTGATGAAACTCCAGGTGCAAAGTGATATTTTTGTATTTGAATTCATATTAGATGGACTGTAGGGTGTATATGGTATCTAAAAAAGAGTGATATTTATTTTGAACATTCCGAAGCAAATAGACGTCTCAGAAGATAATAGCATCGATCTTTTATTTTGCACTTTTTGGAAAATATTGGCTGGAAATTTGAGTCTGAAATTCCAATTGCAGGGTGATTTTTCTGTAAATATTTTTATTAAATTCTGTCAAAAAGATTTACCATCTATTATTCACCCTGCGATACTATCCATCTCTGTACCTGCTCCAATAAGAAACCGAACACTACCTGAGATCCTTCCCATGCTCTGGCCCCACAATCATTTCCTGGTACAATATGTATTGCTGTGGTTCGTTCTGTTCTAAACTATACCCTTTGTTCTTAAATCCAAAATATGATACCTGTAAGTGTGAGGTCCCTATGCTAAAGATTACTTCCCTTTCTTCGTTTCGATGACAAGAGCCGCGCCCATGATAAATTGCAACTAACCAACAACTGTGACAACTAACACATAGCCAAATGACCTCACTGTTGTGGAATCACGTTTTGCCGGTCTTTGATTGGTGCACATCCAAGTCATGGTAATCCCCAGAGCTTTGTATGCAGTCTGCCGGTCGCTTCCGACACGAATACAGATCATGCGGTCGCTATCGGCACCGGTCGCACGCGGCACGGTCACAGCCGGCATGACGCCGCAGAAACAGAAGGTCAGAAGATTCCAGTGGGCAGGACGTCTAACCCACATGTCCGAAGAGAGATTAGTGAAGAAGACACTCGAGGGGAAGCCGAATATCAAGCGCTCCGTAGGAGAGCCACGACTAACGCCGAATGGGTGTACTGGTGAAGGATCTCACTGTCCTCGGCGTCGACGACAGCTTGACGAACATGCAAAGAAGAGAGGGGATGTAGGCAGTTTATGAAAGCGGCACGTGGTGTACGGGGCCTGTGTTCGCTTGATTGTTGTACTGTGTAATATGTAGGTGTGTTAAGTTAGTAAGTTATATACAGTATTTCATATTTTAGTTTAAGTTTCACTTTCACTTTCTTCTGAAATAAATCTATATTTCATTCAGTTTAAACGCTATATAATGGATCCATTACCTGCAGCGTCAGATTATAACCAATAAATTCAATAAAATTAAGTGAAATCAATCTAATGAATATTAGATGTCTATAGATACGTTTGTGCCATATGTTTCTTGAAAATTTTATCTGGTTGCAATATGTGTAAGATCTTCTATGATACAGCAGACATTTCAAGCACTTCTTGTAATTCGAGAGGAAGTTTAGAGGAAGAGATCGTGACACCACCAGTTTCCTGTTTGTCGATGGGCCGTTTGCGTGACAAAGCTCTGTTTGAGGAAATTCTCTTTGTCGACGCATTGAGAGCCGCGTCCAGAAATACCTCTCACGGAAATGAATAATTCTCATGTCCCTATGAACACATTTATTCTTTATTACTGGCAGCTTAAACTGGTAGTTTAAAGTTACCATGAAATAGACCACACACGCATTTACTGTCACTGGAAAAATCTCCCTAAATTGGATAAGAAGTTTATGATCAAGCGATACTAAAGCAGAGGAGCTCATACAGTACTATTGTAGTGTGGACTTAATATACTGGACGAAAATGAACACGTTGCTGGACTCCAGTCTACAGTTTGTACACAGACTGTTTTGCGGATACTATTTAGTATTCTCTAAAAGCCACTGACATCAGCTAAGCCATAGGCGAGAACTCCAGTTTGTGGCGGACAGTTCAGTACTGTACACTAGATAATGAAGGGAAGTTAGCGTTATAGATCAGAATAAACAGACACATTACTATTGCAAATTAGACCATAGAGAGTAACTAGTATTGCAGATTAGACAGTAGATTTAACAGTATTGTAGATTAGATTATGGAGAGTACTTAGTATTATAGAATAGATCATACAGAGATATTAGTACTCTAGAGTAGAACACAGAGAGCAGTTAGTACTGTAGGCTAGACAATACGGACAAGATACTATTGTAGATTAGATAATGCGGACGAGTTAATATTGTCGACAAGACAGTACTCACAAGTTAGTATTGAAGACCGGAGAGTACGGACTAGTTTACATCGTAGATTACACAATATCGGGAAGTGAGTATTGCAAAGTAAATCATCCAAAAGAAGTTAGTATTTTAGACTAGACCATACAGGTAAGTTAGTATTGTAGATTAGATAACAATGGACAAGTTAATATTATATAATAGATCATGGAGAATAACTCATATTTTAGACTAGATCATAGGGAGAAGTTAGTATTTTAGACCAGACAATCCAGACAAGGTCGTATTGTAGATACTACAATAATACGGCAAGGTTAGTATTGTAGAAACTCCATGGTACCACAGCCTTGAAGAGCTTTGGTTCACCAAGCGACCACTGCTCACTCAAAAGACCTGCAGGTTACGATGCGATGCGTGGTCAGTGCGACGAATCCTCTCGGCCCTTATTCTTGGCTTTCTAGAGCGAGGCTGCCATCTCACCGTCCGACAGGCCGGGTGGACCAGCCCTCAGATCCAAATAAATATCGCTGACCATAACGGGGATTGAACCGGGCGCCACCGGGTAACGGGCAGGCACGCTACCCCTAGACCGCGGGGCTGACTTGATACTATAGACTGATGATGATGATGATGATGATGCTTGTTGTTCAAAGGGGCCTAACATCTAGCTCATCGGCCCGTAATGGTACGAAATGAGACGAATTGTAATGGCAATTTAAAAGTCCAAAATCGTCCACTGACCAGAATACAAAACGTGACGATGAAGGATGAATGGATGGATAAGAATTTAAAAAAATTAGTGGATCCGACCCGCCATGCCCCATCTTCCCAGAAACGATCTTAAAATAATAATATTAAGTTACTTACCAAGGGACAGCTTCTAAAGCACAATATTGAATCGATGATACTTGTTGACTAAAGGGGTCCAAAATCCAGGTCAACGGCCCCTCATAATGGGACTTATCGTCTAGGAAAGTAGAACCATGATATTTCTCATGTTGCGGTACCAATCTAAAAAGTAGCGTAGACTCACGGTGTTCCACACATTATGGTACTACTCAAAAGTATTGTACGTCACACAGGTAACGCAGACCTATGGTGTTTCTCACATAGGCCTAATGGCGCCACTCATAGGCAACGCAAACCCATGGTGTTCCTCACACAGGAGTAATAATCACAAGGACTCGTACTATCCCGTTGCGTTCCTTAAAAAATGGGTACCAATCACAGGCACGGCAGATCCACGATGCCGCTCATATAGTGATACTAATCACAGGCAAGGTAGACCCACGTTGTCGCTCAAATAGTGGTACTAATCACAGGCAACGTAAGCCCGTGGTGTTCCGCACGCAGATACTGTAAACCAACAGTGAACCGCACTCTCCTGTACTAATCACATAGGCCTACCTATTGTGTATCTAACATAGTGGTACTACTCGCAAGTGAAGGCGACCCATGGTGTTCCCCGCGTGATGGTACTAATCACAAGTAGTTTCATAGTTCTAATACAATCATCCCTTGGTCGCCCTTCTTAGTCACCTCTTACGACAAGCAGGGGATACCGTGGGTGTATTATTCGTCTGCTTCCCCCACCCACAGTAGGTGGTACTATAGACTAAACAATAATACGGGCAAGTTAGTATTATAGAATATACAATACGGACAAGTTAGTATTGTAGATTAGATCATACAGACACGTTTAGTATTGTGGAGTAGCCGAGGGACAGAAGAGAGAATCGCAGACCAGATCATGCAGGGAAGCTAGTTTTTTTAAATAGAACACGGAGAGAGGTTAATATTTTGAGAAAGATCACTGGCCGTAGTTAGTACCGAAGAATTGTCCACGATTAGCCGTTACAGTTTTATTAAGGCTGGTACTTCACTTGCTGTTGTTTCATTTATGGGCTTGAATATCGTCGCTATCAGCTCCACTTCTTCTCTGTGTACGAAGCGTGCTCGTATATGCTTATTCTATACATTTCACTGGGATATATCTCAAATTCTTGAAATCGAACTTGGAAAGCATATCACAGAAAGAGAGTACAAATATTTTTCTCTTGTAATTATGGATATATTCTCAGAAGAAAAGTACGCCGAGTTTGCAGCCACCCAGGAGTGAACCACAATGTGAAAACTCCTACGTTTTCTCTTATGTTCTTCCCAAACATAGCCTGTGAAGTATATACGTAGAGTCTCTCTGTGAAAAAAGTCTTGCTCCTCTTCCGACTACTATGCGCATCAGTACCAGTTATCTGCAACCTGTGTCTAAAAAGTTCGGTGAATTGTCTCATGGTATAAAGACAACATAAGTTACACACGAAACTCATTTACTGCCCTTCAAAGTAATCTCTGTTAGCTACAAAACACTTTTGAGTGCGACTGTAAAGCTGCTGGAAGCAGGCAGCAAACGCTTCTTTTGGAATCTCCCGGAGAACCCTTGTCACGCGTTGTTGGATACCTTGTACACTGTCGTACCGGTGGCCTTTCAGGGCTAATTTAAGACGGGGAACAAAAAAAATTTGCCGGCGCGAAATCCGGAGAATACGGAGGGTGTGGAAGAACAGTCTCCTGGCGTTCAGCGAGAAACTGGGTCACGCGGATCGTGGTGTGTGGACGGGCATTGTCGTGGAGGAGCGTCCACTGTCCACTCCGGTACAGTTCAGGTCGAACCCGTCTGATGCGTTGCAGTAGCCGTTTCAAAACTCCCTTGTAGAACTCAGCGTTGACAGTTGTACCCTGGGATACAAATTTATGATGAATGGCACCATTGCTGTCGGAAAAGGCGATCAGCATTGTCTTAATCTTGGACTTTGTGCGCCGACTTTTCTTGGGAGGTGGAGAAGACGCTAAACAGCACGCCACTGACTGTCTCTTGGTCTCCGGATCATACTGGTAGCACCACGACTCATCTCCTGTAATGATGGTTTTCAACACCTGCGGATTTTGGTCACAAACGTCAATGAAATCTCCCGACGTTTCCATCCGAGTTTGCTTCTGCTCGTCTGTAAGCTTGTGCGGAACAAACCAGGGACACGTCTTCCGCTTTTTAAAATATTCGTGAACAATGGTCCTTACACTGTCCTTGCATACACCCACTTCATCTGCTATCATTCGTAAGGACAGTCGCCGATCATTCATTCGCATGCATATGTCGTACTCGTTCGATGTCGTCTAGAGATGTGCTTGTGGTTGGTCGACCCGAACGTGCCTCGTCCTCAACACCTTCCTTATGTTGCAATAAGGTGAAGGATAATGATTTTGCTGAACATGCTGCATTGTATTCACAGAATGCTTTCCATGCACACAGTAGAGATGGAAAATCCTATCGAAATGTAATTTGACCAACAATTTAAAGAAGGTTTCGTTTTAGTAAACCAGGCGAGTTGGCCGTGCGGTTAGGGCCGCGCAGCTGTGAGCTCGCAACCGGGAGATAGCGGGTTCTAACCCCACTATTTGCAGCCCTGTAGATGGTTTTCCGTGGTTTTCTATTTTCATACAAGGCAAATGCTGGGACTGTACCTTAATTAAGGCCACGGCCGCTTCCTTCCCATTCCTAGGTCTTTCCTGTCCTACCGTCACCATAAGACCTACAGTATTTGTGTCGGTGCAACGTAAATCAAATAGTAATAGCGTTGTTGTAAAATGACAGTTATGAATATTCTTGTTCCTTTGATTGGGAGAGTGAATATAACCTCTAGAGTACTCACTATCTCACCATTAATGAAGATGTTGTTTTGAGATTTTTTGCCACCTCCTATTTTCTGGTTATTGTTGTTATTATTATTATTTCGCTTAATTAATTGGAAACCTGTTACAAGTTGATAAGTTATCAAGACTGCGGTCCTATTGAATAGTAAAGAACAATATTGAGTTATAAGAAAAATGGACGTGTTGCACCACCACCATTTATTTTAACGTTGGATTGTGCTAATTATATCAGATAAGTCGACCAATCGTTTGCCGGATTATATCAGAAGTTTCTGAAATTACGGTATCGCACATCAAAACATACTATTTACCTTTTCTTGGGGAAGTAAGTAAGCCTACTACAACGTAAGGTTACGGATATATTTGTCAAATCATTAAAACCGTTGTAAGGCTAGATATTCTACATTTGGATGAATATTTTTATAGGTTCGAGTATATGGATAAACTATTATATTCACAAAGACATCAAGTGGCATTATGGCGACGATGAGACTGGAAAGGGCTAAGAGTGGTAAGGAATCGGTCGTGGCCTTAATTAAGGTACAGCCCCAGCATTTGCCTGGTGTGAAAATGGGAAACCACGGAAAACCATCTTCAGGGCTGCCGAAAGTGGAGTTCGAACCTACTATCTCCCGAATACTGGATACAGGCCGCACTTAAGCCAATGCAGCTACCACGAGCTCGGTAACATATTATTTTCTTCTTAATATAAGACAGGGCATTTTCGTAGTTTGCATTGTCCACAACAAATTCTTCCCACGTCATTCATATTCTGATGAAAAATTTCGTCGGTCGGCTTGTTCTATATTATGTGCATGTACTTCGACACAAGTTCTTACAGGTGCTGTCTCGCCTCGCTGTTTTTTTATCCATTCTGATAACCAAATACAATAAAAACGATATTTTGACCTCAAAAATGGCAACAAATGCCACGCGATGCCCTTCGATAAACAAAACATAATAGATCATCCCATTATTCGGTAGACAGACTACACGATCCAGGAAGCATAGGCATAATATACAGCATTGTCACATCTCCAGTGAACACATACTGTATCAAAAAGTGTGGTCTTTTAAGTGCTGTCTATGAAATGTTAACTCATGTAAGTGAATACTTGCTATAAGTGATCACTTATTATTTAAGGGTTCCAATCCTACGTACGCGTTGACTATGAATTCGGACCTTAAAGTTACATTGCGTCTTCTCATTTTATTTTACCACAGTTCAAGCGAACTCACTGGCCTCTGCAAAGACTTTTGTCAAGTAGATTTCTCATCCTTTACAGGATTTTTGTATGGGCATTAGCGGTGATTAGACAGTCGCACTTCCCCCCCCCCCCAACACACACGCTTTGTGGAGAAAACATTACCTTTTTATTTCATTTTAGCTGGCTTTAACTAGGAATTATTAAAACAAGTAATTTATACAAGCCCTGTTGTCTTATCGGCTAATTATTTTATTTATTGCATTTATTACCAAAATTATTAGCGCAAATACGCACAAAATGTCGTTTGTATAGTGCCACAGCAAGTAGTGGACACGTTGAATGTGCTGTGAAGAAGGGAAGCAGGGGTAGATTTTCTTGCCAATGTCATGGACAGTGAGGTATGATTCACACGCTTGCTGCGCACATTCGTCAGTCTGGCAGTCTTTTAGTGTCTTGTTAGTTTCTTAGTGTGTAGTCAAATACTAAATTATTTTTAATTTTATAATCACGCCTTACTTCTATTTAATTGCAAAACATGTGTAATATTGTTCATTTGGTGAAAGTTTTATTGTGTAGTATTGAATCTAAATATCAGAAAACTACTTAAGTTGGTAAATTGTCAACCTTACCTCTCTGTCGACATTCGCTCAGAGAACATAAAAAATCTTACCATTGTGTACCTTTTCTTTCATTTTTAATGTACCACATTGTTTGCACCCCCTTCCCCCAAATATAAATTCCAATCGCCACTACTGTATATGGGCTCCACTGCGTCTTGAGATATCTGTGTTGTAATCATCATCTATCATTAGTATAAGTCCCAAGAAGGCTAGGCTGGACATTCTATGCATATGCTTACAAAAATTCCACTTTTCTATTGTTAGTAGGATGAAGGGAAATGCCATCATTATAACGAGAGAGAAAGTAAACTGGGGCCGATGTCCTTAGATGTTAGGCCCCTTTA
This sequence comes from Anabrus simplex, assembly GCF_040414725.1. Lineage (NCBI taxonomy): Eukaryota > Metazoa > Arthropoda > Insecta > Orthoptera > Tettigoniidae > Anabrus > Anabrus simplex. Next base: position 844,150,947 of record NC_090266.1, on the reverse strand, counting down.
AACAACAAGCATCATCATCACCATCAAAAAGTAAACTCAATCTATCACATGTGTCGTGGAACTCTAACGTATTCCTCAGATGAGATCATACTAGACCCAGGGATCTCTTCCCTACAGCTCCGAAGTGGAAATCATATTGTTTAAATGATGCCACATATGTTTGTAGTATAACGGTATCCGTTTATTCGTAAACAATTTATTGGGCAGTAAGGAGTCATCTTTTTTTCCACCGCGTGGAACTCATGTTCACATCAGTTGTTCCGTGGCCAGGGTAATAATCATGCGGCAATATGTCGCTTTACGAATGTTGCTTTGACAGTTTTTAGTTGTTAGCCACATATCACGGTTATTTGCTGCTGTACATTACAGATGACACATTGTTCCCAAACTGCTACCAATCAATCAGTCACAATGCTTGTGTGCGCGACAGAGTTCTACCTCTTCCCCGCAATGTTCAATCTAGCGTATCCTAATCTACTCGCTACACATTACTAGCATACTACATCATGATCCTAACAAAATATGGCACGCACAGATACAGTTTCAATTTATTCGATGATATACAGTACTCTTAAAAAATTCCTATATTTGTACCTCGTCCTAAATTCTTCAAGGACTCACCTTCTTGTAAATATTAGTTCGAGTCCACTTTCTCCCAAACACAAGTTGTTAGTTACGTGACATAGTCACTTGCTTAGTACGGGATATATTCAATTTTAAACAGTTGCCTTGGTGAATAAAGTGTAGTGTGTCAGAATTATGATCTATGTTCATGGGTACGACTTAAATGTTCGCCATTCTTTTCTTTTCTTTGGAGGGTGGGTAAAGATAAAATTTCATTACAAACATTGAGGAATATTATTACTTGAAAAGTGTACAGCAGAGTTTCACCCACTAATGTGTTCTACACGTAGACTAACGCCTGCGAACATTATTTCACTGTACATTACATGAATTCGTCATCAGTAAAGCTTTGTTCACTTTACAATTAAGTCAGTGTTAACGTGCATTCATTCTCTAGCATAGACACATTCATGAAAATATCTGAAGACCCACCTTGCTGGATATTTAAAATTTTATTTAGGTTCACTTCTTATTTTCCTTTTTCTTTCCTTGATGTTACTAGCTAAGCTAGTTAAATTAATATAGAGATCTGTACAAATTCCCGACAATTGCGTAAAAATTATATAAGACATTTTTATATTTTGCGTATTTTTGCATACCTTTTTACATTTGGCCATACAGGGTATTTTTTGTGTAGAGAAGATACTTCCATGGACAGTTATTCTTTGACACCTCTTACCTGCGCTTAATATTCTTCCACACAAGAGTATGCTCAGCTTATGTGTATATAATATATACTGATGGAGATTTTTGCTTTTTGTATTTTTGAAGTCAAAGAACCATAACCGATAGAATGGAGCACATTACCATAAATATTTCTGGGGTTCTCAATTCACGGATTTTTATCTACACTTCGTGAATGAGAGATTGTACTCCTATGCATGTAGAACGAGTTTAAATGGTAACATTAGCTACAAATTGAAAACGCTACTTGCAACTTTCCTAACATCATAGATCTACGCAAGTTTATTGACGAAGATTATATTGAAAAAAATACATATCAAAGAATAAGGTAAAATCATTTTATTACGAAACACCACAACATAGACGAGCTATCCAACGATTAACGCTTACTCTTCCATACAAGAGTCGTCTTTGTGTGTCAGGAAATATAATGTTACTCCAAAAGAATGAGTGCATGGTACTTTACGTTCCTCACATTCAATATTTTGCCAGAAATAATTTTAATTCTCCAATGTAGATACAATCTCTGTGGATACCTACAACAAACATTATATCTATAGGCTCAGTTGTTCTGAGAAAAGTGTACCTTCGAGGATCTTATACCATACCATTCGCTCATTCCTTTTTCTTTCAAGTTGCTTTACGTCGCACCGATACAGATATGTCTCATGGCGGCGATGGGATAGGAAAGGGCTAGGAGTGGGAAGGAAGCGTCCGTGGCCTTAATTGAGGTACAGCCTGGTGTGAAAATGAGGAAACCACGGAAAACCATCTTCAGGTCTTCCGACAGTGGTGTTCGAACCCACTATCTCCCGAATACTGGATACTGACCGCACTTAAGGGACTGCAGCTATCGAGCTCGGTCATTCCTTTCTTGCGACTGTACATTCGACAGGAGGTGGAAGTAAAACACATGTATGTACACTTTTCCTAATATTTAACACCGATAATATTCCCTCTTTAGCATGATCAGTTGTCAGGGTTACGCGTATGCATTGACTTCATTAGCTGTTATTTCTTCAATCAGTTCTAGTTGCCATCTAAAGTCGCAGGCCTTGCTCTCGGGGAAATGATCTGATCCAGTAAAGTGGGTGCGACGGAACGATCTAATTTAACCCGTTATTGCCCTGACTGTGTACCAGTAATTTACCGCGCAATCGCAGTAACATCAAATGCCATCACAATGCTGGCCATCTTCAATTATAATGAGGATTAGTGGAACACCAGTTAATGGCATCAGTAAAACAGTGATTCGGAACTCGACCATTATCAGACCGTGAAATATGATGAGGTATTCAGTCTATTCTCCTAGATTTCTTCAAATACGTATCTGTTGCTAAATACATACTTGAATCAAGAATATGAAGCAAGGAATCTTGCTTTACTAATACAGCTTAACCTGATGTATACTATTTAGTGGTTTTTGAGGGTTCAAAAACTTAATAAAATTACTAGGGTATATAAAATGTCTGAAATGATAACATACCTTCCTTAAAAACAGATTCAATTTAACTACAATATTGTTCTTCAACCCAGGCTGTCCATAGCATATCTTACGCGAGAGTAGAGGTAACTTAATCCTCCCACGAATCTAAAATTTAATTATAAACTAACGCCTTAAATCCCCAGGCATAAATTTTGAAGTCCCCGAGTGGAGCGTTTTATCACAGAGATTTCTTGGTCTTCACTACACTTATCTACATTATGCCAATAAAATGGAGCAATTCTATGCTTTTAGAACCAGTTCTTGAAATATATAACATTCGCTACCACTTGCCGTAAACGATGTTGGTCACTTCCCTAATATTACAGAACCACGCAAGTTCTTTCTTTCTTTCTTTCTTTCTTTCTTTCTTGTATTTATTTATTTTCTAGTGATTTAACGTCGCATTAACACATCAAAAGTTTTCGGCGACGCAAGGACGGGAAATGGCTAGGAATGGGAAGGTTGTAAGCCGTGGCCTTAGTTATGGTACAGCCCCAGTATTTGTCAGGAGTGAAAATAGGAAACCACAGGAAAACACCTTCAGGTTTGTCGACGGTGGGATTCGAACCCACCATCTCCCGAATGCAAGCTCACAGCTGCGAGACCGTAACCCCACGGTAACCGCGTAAGTGAAGTGTATATAGTCAAGAATGAGACGAATTTTATTACGAGTAAGCATAACTCGTGATGAGGTATACAACTTGCATCAGCAATTAACGAGTAACGAATTTCTTTTCAAACGTCTTTTTGTTTCGGTTTGCTTTACGTCGCACCATCTTTTGGCGACGAAGGGATCAGGAAGGGCTACGAGTGGGAAGGAATCTACCAGCATTTGCCTGGTGTGAAAATAGCAAACCACGGAGAACCATCTTCAGGTCTGTCGATGGTGGGATTCGAGCCCACTGTCTCCGGAACGCAAGCTGAGAGCTACGTGACCAAAACCGCGCGAATACTCACTTGGTGAAAATATTTTTTTCTCATTTGATGTCTACACTTCAAAGTTGATAATTGTCAGCATAGACAGTTACACAGGAAGCTGTTCCTAAAAATGAAATCGGCCAAAGTGATTCAAAGGCATATTTACCCATTTTCACCCGGCTACAGCCTTTCCGAATGAGATGCACACACGAAGTTCAAGGAGAAGACAGTCTAGTGAAGTAATATTGTTATACTATTGTTCTTGTTGTACCTAGTGAAGTAGTTTAGGGAATGTTTGTCAGTATCCCAGTGTGCTTAGTGTGCAACAATGGGGTTGGACTGGGAAGAAATATAAATAATAATAATAATAATAATAATAATAATAATAATAATAATAATAATAATAATAATAATAATAATAATAATAATAATAATAATAATAATAATAATAATACCGAGCTCGATAGCTGCAGTCGCTTAAGTGCGGCCAGTATCCAGTAATCGGGAGATATTGGGTTCGAGCCCCACTGTCTGCAGCCCTGAAAATGGTTTTCCGTGGTTTCCCATTTTCACACCAGGCAAATGCCGGGACTGTACCTTAATTAAGGCCACGGCCGCTTCCTTCCACTTCCTAGGCCTTTCCTATCCCATCGTCGCCAAAAGACCTATCTGTGTCGGTGCGACGTAAAACAAATAACAAATAATAATAATAATAATAATAATAATAATAATAATAATAATAATAATAATAATAATACCATTACGTCCCACTAACTACTTTTACGGTTCACGGAGACGCCAAGGTGCCCGAATTTTGTCCCGCGGGAATTCTTTTACGTGTCAGTAAATTTACCGACACGGGGCTGACATGTTTGAGCACCTCCAACAGGGAAGAAAATGGTTTAGCTTATGTTCGACACAATTCTGGCATCTGCAAGGGGAATATCATTCTGAGGATGTCCTATATAGGAACTGTAGCGCGTTTGTCGTCAGAACCGATTTTATTAAAAGCATTCAATCATAGTTCTGGAAATTCGTGTTAGGATCTTGTCAATCCGAATACTGAACCTGGGACAGCCGTTTGGAAAACAATACATCCACATATATAGTAATCCAATTACTGAGAATAAGGTAAGTACATTTTTCAGCAATTTCAACAAGAAATGGGTCAACGTTAATGTGACATTTCGTAGATATTTTTTTACTATACGAGAGATAGACGTAGCATGCCTGCCTCTTACTTGGATGCCCTGGGTTCAATTCCATACTAGTCCAAATATTTTAATCCCAGAATACCACCTGGAATGTAATTCCCTCGGCCCAGTGAGAGCTACTGAGGAGGTAACTTATACAAGTGGCTGCGGACTGGTTCGTAAATGCCAAGCAATACGGCTTAGAATGTCATCGCGTTGTCCATGTAGCACTGCAGTTTATGCAGGCCATCTAGCTGGGTGGCAGCCGTCTAGGTAGGCTAGTGCCCCTAATCCGCTGCGGACAAAATAGTAGATACAGGTAGCCTAACTTCAGACAGAAGGTGATACCTATCCGAGGTTGTAAAGGCGTGCTCGGTCAACCCAACGAAGATGGGTTCGATTCCGCGATTCACCCATTAGGAAGTCGAAAAATTTGAAAAATAGATTTCTCCTTCCACTGTATTTATTTATTTACTGCGTGCTAAAGGATTTCTAATCCCAATTACGGTGGCAATTATGTACATGTGTTTATTTTTCAATGTTCAAATCAGTCTATAAACCCAATATCGAAACTATTATAATATTATATTTACAAGGAGAAAGATACAATATTCCATATCTAACCCTTACGAGAAATAAGTAGATAAAAACATAATTTTCTGTCCAAACTAGTCTAATAACCTAATATCTGAATTATTCTAATATTATATCTACAATGACAAAGAAACGATATTTCATATGTAATTTAATCTTTACAAGAAAGAGTAAAATAAAAAATTAAAAACGTAATTTCATATCTAAACTATTATTTTTTTCTAGTTCTAACACTTATGATTATATTTATGGGACCGGGCGAGTTGGCCGTGTGGTTAGAGGCGCACGGCTGTGAGCTTGCATCCGGGAGACAGTGGGTTCGAATCCCACTGTTGGCAGCCCTGAATATGGTTTTCCGTGGTTTCCCATTTTCACACCAGGCAAATGCTGGGCTGTACCTTAATTAAGGCCACGGCCGCTTCCTTCCAACTCCTAGGCCTTTCCTATCCCATCGTCGCCATAAGACCTATCTGTGTCGGTGCGACGTACAGCCATTAACAAAAAAAATATATTGGATAGGGCTTAATGTTGAAGTACATTTTGTGGTTCAAATCAGTGTTACTATTTATTAGAGAGTTTTCTCGGAGATGGTGAATTTTTGTAGAAAAGGTCTAGAGGTATACAGGAGTCTAAATAATTATTTTTGTTAACTGCAATGTTGGTATGTTTTCGAGGGACATGGTCGTGAGGCCCACTCAGCCTACACCAGAAGTGAATACGCGATTGACTCCTGGGGGCAGAGGTGCCCGGTCATAGGTGTAATCATTCTGTCCCACTTAGTGCCGAAGTTACGGATAGTGGAGGATTTTATCTTCCACACCTCCAACGCCTCATCACCTGTGCAGTGATGACTAGGCTTAGCTTTGCTTTTACTTTCAGATAGAACAGCTCTTGTCGACGAGGATAGAACCATTTTTGTAGAGAGATGGGATCCCTCTCTGACCTTAAATGCATGGCTGGGAAGTGCCAGACCGTAAGGTATTAATCACTTTTATGTGGGCGTTCTTTTATCTTTTCTTCAAGAATGGCTTTAACTTTTAAGTATTAAGTTGTGTAGCGTGCAATTTTCTATAATCGACTCCCATCTGTGTTAGTAACCTTTGGTCATCACGTTACCTTTCTATAATTCGCTAATAGATTTATAAAGCTAAATAAGTTCTTTTGTGTTCAGTTTGTTCAACAACAACATCGGTGCCGAATGTTCACCAAGGTGAATAGAATAATAGTTGTAGTTTCACTAGAATTTTATAAATTCTATCAATACCTGTTCGAAACTTAATTTAACGCACAACATAATTATAAAATGCACGATTGAAAATTCCACTTGATATCATGGATAAACTTTCATATCATGACATGAGAAAAGTTTGTTCATAATTCCACAAGAAGCTATATAATGAAGCCTTATGTCACAATTAACATTGTCACCAGAAAATGTAGGGGCCGATGACCTTAGATTTTAGGCCCCTTTAAACAACAATCATCATCATCACCAGAAAATGTATACTGTATATACTCCAATAATTGTGATTCTGTTGAATAATGATTCATGATTTCCGATCTCATCGACCAAGGGTAATGTCATGTAATTTAGATATGACAAGCAGTTGCAGGATTTTAGTAAACATTGTGCAAATAAATTTCTGTTGAAGTATCTGAATTTGCGTCAACAGGTGTAAACTGGGATCAATAATCGTGCATTTCACCCGTCTCGAAGTTATCTTTTCATTGTACATTAATAATTACAAAATGTATCTTAAAGTTTAGGTATAAACTCCTCAAAATATTACCGAAGAAAATTGTAATATTTGAGTAGTATATTCTTATACACCTATGTCTGTGGCAGAAATAAATCTTGTTGCTAGATCATGCCTTGAACGTCCTGAATGATTCGGGAAACCATATACCTGTATTTGTTCCCACTTTTATGCCTGTTACCTTCAACATATGAATACGATACTTGAAATGATCCACCTGTCTCAGTTTCCTCTACGCAACCTGACATTCCGTCCTTTTAGGTTTCTTCTATACTGACATCACTTCGGTGTTGAAAATGCTAATTTTCATATCCTATAATCTGCACCTGTTTTCAAGCTCCAAGTTAACAGATTGCGGGCGTTTAGCACTGTCTGCCATTAAGACCAAGTTGTTGACACAGGAAAAACTGCTTACTATATTTCCTCCGAACTGTATCTCTCATTGCCCCCGATTTCTTTTTTTATTGCTAGTAGTTTAACGTCGCACTATCACGTCAAATGTTTTTGGCGACGGAGGGATGGGAAAGGGGTAGGATTGCGAAGGTAGTGGCCGTGACCTCAAATTAAGGTACAGTCCCAACATTTGACTTTTGTGAAAATGGGAAGGCACAGAAAGCCATCCTCAAGTCTGCCGACGGTAGGATTCAAACCCACTGTCCCCCGGATGCAAGCTCACAGCTGCGCGACCCTAACCGCACGATCAACTCGCTCAGTAAAATGACTTTTTTACACCTTTCAGTAGATGATCCATGTGGAGAAAAGGGAGGTATATTTAAGTTCGAGATACATTTTTGAATACCTGTCATGTGTCCGCTAGAGCTGTGAAGACCAATGCAAGTAGCTAGAGACATCTGTTGAGAAGTCACGGATAGAGTAGTAATGTTGAAATGCTTAGTCTATAATAGGGAATTCTGTTGAAACTTATTCAAAGATTTATCACGAACTTACCTGTGTCACGAATATACCTCCTTTTACCATATACTATGAAAAACATAGGTGAATGGTTACAGCCTAATCTAACTTCTGGACCTAGTTTTAAACAAGCACTCGTTCTACCATTATTTCACACTAAAGTTCGATCGAATACCTTTGTATGCATGTATTAACATGCCAGTAATTACACAATGCCCCAGTACGGCTAACATCCTTTCCCTAGGTATTGTGTTATGTACCTTCTCTAGATCTACGAAACATAAGCAGTACTGCTTTTCTTCTCATGGCATTTTTCAGTTACTTTACGCATACTGAATATTTGGTCCTGATAGCCCCTATGTGGTCTAAACCAACACTGGTTTTCATCCAAACTACTCTCCACCACTGATCGCACGGCCATTCCATATATGCCTTTGAAAACCTTGCCTGGTATAGTGATTAATGAAACATATCGATTGCTGTTGCAAACCTTCCTGTTCATCTGCTATATATAGGTGCAATTACTGCGTTTGTCCAATCAGAAGGTATATCTTACTAATATACCATGCTGATCTTATTATTTTGTGAAGAGATTTCATCCCTGCATTTCCAATACATTTCACCAATTCATCCAAATATCCCCGGAATACCCGCACATTCCTAACATGTTTCCTGAATTCAAAGTCGGTTATGACATAGTCTGTTGTGGGTCTGGAGCCCCACAATCCCATCCGTAGAGTTGAATAGCCTTCTCCTTGAAGAATATATTCGTAACTGCTAATGTCATACTACACGTAGCACAGAAGTCGAGTAAACGATTCCCATTCCTAGCAGCTTCCATATCTTCCCAAAATTTACCCATCAGTTTTTGATGTTATTCAGTTCTATGTCCACATCTCGCATTGAAATCGCGCATTAACACTGTTGAGCCTGACTACGATGTCACTCACTGCTTCATAACACTTCTCAACCACATCCTCATGTGCACCTTCACATGGTGAGTAGACTGAGACAATTCTCGTCTTAATTCCTCCAACAAACAAATCTACCCATATCATTCGCTCATTTACGCGCCTAACAGAAACTATGTTACATGCTGTAGTATTCCTGATGAACTGTCCTACCGCATACTCTGCCCTTCCCTTTTAACACTAGTTCAGAACAAATTCTAATCTTCTACACTGACTGACAGAGCAAATGCAACACCAAGAAGGAGTGGTTCGAAAGGGATGAAAGTTGGGGAAAAAACAGAGACGGCACGGACGAATAATTGATGTTTATTTCAAACCGATATGCAGGTTACACAATGCGCACGGCATCGACTCAGTAGGATGTAGGACCACCGCGAGCGGCGATGCACGCAGAAACACGTCGAGGTACAGAGTCAATAAGAGTGCGGATGGTTTCCTGAGGGATGGTTCTCAATTCTCTGTCAACCATTTGCCACAGTTGGTCGTCCGTACGAGGCTGGGGTAGAGTTTGCAAACGGCGTCCAATGAGATCCCACACGTGTTCGATTGGTGAGAGATCCGGAGAGTACGCTGGCCACGGAAGCATCTGTACACCTCGTAGAGCCTGTTGGGAGATGCGAGCAGTGTGTGGGCGGGCATTATCCTGCTGAAACAGAGCATTGGGCAGCCCCTGAAGGTACGGGAGTGCCACCGGCCGCAGCACATGCTGCACGTAGCGGTGGGCATTTAACGTGCCTTGAATACGCACTAGAGGTGACGTGGAATCATACGCAATAGCGCCCCAAACCATGATGCCGCGTTGTCTAGCGGTAGAGCGCTCCACAGTTACTGCCGGATTTGACCTTTCTCCACGCCGACGCCACACTCGTCTGCGGTGACTATCACTGACAGAACAGAAGCGTGACTCATCGGAGAACACGACGTTCCGCCATTCCCTCATCCAAGTCGCTCTAGCCCGGCACCATGCCAGGCGTGCACGTCCATGCTGTGGAGTCAATGGTAGTCTTCTGAGCGGACGCCGGGAGTGCAGGCCTCTTTCAACCAATCGACGGGAAATTGTTCTGGTCGATATTGGAACAGCCAGGGTGTCTTGCACATGCTGAAGAATGGCGGTTGACGTGGCGTGCGGGGCTGCCACCGCTTGGCGGCGGATGCGCCGATCCTCGCGTGCTGACGTCACTCGGGCTGCGCCTGGACCCCTCGCACGTGCCACATGTCCCTGCGCCAACCATCTTCGCCACAGGCGCTGCACCGTGGACACATCCCTATGGGTATCGGCTGCGATTTGACGAAGCGACCAACCTGCCCTTCTCAGCCCGATCACCATACCCCTCGTAAAGTCGTCTGTCTGCTGGAAATGCCTCCGTTGACGGCGGCCTGGCATTCTTAGCTATACACGTGTCCTGTGGCACACGACAACACGTTCTACAATGAGTGTCGGCTGAGAAATCACGGTACGAAGTGGGCCATTCGCCAACGCCGTGTCCCATTTATCGTTCGCTACGTGCGCAGCACAGCGGCGCATTTCACATCATGAGCATACCTCAGTGACGTCAGTCTACCCTGCAATTGGCATAAAGTTCTGACCACTCCTTCTTGGTGTTGCATTTGCTCTGTCAGTCAGTGTATTTCTTCGTCATTACCCTCACTTACCCGCATATCCTTAATACCTAACACACCCAGACGCATCCTTCTTGCTTTCCTTCCTAGCGTTTTACTCGCGTTCGTTGTTTTGCGATATCTCCTCCATTTCGGTCTGTTGCTGACATTCGCATCTTAAGCCAACGTCACGCATTACGGCCGGGATGTTATCGGTTCACCGCTTTAATGGTCTCCCACGTGGTCGTATTCCACCCAGGTCTAATTGGTGTGCTTTTACAACTAAGTAGTCCTGCCTTTCATTACATGACCGTACCAGCGAAGACGAGCTTCCTTTACTTTTTCCCCAATTGAAGCAACGTCAACTCTTTGTCCAACGTCTGCTTTTCATACGTGTTCACGAGTCAGTCCAAGAGTCCATAGAAGCATCTTCATTTCCATGGTATGAAGAAACTGCTCATGTTTGTAGTCATTGATTAACATTCTGGCCCCTAAATGGCAGATGGACGTACCACAATGCTGTACATGTTTGTTTTTAGATGCTAAGGCATCTTCTTGTCGCAGAGGACTCCAGTAACTTGTCTCCACTTGTGTCAGGTTGCGTTTAACTTCGCCCGGGTATTAGAAGTGGCATCGCACTTTGAGGTGACATTGGACCCTAGGTATTTTAAAATGCATAGTCTTCTGTAGGTCGTAATCGTTAGTTCTGATGGTGCCACTGGTTTGGCGACCACGTTCTAGATATTCAGTGTTCTGGATGTTGGGGCGCAGTACATTCTCGGCCACTCTATCCATGTTTGCACCCGGTACTGGAGTTTGAGGCGTGTTTCTTGGGCAGGTACCGCATCATCCACGTAGGGTCTGTATATCATTCGTTGCTGAATCCTTGCAAAGAATGAATAATATTGGTGATAGAACAGAGTCCTGATGTACACACACAGTAAAATGAAATGGCGTGTGGCTTTTAATGCCGGGAGGTGTCCGAGAACTTCGGCTCGCCAGGTTCAGGTCTTTTTATTTGACTCCCGTAGGCGACCCGCGCGTCGTGATGAGGATGAAATGATGAAGAAGGCCCCCGTGCCAGCGGAATTAATCAATGATGTCTAAAATTCCCGACCCTGCCGTGAATCGAACCCGGAACCCCTGTGACCAAAGGACAGCACGTTAACCATTTAGCCATGGAGCCGGACCACACATACAGTTATAACAAAAGACAGAAAAATCTCGGCTGGACTCCAGATTATGCTAGCGATATTGTTATACAAATGTTGTAACCAGCTTACATAGACTTCTGGAACTCTATGATAGCGAAGAGCTCCCCATGTCGTGCTTTTCAGGTCTATAAATGTAATGCAAACACGCTACTGCCCCTGTACGTTTTTTCCATCAATAAGTGTGAGGCGTGGATTGCATCAATGGTTCTGCAGCCCTTAACGAATCAACATTGGTTGGGTGTTACGCTGATAAAGTTTCTGAGCCTGCTCCAATACCTTCAGTGTATGGCAGAGGAGTCAAATAGGACGGTAAGTCGAGCAGTCTTTCACGTCTCCCTTACCCTTCCAAATGGGGACTGTCATGCTAGTTGTCCATGTGCGAGGAAGTTTGTTCTCTGAGATGATCTGGTTGAGGAGTGTAGCAAACAATTCTGAAGCAGGCTTTCCAAGCAATTTGAATATTTCAGTTTTATTTCGTCTGGGCTAGTTGTTTTCCCATTTTTCATCTTCTCGATGGCAGTCATTAGTTCCACAGCTGTAATTAAGGGCCCAGGTCGAAAGGTGGGAGCAGGACTTGCAATTGGTAGCTGCGTAAATTCTTTATTCCATACGTTCTGTTATTATGAGAGTTCCCCATAGAATTCTGTTTCGTTTGCAAAGCTGTTTCCAAGGAGTATATCACGTGTAAAACGGAAGTGGGACTCCGTTACTCCTACAGGCCCGACACTTGCTTAAAACGTTCTGAGTGTGCTGGGTAAAAATATCTCTTAAGCAGGATGCTACACAACTTACACATAGTCCTTGAGAGAATCTCTCGTCTAACGGGTTAGAGAGTCCTCGTGGATTGAACAGTTTTAGCCGCCTGAGCACAAGGAGGGCCATGATTCAAAATGTGTCCGAGATGCCCACTGCTATTGCATAGCAACTGGTATCCCTAATCTCAGGACCACTTACTAGGCCACTCAGCCGTTACCCATGGTTGACGAACTAGGACATGATTACAGTAACTCACACACTACGAACCATTAATAATAATAATAATAATAATAATAATAATAATAATAATAATAATAATAATAATAATAATAATAATAAGTGCGGCCAGTATCCAGTATTCGGGAGATAGTAGGTTCGAACCCCACTGTCGGCAGCCCTGAAAATGGTTTTCCGTGGTTTCCCATTTTCACACCAGGCAAATGCTGGGGCTGTACCTTAATTAAGGCCACGGCCGCTTCCTTCCCACTCCTAGCCCTTTCCTGTCCCATCGTCGCCGTAAGACCTATCTGTGTCGGTGCGACGTAAAACAACTAGCAAAAAAAAAATAATTAAAATGAAAACCTACAGCCTGTTTCCCACTCAGTGACCGGGTCAGGGATGGAATGAATGAAGCCCCCAACCTTGCGGAGAGGATGGGAATTGTGCTGGCTGCCGAGGCCTGTCGCACTTTTCTGGGGCAGTGATTAATGACTGACAGATGAAATGAAATGGTAGTGGAGAGTGTTGCTGGAATGAAAGATGAGAGGGAAAACCGGAGTACCCAGAGAAAAACCTGTCCTGTCTCCGCATTGTCCAGCACAAATCTCACATGGAGTGACCGGAATTTAAACCACGGAACCCAGCGGTGGAGGCCGACGCACTGCCGCCTGAGCCACGGAGGCTCCATTAATAATAATAATAATAATAATAATAATAATAATAATAATAATAATAATAATAATAATAATAATAATAATAACTCGCATCCAAGTGCACGTGAAAATAGGAACGAAAGAGTTATTTATCGTCAGTAACAGTACAATCGAACGATTGTAAATGAAATGTTCCTTGTAGAAGGCCTTCGAAAAATTATGGAATATCATTCCGTATGCTATAACTAGACCTGGGATATTAGGCTCTAAAAATCCGTTTTAGGCGCCTAAAATAGGCTTTTAAAACAAGCAGATAGGCTTTAAAGAGAAAATAGGCACTTGAAATATGTTTTTAAAATGTGTGGACATGCAGGAAATAGACTTTAAAATATTACAATATACACTTAAACTGTAACGTGATACTTTTTACTTTAACAAACGTGGTATCCCTTTCGTAACCGAAATAACTGCAAAATTAAGACAGAATAGAAAAGACATTTATCAAAAATAATATAAAAGAGTCATGTGTCAAAACAAGTTATGGATTATATGATATATCATTATCAGTACTGATCTAAAACCTTAATACTAAAATCACTGTACACAATTACAGCACTGCAGGCATCCAATAACGGTATAAACGCGAATGGAGTATGTGTTTATTATTTGTGAGGAACATTCCTACAGTACTTTCATTCGTAGTTTGCTTTACAGTACATAACAATAATCTTCTCCAAATTTTCCAGTCAGGCTGTGTCTTTTGTCTGTTAAAATCATTTTGAAAGCAGAAAAAGAGCGCTCCACATTCACAGATGTTAGAGGGGCGTAGGGAAATTTACCTACATTTTTCAAATCAATTTCACTCGGTAAGTCTACCTTTTACCCATCCATTACCTGATGTACCCTTTTCAGCACTGAATACCCTGGGATCTTCTGCAGTACACTACACCACTTGTCTCTTATTTTATCCCCTACCTTGCCCCTAGCACTTTGTATGTTATTCTCAGCTTCCTCAATTACAGAAATTTGCTGTTTGAGACTGTTTCCTTTTTCCTCCATTTTTGTAATGGTGACTGGAAGAAATGAAAAATTTGCCTGAATATATGCAATGTCTCTCTGAACACTGGAACAATCATTTAACAGCTTTTTGACAAATGACACACATGCAGAGTTGTCTGTTAAAGGAAAATTGTCTATCACAGTCATGATTTCCTCATGATGTTCCGCATAATACAGGACAGCTTCCATCCAGGAACCCCAACGAGTGATGATTGGCTGTGGTGAAAGGGGAATCGAGGGGAGTTTCTCTCGAAAGGTGGCTATTCTTGATGGAGCCTTACAGAACACTTTCTTCATTGTTAAAATAAAAGTATTTACTGCAGGAAACTCGGCCCTAACTGTTTCTGCGAGTCTATCCAAGGCATGGGTCATGCAAGTAATATGAATTAAAGAAGGATATACAGTTTTGAGGAGAGGTGCAGTGGCAATCATGTAGGAAGCAGCATCAGAGACAAGGAGAAGAACTTTAGAATCATCAACTCTCCCAGGATACAACAATTGCAACCCCTTGTTGAAGAAGTATGCAATGCTTTGACTATTGCCTTTCTCCAGCTGTTTAGAGCAAAGAAGGTGAGCGGTAGATGCCTGATTGGGTTCCAGTTTTCCTACTATAAGGTTAGCAATGTACCTGCCCACAGAGTCGGTGGTTTCGTCCACACACAACCATATGCAAGACTCCCCAATATCCTCCCTGATTGACAAAATGACCTCATTGTAACAAATATCTAAGTAACTTTTCTTTAATGTAGATGCTGATGGGATGTGCTGCTTGGTGTATTTCGGCAAAAAAAAAAATCTCTGAAAACCGGATTGTGCACAGCATTCCAGGGGATATTTGCTGCAACTAGAGCTCTACACATATCAGCATAGAAACCATTATGGGTTGTAGGAGATATAGTTTGTGTGAGCAGAGTCTGTCTAATGTTACTTTTCATGGCTGCTTTCGCTTTGTGACTGGCAGTCTCTGCATGCTGCTGAAGGTGGCATTTTTTCTCATGTGAAATCTAAAACACAATAAAATGATGCCAATTAGAGACTAAGATGAGGAATAGAAAAGGTGAGCTATTGACTAAAATTTGTAATTTTCAACTATTTAAGTTAAGCCATTATTACTCTAAAGTTAATTAAGAACAAGAACACTACAGTCTCCGAAGGGCCTTGACATTCAATAACGGTTGCTGCCCAGCTCACGGCCTGCAGATATTGGGTGGCGTGTGGTGAGCACGATACATCCCTCAGCCGTATTGCCTTGCCTCCGTACCCCTGCCCACTGTAGCTTCTCAATTGTCCTCACGATGCTGGGTTAACACCGTTCCCGACCTCACAGATGTCGAAATTACTGCCGGCACTGTAAATCGAACCCAGGTCGCCTGGACTAGGTCTCTACAATTAATTAGAGGAGCCAATATCAAAACCTTAGTTTAGATTAATATGAAATTTAAGATATATGCGCATACCTGTTTATTGCAGTACTGGCAGAAAATAATCTTGCCATCAAAAGTCATCCCTGAAAATTGTACAAGCCATTGTAGTATAAGCGCATTCTTAGATGATTTCGTTTTAGGCATGATGAACTATATTCACTTAAACGGATGTTCTTTCACTGGCGACTTGACACAGTATGTCCCTTCTTACTACCTGCTTCTTGTTCTTCCAAGATAATCCTCCCCCTCACCCCGTCACTCGACACAGTACGTCCTTTACTACCTGGTCGTTGTTCTTCTGAGCTAATCTTCCACCTCCACCCTTCACTCAGCATTCCTTTGGTGACAGTTGTCTGGGAAGAGCACATTTCTGTGAAAAAACCCACCCTCTGCTGTTCTGCTCGTTCCAGGGATGTCCATTGTGTGATTGTAAAATTACAGAATTTGAATTTTATTTGAAATGTAGAAAATGGGCTTTTCTGGGAAGTGAAATAGTGAAATAGGCTCTAAAGGTCCAAATAGGCATTTTAGGGCACTATAAAACTCTATTAATGTAAGGGATTTATCATGAAAACGTCAACATTTTTTAAATCATATTATTTCGTAAGCAAAGCCTATACAGAAGAAACTGTTGTCCTCTTTGTACTCGAAATGGATCACTTTACAATATGAACCAACCAATCTATCTATACGGTATATATAAAATAACTTGTCCTGACTGACTGACTGATTCATCATTATTGAGCCAAAACTACTGGACATAAAGAAATGAAATTTTGGGGATACATTCATATTAAAATGTAAGTACTCACTAAGGGAGGATTTTTAAATATTCCGTCGCTAGGTGGATTAAAAGGGGGGTTAATTTTTAAAATGAGTGTATATCACGAAAACTGAACAGTTTAATTACATGAAATTATTATTTGAAATCTCCTTTCAAAATAAAGGAACACGTATTTTTTTGTTTTCGGAAAAAACAATTGCGGGGGTGTATTTCTTTTTATGTGGATACTTATATCCTTAAAACTGAAGATGTTACAGACATGAAAATTGGTATTTGGAATCTTCTTTCAAAATGGACACGTAAATTTTGTTTTCGGAAAATCCATATAAGGGAGAAGGCTGGGTGAAGAGAAGTGAACTTAGTTGAATTCTTTTTATGGGGATACTTATACATCAAATACTGAAGATGTTAAAGGCGTGAAAATTGGTATTTGGAATCTCCTTTAAGAATAAGGAAACATTTATTTTTTTGTTTTCGGAAAAATCCTCTTAAGGGGGGTGAAGAATGGTGAGAAAGTGGTTGAATACCTTTTTGAGGATTCTTATGTCTCAAAAACTGAAGATGTTACAGTCATGGAAAGTTGTATTTGGAATCTCCTTTAAAGATAAAGAAACATACACTTTTTTGTTTTTGGAAAACCTACTTAAAGGGGGGTGTGAACAGGACTGATAAAGGAGGTGAATTTTTAAAATGAGTATATCTCTAAAACGAAACATGATACAGACGTGAAAATTGGTATTTTACCTCTTTTAAATATAAAGTAACACATACGGTACTTTTTTGTTTCCGGAAAAATCACTTGGGGGAATAAAAAGGACTGCAAGAGGGGTTGAATTATTGTTATTAGGATACTGATATCTCAAAATCTTAAGATATTAGACGTGAAAATTGGGAATTTGAATCTACTTTAAAAATAAAGAAACACGTATTTTTTGTTTTCGTAAAATCCAGTTAAAGGGTTTATAAAAAGGACTGAAAAGGGGTTGAATTATTTTTATGAGGATACTTATATCTCAAAAACGAAAGTTGTTACGGACATGAAAATTATTTGGAAACATTTTTAAAAATAAAGAAACATGCATTCATTTGTATTCGTAAAACCCCATTAAGGGCGGGTAAATGAATTGAAAAATGAGTTTAATTCTTTGTAGGAGGACACTTACATCACAAAAACGAAGGATGTTGCGGACGTGAAAATTGGTATTTGGAATCTCTTTTAAGAATAAAGAGACGCGCTTTTTGTTGGGTGGGGGGAAGGGAGAATTAACTTAACGGGGGTGTAAAAAGAGTTGAATTATTTCTTTGAAGATTCAGATAAGAAGTGGTTTTGACTGGGGGATGAGGAATGGTGACAAAAATATACGTTTATATGAAACCGTTTGAATTACGACGTTAAAATGTCAAATGATATCCTAAGTGTAAAATGACAGAAGATTTGAGACAAATTTAACCGCGCAGAGAGTTAAATGGGGGTCGAGATCCAAAAAAAGTGTTTATGTTAATTCCTTCCTCCGAAACGGTTTGGCGCAGGAAGACAAAATTCCAAATAGCCATATATACAGTATTTTAAATCCTAGGTGTGAATCAGGAAATATTTGTAAACTTTCCACCGCTAAAGTGTCAAATGAGGTTGGCTCCGTAAACTAAATTATTCATCCCTCCAAAACCGTTTGGCGTACAAAGTTATAATTTTACGAGAAGGGTCTTTTTTATGTCCTAGGTATAAAATACCGTATACTTCAAAACATTTCTCCCCTAAGAGGTTTAGATGGTAGTTGACTCTCAGAAACACAATATCCATTCTTCCGAAACCGTATCAGACACGAACATGAAATTTTTTATGAAGGGTTGTTTTCTATATCCTAGATCTTAATAAATATTTAAAAACATTCACTCCTTAAGAAGTATTCATTCCTCCATTACTGTTCTACGTACAAAACAAAAATGTCAAAGGTTGGTCGCTTTACGTCCTAGATGTTAAATCAGATATGGTTTAAAACATTCAAATTCTTCCGTACGGGATTCAAGTGAGTGGTAGATTATACAATAAAAAGTTATTCCCCAAAAACCGTTTGGCGTACGAACTGAGGACGTATTTTACAGGCTCAGCTGACAGTGAACTCTCCAAAATGTTACACTTCGAATAATAACTTTAATTTTTTAGCCGTAGCGAACCACGGGTATCTTGCTAGTATATTATATTTTGAAAGCTGGCTTTTACGTTTTTTATGTAGCGGAAACACTTAAGCTAGATACAAAAGTTTTGAAAGTAAAGAAATATGTATCACCCAATCCTCCGAGTTATATTCAAATTCGGTTGACTAAATGTCATCATCACGCCCCTAATTTTGGCAATAATGTTAGCCCAGTTGCTTTCCGAAGTATCGAGCACAGATTTACTCCATTTAATGCCAACCAATATTCCTAAATGATTCCTGCACTATGATTGAATTTAATAAGGATAGATTTTTCTTTGATGGGTTTGCGCTACTGATGCGGTGCTGTAGGTGATAAAAACGCGAGAAATACACTGACGGAAACAATATCCAAACGCCATGAAATACGGAATATAGAATACGGAAATTTTTTCAATAGATTAGTCGAGGTAACGTATTTAATTGATTAAAGGTACAAGACTACAGGTTAATATCCTCGTGAGAAAAGCCATCACAAATATGCAATTAATAACCGGTGTAATCGCCTGATTGTTGAATGCAGGCATGGGCACGTGCATGTATTCTGTCGTACAGGTGCCGGCTGTCAGCTTGTGGGATGGAGTTCCATGCCTGTTGTACTTGGTCGTCAATACAGGGACGGTTAATGCCGCTTGTGGATGACGCTGGAGTCGTCGTCCAATGATGTCACATATACGTGTTCGATTGGGGACAGGTCGGGGGATCGAGCAGGCCAAGGCAACATGACGACACTCTGTGGAGCACGTTGGGTTACAGCAGCGGCATGAGGCGTGATTTACCCCATTGGAAAACACCCCTGGGAATGCTGTACATCAATGGCAGCACAACAGGTCGAATCAGCAGACGGACGTACACATCCGGAGTCAGCGTGTGTGGGATAACCACGAGAGTGCTCCTGCTGTCATAGGAAATTGCTCCCCAGACCAGAACTCCCGGTGTAGGTGCAGTATGTCGACGCTGCATACTGGTGGGATGTAGACGCTCACCTGGCCTTTTTCTAACCAACCCACGGCCATCACTGGCACCAAGACAGAACCGGCTTTCATCGGAAAACACAACGGACCACCACTCCATCCTCCAATGAGCTCTCGCTTGACACAACTGAAGTCGCAGACGCCGGTGGTTTGGGCTAAAGAGGAATTCACGCCGCTGGGCGTCTGGCTCGGAGCTGTCCTTCAAGTAACCGATTTCGAACAATTCGTTGCGTCACTGTAGTGCCAACTGCCGCTCGAATTGCTGCTGCAGACGCAGTCCGCTGCGCCACATACATACGCCGAATACGGCGGTCCTCCCTCTCAGTGGTGCCAACGGGGACGTCTGGGGCCTGGTCTTCTTGGAAGCGCACCTTCACAGTACGCATGCACAGTGGAGTTATTCCTACCAAGTCGATCTGCAATAGCGCAGAAGGAAAATCCACCTTCACGTAGCCCTGTTATACGGCCTCGTTCAACAGCAGTGAGCTGTTGATACTAGCAACTTCGTCGTCGTAAAGGCATTCTTGACCTACTCACAGTCACTTCGTTCTATCTCACAGGTAACTAACGCTCTCGCACAGTACAGCCCATATTTAAAGCAAACCTGTTGTGCTACGTCATGGAGCCTGTATTAGCGCCACGCCAATACAATTTGAGGGAAATTTGAATCTACGCCATCTTTCACATATATAAACACGCCTACCAACGTTCATTAATCTAGCACAACCACTTCTTGGTGTTTGGATACCTTTCTCCGCCAGTGTATGTTCGATGTCATTTTCATATCGTACTAATATCGATAAGCCATCAACGTTAATACTCACTGAAGACTAAAACATATTCACTCTGTATCTGTTTAGCTGTTGTTGTAATATTTGAATAAATGGTACACTTCCTGTGACAAAGAGTGTCACGGAAACATGGCATCCCTGTCCGATTGATCTTTCTATCGATGTCAACGTTGAAAGGTATCAGTTGACAAGCATCTGGATGTTGAATTCCTATTGATCATTCAAATGTTATCGATCTTTATATCTGGGAATTGGAGATGCTTCCAGACGATGTACAGGTCCTGGTGTCTAATGATGCATAATGGGTTGCGATGACGGTCGACTTACATCGAATACCGATTTGTCGATCTGCGCCAATGAGTAAGCAGTGCTTTGCGTCCTTGCGCATGCAAGGTATAATAATGACAAAGCGTGTGGCCTCCTGAGAGGTCTGGTGCAGCTTTTTCCAGCTGACGCCGTATAAGCGATCTGCGCGTCTGTAAATGCTGAAGACGGCACATACACCCAGTCCCCGAACCAGAGGAATTAACTAATGAAAGTTAAAATCCCTGAGCCGGCTGGAAATCGAATTCGGGACCCGTTTGTCCTAAGGCCAGCATGCTAACCATTTAGCCATGCAGCCGGGTGCATGCACGGTGTCTACCGCCTTGGATTTCGACAAGCAATGTGTGTGTAGGTGTGTGTGCCATTACGTATTTCTAGTACTGTACATTGCGTCGAAATTAATGAAAGAAAATACAAATACCTTTCTAATGCATTATACATACGAATCGATATAAATGTATTCTTGTTTATCTCCCTCGCGGTTAACGATGATATCGATGACACGAGATTGTAAATTATGAAATGGCCATTAAATGGACTTGTGTTAAACTTCGATTAGTTGGGGCATGGCCGATAACTTTGTATCGATGAAAAAGTAACTCGCATTGTGTCGTAGCCAGTTAGTAAACATAGGTTACCGGACAAGTTACTCGAAGGGAATTAAATATATATTATTTCATACAGCTTCAATTTCTAATAATAATAATAATAATAATAATAATAATAATAATAATAATAATAATAATAATAATAATAATACTAGTAATAATAATAATAATATCATGTATAAAAACAATACAAAAGCCGTTCAAATGTAGGTATATTTCAGTGTTCAACTTACAAGAAGCATCTACGGTATATAAATAATACACAAATCTTTATTATAGACTGTCATTCATTTCAGCATTCAATCTGCAAGCCTCTGTGAACTAACTTTACGCCTCCAAAATTTTCTATTTGCAGCTAGATCGGTTCCATACCTCTTATCTTTAAATCTTCCAAAAAACCGAATTCATCCATAGTTGCCTTGGCCTACTTCTACTTATTTTACCCTCCATGTCCGAATCCATTTTTCTACCAGGTAAAATAATAATAATGTTCGCCTCTGTGGTGTGGTGGTTAGTATGATTAGCTGCCAACTCCGGTGGCCCGGGTTCGATTCCTGGCTCTGACACGGAATTTGAAAAAGTGCTACGTGGGCTGGAACGGGGTCCACTCAGACTCGGGGGTCAAATGAGTAGATGTGGGTTCGATTCGCACCTTAGCCATCCTGGAAGTGGTTTTCCGTGGTTTCCCACTTCTCCTCCAGGCAAATGCCAGGAACTTAAGGCCACGGCCGCTTCCTTCACTCTTCCTTGTCTTCCCATTCCAATCTTCCCTTCACACGGCCCCTGTTCAGCACAGCAGTTGAGGCTGCCTGGGCGAGGTACTGGTCATTCTCTCCAGTTGTATCCCTGACCCAATGTCTCACACTCCAGGACACTGCCCTTGAGGCGGCATAGGTGGGATCCCTAGCTCAGTCCGAGGGAAAAACCAACCATGGAGGGTAAACAGATTAAGAAACATAATAACAATAATAATAATAATAATAATAATAATAATAATAATAATAATAATAATAATAATAATAATAATAATAATAATAATAATAATAATGTCCACCCCTGTGGCGTGGTGGTTAGTTTGATTAGCTGCCACCCCCGGAGGCACGGGCTCGATATCCGAATCTGACACGGAATTTGAAAAAGTGGTACGTGGGCTGAAACGGGGTCCACTCAACCTCACTTGGTCAACTAAGTAGGGGGTGGGAGGGGAGGGTCCGGTTCCTTCCTTAGCCATCCTCGAAGTGGTTTCCCATAGTTCACTTTTCCTCCAGGCTAATGCTGGGATGGTACATAACTTAAATCTACGGCCGCCTTCCCAACCCCACAAAGCCCCTGTTCAACAGAGCAGGTGAGGCCACCTGGGTGAGGTACTGCTCACCCAGCTTTATCCCCCCTGACCAAATGTTTCACGCTCCAGGACACTGCCCTTGAGGCGGCACAGGTGGGATCCCTCGATGAGTCCGGAGGATAAACCAACCCTGGAGGGTAAACGGATTAAATAAATAAATAAATAAATAAATAAATAAATAAATAAATAAATAAATAAATAAATAAATAAATAAATAAATAAATAAATAAATAAATATACATCGTGTACTCAAATCAGGTAGTCTTTAAGAGACATTGGCGTGCTAAAACTTTCCCTGAAAATGGTTACTTGACGTATCTTTTTTTTCTCAATTTGCCTTACGTCACACCGACACAGATTGGTCTTATGACGACGATGGGATAGGGAAGGGCTAGGAGTGGGCAGGAAGCGACCGTGGCCTTAATTGAGGCACAGCCCCAGCATTTGTCCGGTGTGAAAATGGGAAAAAACGGAAAACCATCTTGAGAGCTGCCGACAGTGGGTTTCGAACCCACTATCTTCCGAATACAAGATCAAAGCTACGCGACCCTAACCGCAACGGCCACTTACTCGGTCCTTGACGCGTTTATATACCTCCTGGCACAGATCTCTCACATGTATACATTGTGAAATGCCAACCGACTGCACAAAGATTCGATCTCACAACCTTCTGCTTAAGGTACTAACCTGACCACTAACGGCATACATCCGGTCATTTTTATAAACGAATTTAAAGTACTAACTTTTCTACGTATACACACCACTAATGAACCATATCTGCGTAGATTTTACTCTACGTGACATACAATCGTAATATCTGATCAATTTAGAGATTTTATTTATCACTTTTCGTTGACTACATACTGTGTCCGGAGGGACGGTACAGTTTATGTGTGTACCCCTGCCTAACTTTTAGAGGATAAATAATCTAGGAATACTTAAGATAGTGATGGAGGACTACGACCATTTTTTCATTCTTATCTCTACACTATCTCATGTAAGGAAATCGTTCTCAATAAGGCTCCTTAACACAATATCTGGTGACGTTAAAAAAATAGAATTCCATTTTAATACTGAACGAAAAGTATTTTGGTAGTACATACATTTTTGAGTCAGCATCATCCCAGTGGATTATTTAGAGACATACAAGCATTTTCTTTAGGGTTATTTTTAAATACATGTTTTATAAGTCAGTTGTAAAATTCCTTGCATACAAACCAGTGTTACCGAAGGAGTTATCGTAGTGTTTCCGGACAGCACCTGCG
Source organism: Anabrus simplex (assembly GCF_040414725.1). NCBI lineage: Eukaryota > Metazoa > Arthropoda > Insecta > Orthoptera > Tettigoniidae > Anabrus > Anabrus simplex. Next base: position 844,126,598 of record NC_090266.1, on the reverse strand, counting down.
AAGTACAAAGCAAGGTTCGGAGTAGTCTCAGCTGGAAAGTTGGTTGGATGGCTGAGCATAGCCAAAGCGACAGTAGTAGAATGAGCTGTGGCAGTGCGCGGCGTTTGAAATTCATGTATTGAAACCATACCAAAGTTGTTCAACTGTAAGTACATTTCAGTGTTCAACTTAAAAGAGGGCATGTTTGACAAATACAATTGCCAGTATATCATGCAGTGGTAGCTATCTCTTACCAGTCGACATCTTAACGAAAAAATAACAAACAGTTACCACTAGTGAAATGATAACAAAAATTAATAAAAATGGCAATGAATAATCAACAGAGTGACGAGTGTGTGAGTGGAGGGAGCGTGAACAGCTGCAGGTGGGGACGTACGATTGGAGCGGCAGGGAGGAGCCTCAACACGCCGCTCTTGGTCCCAGAACCACGGTTTGTGCATCTCTGCCGTGGTGTGTTCAGTAACGGAGTGCAGTTGGCGGGTGCAATGTAATGGATTTGCATAATGCCTGGTGCATAATATGGCGATCCTTCCACGTTGTGATCTCCCTTGGTCGGCACGAACCTTCATGATATGTGTCAGTTCAAATCAGGTCCCACCTTTCACTTGTGCAGTTTTCTAATATCACGTTGTACTGCTTGTTGACTGTGTTAACGCATGTGTTTGTTAACTGCATCTTTCCACTACTTCTGCCATTATGAAATCAAGGAAAGTAAACAAACTTGTATTTTTATGTGACTGAGACCTTCGGTTTGACGTACACTAATTTCCGCTCGGACGTGGATATTAATTTAGACAATCTCACACGCATTGACTGGGATTCGAACCACATTCTCTCTTATGAGAAGCTGGCGGCGATGTTTCTGAAATATAATGACATCTATTACGAAAATACTAAATTAATTTGATGTTGTTATGATATCGGTAAGCACGCTTATGTGCTATCGTAGTTTTGGAAGGAGTATTACGAAGATTTTGTAACTGAACGACGTCATGGTTTGATTTATAACAGCGGAAAGCAAGATTGACCATGTTGGGGAAGTGAGACGTCCAACGTGTAAGCAGGTATAATGGAAAAACCTAATGTACCACGACAACCGCAGTTGAAGTAGAACAAGAAAATCAGTCTGTAAACATTCACCACCTATAACTTGCAGGTATTTTCCTTCCGATGATTACAAAAAATTGAGTCATTTTATATGAGAGAAGAAAGGATAATGAAATGAATCAGCCAACCGATTGTGGTACGGAAATATCATAAAGTAGCCAATACTAAATATGAAGAAGATAATTAAAATACCTTGTCATAACGGTCATTCTATACATTTCACGTAATACACAGCATTATAGAACAAACACTTAGTAGATATCTGTAACATAAATATTACCTTCTTCTAAATATTAATAAATTAAAAAAATTTCGTAGTCTCATTGTACTGAATGAAAATCATTAATAGGAGGCTGGTTTTATCAATTCCCTATGGTATCAGAACATCTTCGAAGATCCTTTGTCCGTATGGTCAAAGTTTTAACTTTGGATTACGGTATATCCACAGTATACATTTTTTTACAAGTGTCTTTACGACGCACCGACACAGATTGGTCTTAAGGTGACGATGGGATAGGAAAGGTCTAGGATAGGGAAGTAAGCGGCCGTGGCCGTAATTAAGGTACAGCCCTAGCATTTCCCTGGTGTGAAAATGGGAAACCACGAAAAACCATCTTCAGGGCTACCGACAGTTAGAAAACTATATTGACCTTCACAGCACTTTGAGAGTGTAAATAATGAATTAAAGGATCGTTTTAGTGAATTAAACCAGCCCTGTCGAGATTGGAAAAGTGGGATGTCATCACCTAGGACACCATATTACTTACAGGAATCCCTGGTCGTACTTTAAAGAATTTATTTTCATTCCATCCTGATTTTTTCTTGAAAGTTTTCTTTCTGTCAGAGTATTGATAGATGCGGTCTCGGGTGGTGGATGTCCCCACGGAAGTGTGCATCTCTCTCAATAAATGGATTTCTCTTGTTGTGTCACGGTACTCCGCCCCAGACCGCGTAAGGAATGCCTGCCTTCTTGTTTCTATGAATTACTCAAATGTCCTTTAAGGAACATGCAAAGGAGTATACATTCATTATTCATAGAAACCTGAAGTGTTCTTTACACTTAAGATTGCAGGTTTGCTTTAATGATGAATACCAGATTAATTCCTGGGGGCAAAGGCGACCGGGCCTACAACTAGCCACTCTGTCACACCATGTGCCGAGGTTTCGAATAGTGGAAGCCTTTACAATCCATCCCACCAAGGGCTTTCCTGTCCTGTTGGAGTGAGTACAAACACCCAGTCCCCGAGCCAGGGGAATTAACCGTTTACGGTTAAAATCTACGAATCGACCGGGAATCGAACCCGAGTCCCTCTGAACCGAAGGCAACTACCTACGCTGACCATTCGGTCAAGGAGCCGGACATACAAAGGATAGTACCTCTGCACACCAAACCAGGTGTCTGGTGTGTGTTACTCTCGAAGAAAACTTCAGAAAGGCTGCCTTCCTAAAGGAGAACTGAGTAGTCAGCATCAGTTATCGTATCCCGCTTAGAGGATTTTAAATCGGAAGAGGACTGGGGTATCAAGTGAAGAGGGGTTACGCTGCAAAAGCAAGACGCGATTGCCGATCCAGTTCCCAGGCCACCTACTCACGTGTCAAGAGATGAACGACTCCTGCACTCGGGAGGATTTCATGCTCGCGACGGATGGAGGGCTAAGAGCTGCTTAATTCTGGATAGGAAGAATTTTGTGTGTTACCGGGCACGGAAAGTAAAGAAACTAAATGCCACTGAATGCAATCACTTTAAAGAACTCCCGCGGAACAAAATCACGACACCCTGGTGTGTCCTAAAGTCTAATGTCTATAGACTGAAAGTGCGTTAAGGAAGTATTATTATTATTATTATTATTATTATTATTATTATTATTATTATTATTATTATTATTATTATTATTATTATTATTAGATAACTGGAAGAGATATAAAACAATATTCTACGAGATTTAAAGCAGTCGCTAACTGAAAACTTTGACTTTCAACATTCAGTCTAGAAATCTTTAGTATTCCAGTAAATGCAATCACGATTTTCTGTTTTTAGACAGTGTTTCAGAATTATCTGTTTCTACGTCCTGGCCTTGAAATCGCTTAGTGTTGTACCAGACTGTAGAGTCTGAAATCTATACAGCATGCACAAAGCTTCAAACACTGTGCTATTTCTCACTTATTCATCACATCTTCGTTACACATATCCTCATTTCTTATTCACCACCAAGCAGCAAGAGGGTATTTACAGTTCCATAATAGCTATTACTTCCAACATGATTATACCATCCTGAATCCCATCAGATTTCACCCGCAGAGCGTAGTCAGCCTAAAAACTGAACTGTTAAGCTACACCAAACCCTGTTCCTGAGCATGTGGTTCCCTTTAGTGGTTCAAAGCTATAGGAAAATCGCAACTGACAATACAATATACAATACTGTCACTTCCGAACAATTGAACGAACATTGCTTCTGGCAATTCGTACTTCGCCCCTTCATGGTTACACAATTATTAGGGGCTATTTCCTTCCTAAATGGCAATTTACTGCATCTATAACGAGGTACGAAACAGGGGAATTTCACTTTTAAGAAATATTCGTTTACAACCCTCATACTACTTCCATGAGCATGAGAAGCGTTATAGATTCTCAATGCCAATTGAAAAAAATTCCAGTCAAAGACGTACTTTCTTATACGTGAGCTAATTCAGGAACGTATTAAAGCAGTATTTTTTAACAACTACGTACATTCTCTTGTCTTTCTTTGCTTTCCACTAAGCTTCTGCATGTTTTAAGAGTCCGGACGGAGTTGGAATGTCAGTTCGGGTGCTAGTTCGCACGGAGAGGCACATTCTTTACGCCAGCTTCTATTGTATGTGTAAATAAATTGACTGAAGAGAGAACAAATTGTAGTCCTCTTTTACAACAAAAAGAATGATCTTGTGTCTCCAAGTATCAAGACTGAGCAAGCGATGAGAATTCAAGATGACATCTTCTGTCGAGCTTCTCAGAAGACTGAAATAGCGAAATACTTAGCTGTGATCTTGGATATCTACACTTATAACGAGTCAGAAACTTTGGGTAAATCATCATTCGTAAAAAGGTCTTCACTTCTATAACCGGTCAGTGGAAGGGCAATGCAAAAATATTTTCAACGTAATTATCATCCAGAAGTTTAGGATGTAGCCCTAACCTAATGTGCTTGGCGGGAGAGGATTTATAACCTTAGTAGTAAGTACCAATCACTTCCGAGGGCTGAAAAATATAGTGTTTCATTATAACAACATTCAGGGCAACTAGTGCTGGATGACAAGAGCTAATTATCTCAACTTGTTTTAATCATTTATTGACCACTCACATTTCGACACTACTGCAGAGCGTTGTGATTATTATTAACTTTACTGACAAATATAAAAAACTAACAAATGAAATGCAAATTCCATGGTGCTACACCCCGTATGGTCCTTGGCCTACCAAGCGATCACTGCACAGTCCGGAGGCTTACATATTCCGATATTACGCGTGGTAGACGTAACGAAACCTCTTGGACGTTCATCTTCGATTTTTAGGCGAAGGCCGCTATCTCACAGTCAGACAGCTCTTGAAGTGGTCTTATTTAGCAGAGTGAACATTGTATCAGCCTTTAGATCGAGGTAAAAATCCGTGACCTAGCTGAGAATTAAATCCGGGGCTTCTGGATAAGTATTTTGACAAAAAGTATAGAAAATTCGACTAAAGTAGATCATTAAATATTTCCGTTTAAACTAATAAAAACCGTGGAAAGGTAAAGTACCTCATTTCATATTATCAAAATTAATCTCTGCTATGCTGTACTGTCAACTATGAGCATCTGTGAATTAATACCAGAAACACAAATTTACGTATTGAAAACACACGCAAACAAAGATATAACAAAATAAATAGCAAACACGCAAATAGACAAAAATACTAACCCCAAGGCTGAAATATCTTTAGCTAATAACAATCTATATAATTGTATTTCTTTTGGGAATTTGGATATCGTGATTATAGCCATGAATGCTTAGTGAATGTAAACTTTTCCTGATGAATAACGTACTAACAGCGTGTGTAACAAACATAGAACAAACTAACAAAAAACACAGACAAAAAATCACCAAAGTTGAAATTCGTCCAGCTAATAGAGTAAAACATCGTTAATCTGGAAACCGTTAAACCGGATATCACTTAATCCGGACAGGTATTCTAAATAAATAAATAAATAAATAAATAAAAATACTCAAGTGAAACTCGAAAATAAACTAAAATAGTCTTGCGTGGCGCAGCTTAAATTACCGCGTCCTATATTTCGTATTTTGAGAGTCCTAACGGTATTTGGCGACCTTGTCTTAGGGCGCCAAATAATGGAACCATCCCTCACCCCCCCCCCACCAATCACTGAAAGTAACGTTCACCCTCCTCTCTTTCAATTGATCACTATTCCATCTTGCATACAGTGCTACGTTGACAAATCATTTCAAGTTATACAATGCCATTCAGTAAATCGGCAACATCATCAAAAAAACAAAATTAAAAATTAAACATCTTTGAAAATCCTGAAAATGTTGCCACTGTTGCGAAATGCGGAACCGCTAATAAGTTTCCATATTTGCTTTAAAGTGTAATGAAGAGAAAGAAACTAGTTAAATAAATGTGGCCACCAGCGGACCAGAAATTTGACGAGAAATTGTATAAAGGGTGAAAGGCACAAACAATTTTGTGCAGGTGGAATAGCAGTGCGAGGTGTTGAAATCCAAGCCACAACTAACCGCCAGGCAAAACATCTGGGTGTGAAGGTATTTACAGCTAGTGCCGGCTGGCTAATTATTTTCCATATATGCCGCAACATAGAAAACAGAAAGATGTGAGGATAGTGTGGAAGTGCAGATACAAGTCCTGTAGAGCCATTAAGAAAAAAATTCCATTGGTTCATAAAAGAAGAAGGGTCACATTTAAGTCAGGTGTATAATGTTGACGAAACGGGCCTGTGTTTGTTCGTCCTACCTGATAGTACACAAGTATCAGAATCCTTATGAAATGCTCCTGGAGGGAGATAATCAAAGAACGAGTTTCAGCACTGTTGTGTGCTAATGGAAATGGTGGCATGTGACGAAGACCGTCATTTTTGGCATGGGTAAATAGCCAAGGGTTAACAAAAATATCACGTCTACTTCGCCTGTCCATTGCTACAATTTTAAAATGTTCCTTTCGCAGGAAACCTCACATTTAATTGGTCTCGTAATTGCGCTGTGCCAGAATTTGTTTGCTATTTGTTTTACGTCGCAGCGACACAGATAGATCTTATGGCGACGATGGGACAGGAAAGGCCTAGGAGTGGGACGGAAGCGGTGTGAAATGTGCCAGAAATAAGAAGACATCGGATAGATAAATCCAATAGTAAATTGAAAGCCATGATCTTATTGGATAACGCACCTACTCATCGGGATTACAAGAAAGCGGTGTAGTGCAGACGGTAAGATCAGTTGTAAATTCGTACTTACCGCCTAATACAACTTCGCTAATGGAATCGATGGACCAAGGCGTCATTTATACTGCTAAGCTGTTGTACAGAGAGAGACTTCACTTTCAAGTCTTCGAAGCTGAAGAACCTACGAATGCGGAAGAAAAACGAGCAGGAAAATCACTGCAAAATATAAAATTCATACAACTGCAGGTCGATGAATTTTAATTTTGTTCCTGCAATTAAAGACATGGTACCCTCTAAATCAGCTAATGCATGGAATAACATTTCGGATGACAGCAGAGTTGAAATCGAGAGCAAATACATTGACATAAAAGACTGTCATGAAGCACTGATTAGAGGAGGTGAGAGATCCGTCACAGTCGAAGAGACTGAGGACTGGCTATACAATGATGGGGGCGATACCAGCTATCTCATAATTTTCTTTTTGCTGGTGTTTTAACGTCGCTCTAACACATTGAAGGTTTTCGGCGACGAACGTATGGAAAATGGCTAGAAATGGGAAGGTACTGGCCGAGGCCTTAATTAAGATACAGCTTCAGCATTTGCCTGGTGTGAAAATGGAAAACAACAGAAAACTATAGTGAGGGCTGCCGACGATGGGGTTCGAACCCACACCGAGCAAGAGGCTGTGCGGATTGAGTCACGTAGCAATCAGCTTGCATTCAAGTGATAGTGGGTTCGAGAACAAACGTCGGCAGCCATGAAGATGATTTTACGTGGTTTTCCATTTTCACCCCAGGCAAATGCTTGGGCTGTACCTTAATTAAGACCACGGTCGCTTCTTTTCCACTCCTAGCCCTTTCCTATTCCATCGTCACCATAAAACCTATCTGTGTCGGTGCGACGTAAAAGCAGATTATATACAAAATGTTCGAACCTACCAACTCCCGAATGCTAGGTCACAGCTACGTGACCCTAACTGCACGGGTAACTTGCTCGGTCAACCACGTAATGAATGGAGAAAAATTGTTTTCTAAATAATTTGTTTTACGTCGCACCGACACAGATAGGTCTTATGGCGACGATGGGATAGGAAAGGCCTAGGATTTTGAAGGTAGCGCCCGTGGCCTTAATTGAGGTACAGCCCCAGCATTTACCTGGTGTGAAATTTGGAAACTATGGAAAACCATCTTCAGGGCTACCGAAAGTGGGGCTCGAACCCATTATCTCTCGGATGCAAGCACACAGCCCCGTGCCCATAACCTCACGGCCAAATCGCCCGGTGAGAAGAAATTGCGGTTAGTATGAACAAAGATAGAAACTCAACGTTTGAAGATGAGGATGCAGAAATAAAACTGCCAAATATGTAGTGAGGTTAATGACCACTTGAATTCTGCAATTGATTTCATTCAGCGAAATAGCAATAAACAAAAAACTGCCTGTTAAATCCATATGAGACATTTGCGTGAACTTGTAGGGCAGGAGACGTGCAAGAAGTCGCAAAAGAAAGTTGACAGGTTTTAAAAACCAAAGTAATGTGGGGCCGATGACCTTCGATGTTAGGCCCCTTAAAACAACAAGCATCAATCAGCATCATCATCAAAATAAGGTACTATAATTGTTAACTCTCAAAGTAAACACATGTACTGTTTTTTATTTTATAATGTTTATACAACTTATTGTTATTATTGATCAAATCGTCCGGCTCCATGGCTTGTGATTAGCTTGCTGGCCTTTGGTCACAGTGGTCCCGGGTTCGATTCCCGGCAGGGTCAGGAATTTTAACCATAATTGGTTAATTCCGCTGGCACGGGGGCTGGGTGCATGTGTCGTCTTCATCATCATTTCTTTCTCATCACGACGCACACGTCGCCTACGAGCGTCAAATCAAAAGACCTGCATCTGACGAGCCGATCATGTCCTCGTACACTACCGGCACTAAAAGCCATACGCCATTTCATTTTCATTTTTCATTCATGAAATGGACACGCTTCCTTTATTTCTGTCAATGTGGACTTTTCGTAATCACCCTCAATTGGTTCGGATTAACGAGGTTCCATTGAAACAATCCAACTTATCATTTTTCTTCCCGGAATTTGAACATCCTGACCACAGCCGTGAATATCATACTTACATTTGTAACAAACAAACAAACAAACAAACAAACAAACAAACAAACAAACAAACAAACAAACAAACAAAAGAACCAACCCCATGGTGGTAGAGCGCGGAGAGGCCCTGGCCTATCAAGCAACTGTCGTTCAGCCAGAAGGCCTGTAGCTTAAGAAGTGACGCGCGGTCAGCGCGATTAATCCCGTCGGCCATCATTTTTGGTTTTACAGACCAAGGCTCCTATCTCACCATACAATAAGACAGCTCGTCAATTGTTCTCACGTAGGCTGAGTATACCGGGAACAAACCAGGTGAAAATTCCTGACCAATACGGAAATTCAACCCACGACCTCACCGTAAAAAGATGGCTCTCTAATCCTGGACTACGGGGATAGTTTAGAGTGGTCGTAATGTGATTGTGGAAAATTAGGCATGGAATGGGAAGTAGGTGCCTGTCGTTGTGCCGTACGTACCACGTGTATAAATACATGAAACAGATAAACCACAAATAATCAGGGAATGCAATACAAACTCAATGTCCTCTTCAGTTTTACTGAAGACGAGCTGAGTAGCTCAGACGGTAGAGCGCTGGCCTTATGAGCCCAACTTGGCAGGTTCGATCCTGGCTCAGTCCAGTGGTATTTGAAGGTGCTCAAATACGTCAGCCTCGTGTCGGTAGATTCACTGGCACGCAAACAATCTCCTGCGGGACAAAATTCTGGCACCTCAGCGTCTCCGGAAATCGAAAAGTAGTTAGTGGGACGTATGAAAACAATAAAATTATCACATAATTTTACATAAGAGACTACACCGACTCCATACAAACTTTCATATCAAGATTAAATTATCCCGAGGAGAGAGAGGAATTATACTCGAGCCATTCTTTTGGAAAGCAAGCGTGCTAACCCCTCACCAGCTGTGTCACTTGGCCGTGTCCAGTAGACAAGTTTGACCGGGCGACTTGGCTGTGTGGTTAGGGGTGCACGGCTGTGAGATTGCGACCGGGAGATAGTGGGTTCGAATCCCACTGTCGGCAGCCCTGAATATGGTTTTCCATGGTTTCCCATTTTCACACCAGGCAAATGCTGGGGCTGTACCTTAATTAAGGCCACTGCCGCTTCCTTCTAACTCCTAGGCTTTTCCTATCCCATCGTCGCCATAAGACCTATCTGTATCGGTGCGACGTAAAACCACTAGCAAAAAAAAAAAAAAAAAAAAGAAGAAAATACAAGTTTGGGCACAGAGGTCGTCAATAGTGATGCAGGTGCTGACAGTATCACGGTAATGCTGCAGCTTGAAATGAAAGGTGAAGTTAACTTGTTAGATGTCGTATTAAGCAAATGGTAATTAAGGTGATATCACTGATAAAGCAAAGCTCGTAAAATCCTCTTGCATCCTTAAATAACCCTTGTGTAAACGTTCTGAGTGGAGAGAAGCCCTCTACGATCATTGACAGTCTACATTCCGTTCACATTACTACCAACAACCGAGTGAAATATATTTATTTTCATGTCATATGATGCAAAGAGTTTCGTAAAATAGTAGGGAATCTATAGGTGAATGGCAAACTGCACGATTAATTTTCTCCTCGGATCTAACATTAACTGCTCTGTGACTCGTAGAACAGTTGGAAATCATATCAGCGCCAATCCACCTCCACGCACTTACGACATGTGAAGTAAACAATGTACTACAAAAGGATTACGGGAACTGTGTTGATGTACGAGGTATAGTTTTACGTTATTGCATTTGATAACAACGTCTGGGGGAAGTGATTACAGCTTCACACATAGAACTATTCTACTGTATAATGCTAACAATGCTGGTTCAAGTTTGAAAATGACAATGAAATAAAAATATTAATATTTTAATTTCGTGTGGCTATTTCTAGCCGAGTGCAGCCCTTGTAAGGCAGACCCTCCGATTAGGGTGGCATCTGCCTTGTGTAGGAAACTGCGTGTTGTTGTGGTGGAGGATAGTGTTACGTGGTGTGTGAGTTGCAGGGATGTTGGGGACAGCACAGACACCCAGCCCCCGGGCTGTTGGAATTATCCAATGAAGGTTAAAATCCCCGACCCGGCCGGGAATCGAACCCGGGAGCCTCTGAACCGAAGGCCAGTACGCTGACCATTCAGCCAACGAGTCGGACATAAAAATATTTTAAAAGGTATACTATGATTACTTTTAAGCACATTTTTAGTATTCGTGATATTAACTTCCATAATTACCCTTCATTAGTAAGGTTTATGTGAAAATATTGTCCAAGCTGAGGAAAACTCACAGTGAACATCTAAAGTTTCAAAGATACTACTTTTTCTCCACTGTCACCTGCATCATTGCTGTTTCTTGAAGTAAAGCTACTAACGACTTAAGATGATGCCTAAGTACACATATCACTCTCCAAGTTCGTAAGTTACCTTTCCCTCCGGGTTCCTTTTCCCCCCGTTATCCGTGAAACAAAATTACGTAAGTTGTTTATTAAAGCTTATAACCCTTGGGTAATAAACCGTTCCATCTGAACATGGGCTCTTATAGCTTTGCTGCAAGCACCAAGCTTCCTCCTCCGATATATTTATTTTCATATATAAGGGCAACCACTCGGCTACAGTCCCACCATTTTACAGTAAATTACATGTTACAGAAGAAACGCTGTACCAGTGTTCCTGCAGAAAGCTAGTCCGTGAATTCTTCGAAGAACTACGGATACAAAAGTTAAATGCTAAACTGGCAGAAAAGGTACAATTAAACTGGAAAATAAGTTATACCGTCATTGGCTGCTGATGACTACATCTGTGGTACAGCAGTGTGTTGCCTGATGCAATGTCAAATTTTAACTCCCTTGCGATTTAGTGTTCTATATAGTGACATCTAACATTCTCTTTCTTCCTTGTTTCTCCACCGCTTCCCTTTTTTCTTCTTCTAGTTATATTATTATTATTATTATTATTATTATTATTATTATTATTATTATTATTATTATTATTATTATTATTATCATCATTATTATATTTTTGCTAGGGGCTTTACGTCGCATCGACACAGATAGGTCTTATGGACACGATGGGATAGGAAAGGCCTAGGAGTTGGAAGGAAGCGGCCGTGGCCTTAATTAAGGTGTGAAGATGGGAAACCACGGAAAACCATTTTCAGGGCTGCCGATAGTGGGATTCGAACCTACTATCTCCTGGATGCAAGCTCACAGCCGCGCGCCTCTACGCGCACGGCCAACTCGCCCGGTATATTATTATTATTATTATTATTATTATTATTATTATTATTACCGGAATGCTAACATATTTTTCGGTCTGTACGACACACATTGATGGCAGATCCTCCCCAGCTTCACGCCCTGATGATGTCTCTCCGGATGTTAAACATTCTTGCTTACAGAGAAAAAGTGACGGGCAGGTCTGCGGGACAATATTGCGATCTGAAGTGCGGTGCAATAGCTGTCACGTGAGCTGGCAGCGGTCGCAAATGAGAGGATAGCCTAGGGGTGGAGCCTCTTTAGCTACAAAAGGGTACTCTGGTATTTCGTCCGGCGAAGTGCTTACGTATTACGTTCACTGTCAATGAATGATTTTTCTTATTTTCCTTCACCATTCCTTCCCACTGCTCTGAATCCTACCTTATTTTATATTTTATACTTAAATTCGTAATCAATGAACTGTATCTATATTTGAACATAGGACCTTTATTTAAACACTCGTAACTGCTTGGATTCGATTTAAAATGTAACCGTGAACCCATTTCATCCGTAATATTATTACACGTATAATCATGTGAAGGTGGGCTATAGATATAATATTAATTGATATATTCATATTACTTAATCTTTTCAAGGACGATTGAACAAAATTACATACACTCCATGACTAAATATACAGTATCAACCCTCAGCGTAAATATCTCGATAGTGCGTGGAAAAATCAAAATAGGACTTCAGTCTGAGAATAAAAACCCACCAACGTTTGTTAGAGTACTAATAATTATTTGTATTTATAACAAAGTATAATTACTGAACAAAATTTTGTTTAAGGAGAATTAACAATGAACAACCATCATTCTTTGTGTACAGAGCAGATACAGCATTAAGGGAATAATGTACGAAAGGAAGTACTTAGTTCAATCAACTAATTTCCGAAAGTATAAATACTGGTTACAACAAATACAAAGGTAGTCACCCCGTATTAACAGAAAACTGAATCGAATTTTTAACGTTGAAGTACTGATAAATGATTTGAAATACTTTGTGTTCAAGTGACAAAAATTATTCCGACTGCGAAGGATATGCAAATAATTATTATTTCCTTGCATGAGTCTTCCACAGAGTTATCTGCTGAGTTCAAACTGCTTGAGACAGCAGTTGTCCATGTACCTTTATACACAGTTAGCACCATCAACTCTAATTCTTAAACGAACGAAATAAGAAATATTTTGTTCAGTTACGCCAAAGTCTTGTAAAAACGGAACCGCTTTCTACCACAAATGAAAATTGGTACCTACTGGAGGAATGGAGTATGTACTGTAATAATAAGAAAAAATCCTAACTAGATTTCAATCCAAGAATCATACTTGCAGAGTCAATTCACTTTAAAATATATGTTATTGCAATTGATACATTTTCTACAAAATGAGCTTATTTAAGTTGATATCCTGTTAATGTTCAAAACATCAAATGAGCCAGGATAATCTATAGATATTCACTCTCAAATATCTTTTACTGTCTGTGTCAAAATAAGCAATGCAGGACATAATTCTCCATTTCGAAGACAAATGTATGGTTCCTCTGCAAAATCAATCAACCTCCTTACATAATTGTTGATGTTCATGGAGCTGTTATACACTGTTGCCCGTTCTGAGTCGATATGATGTGCCTTCAGCCGTAAAAAGGTCTACTGGAAGGATTATAAAACACCAGCAACTCAAGGAAACCAGAACGAGGCAATACCGAAGAGCGAAACCCTTCGAAACGAGCTGTTATTTGGCATTGATATATTTGTGAATTCGATGAAGGTAGAAAGCAAAGTTAGTTACATCACGTATTATGGGTTGTATTCATTTCTTCTTCACTGAGCTGTTACTCGAACTTTGTATTCACCTCCGTAATGTAAACTACGAGTATAATGGTATATAACAGATACAACAATGAGGTTTACTTTGACGACATAGGCCACCAGCTGAAATATGTCCAGAAGTCTTAACATAGATTGACATTCCTTGTTGTTTTAATTTACAATAATTTACCATCTGTTGTATTTACTTTTGACACATCACCACAGATACTGATAATGTACTAACCAGATTGTATGTACACTTTCTTTTCCAGATATAGAATTACAATTAACTTTCTTCACATAAATCTTCATTTGCACCACATATGCCATTGTATGTGAACTGATCTTCGTGTTATTTTACATAAACCGTGTTTGTGCAAACTACTGTGTACACAACATATTCTTTGACAGCATACCTTACGAGAATGCGAAATAATTAAGCAACCGCTTCGTACGAAAATACATTTTGTGCGTCTTTAGTAAAAATCACCAAACTACTGCATTACATGTATGATTTATTGCTGCCTAATTAGTGGGAATTTCCTTTCTTCTTTTGCTAAGAAGGAAGCTATATGCTCCAGTGTCGACTTAATATAATCTTAAAGCTTTTCAGTCTATAGAAAACTGTAATTATAACACACAACTACAACATACCTATAAAGCATCACATGCTACTGTATTAAACGTAAGATGACATGTTTCGTTCAACGATAACATCTTAAGATTATATTAAATCACTTTAAATCATGTGCATATATGTACGATATTGTTTACGATGTATAAACTCGTCAATGATTGTGGATTGTTGATATTGTGAACAAGTATTAACAAATTATGATTGCAGTAGTCCTCAACTCTCACATTATTGACTTACACAAATGTTCAAACACTTAGCTAAACTGCTAATCAATCGTACGTTACCTTCAGCAACTGTGTTTGGACTCCGGCCAGTGTCCTTGCTCGGCCCTGGTAAGTGAGTAGGGGGTCAAGGGGAAATTCTGTATGCAATGAAGTCTGTTCCCGGAAGGGGGTGGGGAAGTAGGGGAGTATAGGGAATGTTTTAGACTATGACTGTTCATTGGAGAGGTGAGAGGAAATGTGGCTTCTTCATGTTCTAATGTATTTTTGTGTATTAGGCAGTAAATGCAAGTTAATGATTATGATTAAATAAAATTTGGAACTGAATTAAAGTGCATCATGTATGACTTATTTTTAGTGATAAAAAGTCACCTACAAAAACGTCTTGAGTGGCGAAGAAGCTGCATAAATTCAGAGAATGCAATACAGATAAGATAATCCTAACCCACATTCCAGACACTGAAGTCTGAGTAGCGCCCTGTGGAATTCATTAAGCGCTAATATAAAAAGTGTCAAATATTGCTCAGAAGTAACTTAAGCAGGGCGAAGAGGGGGGATTTTTTAAATGAATGTGGTCATTGAGGTTGGTTTGGTTAGAATTTTTTGCGATGTAAATTTCGATCGCTTATTTAACATTCAAAGATTTGCTTTTATTACCGATGTGTAATTTTTTAGATTTGTGTTGGTGTCATTGTAATGGTGTGCATTGTCACATACGTGCTCTCCGAAAGCTGAATACCGATTGTATCTGATCGCATTTTTGTGTTCCTTGTATCTGGTGCGGAAATTACGTATTGTTTGTCCTATTTCTGTGGCATTGCAGTTAGGTTCTTGACACTTGAGTTCATAAACTCCTGGAGAAATCGTCTTTTGTTCAGATTGCATTTGCCGATATGTTCTTGTAATGTGTTGTTCTTTCTAAAGGATACTCTTAGACCTTGTTTTTAGAAAATGTCAGCTATTTTGTATGCGTTCTTGATCACGTAGTTGAGGATAATGTATTTTTTCTCTTTAATGTGTGTTTTTTCTGGTGTCTTTCCGTTGTCCGTTCAATGGTTTATCTATTGTTTCAGGAGGGTGGTTTGTTCTCTTTCGCAATTTGTTTTATTATTTATACTTCATCATCGAAATGTGGTGAGCTCATTGGTATGGAAATTGCTCTGTGAATCAGCCATTCAGCCCTGCTACCTTGTGCGTGTGTATGGGTGGTTGGATTCGTTGTCAATTGTGTGTGATGTCTGAGTGGATTTTCTGCACATTCTGTATGACAGGTTGTCATTTTCTCTACGGATTGTGATGACTAAAATATTTATTTTATTGTTAGTTTCTGGTTCCGTTCTGTATATTTTGGACATGTGTAAAAACGTCAGCGTGTTCAATAACTCTTGTGGACGTTTGTGATGTCATAATAAAATAAGCATATTACGTCACTACATAGGCCTATCTGCACCAGTGGAAGATTCCTTTACAATGCTGGTTAGTTAAAAAATTGTTTTCGAAGTTATATTGTCGTGCACCGACCTCCCACGGACTCGAACCGGCGGACTGCCAGGTGGAAGGCAGCCGGGATTCGCAGCCGAGTCTAGAGCTCAAGGTGTCAGAGGAGATTAATTAGTGTTAGAATAATGATAGTCATCGACATGAGACACCTTGTAGTACTTGAGTAACTTTATAATAAGTATAATAATTATAGTTAGATTTAATAATTGGAAAGCAGAAGGAAGCCTTCAGCTAAGTATTGGAGAGCAGTTTGCGAAACGCGCTCGCTTACAAAAGTTGTTGACTAAGAGCGGAGACTTGTTGATCACAACAAGGTATTTACTGTGTATCGACAAACAGAGCTAGTATGGCAGCGGGCCGCCGAAACCGACAAAGAAACAAAGCCCAGTGCAAGGCCATTCAGGGTCAGTACAGATGCACAAGGGAAACAAGGAAAGATGAAGACAAAGTAAGACGGAAGACAGTAATGCCTAGGTAGCAGCACTTACTGTGACAACTATTGAGAATAGCCACTTGAGGGCGCTAGTGACTGGATGATCAGTTTAGCAATGCCCGTAAGACCCAAGGAGGTAGGGATAGAACTTTGAGTTCAGGAGAGGAGATATAACCCCTGGCCAAGATGGCGCGGGGCCTTCTTCCAGCCAGTAGTTCGTACTTGTCAGAACGAGATTATTTTCGAGCATAGCCCAAGTGCCGTAGGGCAAGATTCAGATAGACGTGTAGTAGAACAGTAGGCGCGTGAAACAAGCTCGCTCTCTCAATAGATCATTACATTCAGAATTGTAAATATACTGTACATAGTAGTTTTAGTGTCCTCAGCAATAAAGGACAGGGAAACCATTTCATCTTTTATTTCGGGAGTTGCGGGACGAGTCCTACCTACAATTACCTCCCTACATTCCGCTCGGCAGGACAGGTAATACTTCAACATCCAAGTGCCTGGTGACCAACCTACGAGATCGTCTCACAGGACAGGTAGGTCACGACAGGCACGTATAAACATTTGGTGTCAGGTAGTGCAGGGTCCCGAGTTCGATCCTCGAACAGTGTCAACTCACCGAAATAACGTGAGAGAATCGCGACTTCGTAGAAGATTGTCCGTAAGAGAACCGCGACTTCGCAGAAGATTTCCGTGTGAGAAAATCGCGACTTCGCAGAAGATTGTCCGAATCGCGCTACCGCGTAGTTTCGTTCGTGTGCCGCGCATCGCAGAAGAGGAGCATCACTACCGCAGCCTACTAAGCCAGGCCAGCAGAGGGGTAGCTGTCCAGTAGCAGACAACGCCATCCGGTGGAGCCGCAGCACTACAGCCGACTACTCATCCAGCCCAGCAGTGAAGCACCATTGAAGATTAAGGTAAGCTGAATATTATTTCAAATGGCACGACAGAATAGTTCAGTACCAGCAGACCAAGGCACTGAGATGCTTGACGAGGTGGAATCAGTAAGTATGAGTGGGCCTTTTGTTACAGTAGTAGAAGGACATCGTCTCATTGGACGAGAGTTTGATGGCAGTCAACCAGATAGATTGCATGAGTTCATAGCTAACGTAGATGCTGCTGTTCGTATGATTAAGGATGAGGATCAAGAGTTGTTTTTCAAGTATATTTTAACTAAGGTTACGGGCAGAGCCCGAGATAAGTTGTTGTACAGACGTGATATACATAACTGGGAGAAAGCCAAGCGGGCATTGATAGAATATTATGGCCAGCAAGGCACGTTAGATTTGTACATTTGTCAAATGTTCCAAACAGCGCAGGACCCGCGAGAATCAGTCGCACTTTGGGCGCACAAAATAGAAACATTGTCAGCTTCTTTTAGAGAGGCAATACTTGAGGATGAATTAGAGGAGGATCGTGACGCGCAGTTGAAAATAACGAGAAAAATATGTGTTGCTAGTTTCATACAAGGGTTAGCCAACCCTCGAATACAAGCTAAGGTTCAGTCAGAAAAGGGCATTACTTTCGAAAAGGCAGTTGCACTTGCTCAACAGGAGGAAACCGTAATAATGTCAAAGAAGGCACGAGAGGGCCTACAACACAAACGTAGCTTAGGGTTTAGCAAGCGCAAACCAGAACAGGAGCGCAGTGCAGCACCAAAGTGGCATACTAAGCCAACACATGCTAGTGTTAGGGTGGTCTGTTACAATTGTAACCAGGAAGGCCACATAGCAAAGAACTGTAAGAACACAGGAACACAGGGGGCTCACACCACACAGACCACTAGTTCCAATACAGCTACAGGGGGCACATTCAGTAAATTAAAATGTCGCTATTGTGGGAAAACAGGACACATTGAACGTGACTGTAGAAAGAAACAGAGGGACAAGGAAACAGAGGTACGAGACACGGTGCGCATAGTACGTACACAACCAAACACAGTGACAAGGGAAAACAGAACTTGTTATCGTTGCGGCCGGAAAGGGCATATACAAGTGAATTGCCGACAAGGTGCACGCACACAAGGTGCACACACTCAAGGTGCACACACGCCGGTGATGCGAATGGATAGCCGTAGGTGCTATTCGTGTGGCCAACAGGGCCACGTTCAGAGAAATTGTCGAAAAGCCCAAGGCAAGTCCACGGGCAACAGGGCCATGAAAGGCCAAACTCAGAGTGATCGCATAAGGGGCAAGGCCGTAAGATACAGAGCCCAATGAGTACATTGTGATAGGTGGTCACATCGAACCCAAGACTGTAGGTTCAAAAAGAAGGGTGGCAGTACGCACGCCACGAAAACCTCCGTGGCTCAGGCGGCAAACTAGAACGGGCCAATAGCAAGGGGACAGTTACGGAGGCCCGCAGACCAGAAAGTCCCAAGAATTCTGACGTAGAAGGCACGGTGCTGATCCAGGTCGCAAACCAAGGAAGACCGTTGAGATTTTTGATAGATACTGGGTCCGATATCAGCCTAGTAAAGAGGCAATCGGTACCCAAGGAATGCATGATTGATGGGAGCAAATCAATTGAATTAGCGGGTGTAAGTAAGGGAATAATTTACACCCAGGGTACTGTACGTTTTGCCATTGGAAACACAAGTCACACATTTCATGTGGTAGGGAGTGATTTCCAATTAACACAGGATGGTATAATTGGACGAGACATCCTGACAGATAGTGTGATTGACTATAAGGAGGGTCATGTCACCATAAGAGGGCGACAATACCCTATGGGGGCACGAGAGACGAAGGTGATCCGTCTCGAACCAAGGACCCAGAAGGTCGTTGTTATAGAAGTAGATCGGAATCTACCCTTAGGAATTATTGAGAAGGAAGAGGTGATACCAGGGGTGTACCTCGCAGGGTGCCTGACTAAATCAGAGCGCCACGAAGCAGTGGTTAGCATGATGAATACCACTGAAAAAGCGGTGACTTTACACAGTCCACGAGTACACATACAGGAAGTAGATAAGACCTGCCTGGCACAAGTGCGAAAGGTAGAGCAGAACAGTAGAGTGGCAAACGGAGAACCGGCCACCCAGAAGCCCCGATCACAGCGGGTGATAGACTGTTTGCGGGTTGATCACCTCACGCAGGTAGATAAGGAAGGGATATACGCCATCTGTGCTGAGTACAATGATATCTTCCATCTTGAGGGAGACAAATTAACTCACACTGATGTACTAAAGCATGAGATCCCTACACCCCAAGATCAACCTCCAATTAATGTACGACCATATAGACTTCCCGAAGCACAGAAGGGGGAGATACAAGCTCAAATAGATAAGATGCTGAATGATGAAATTATCACACCTAGCACATCAGCCTGGAATGCGCCATTACTTTTAATTCCGAAGAAATTAGACGTCTCAGGGAAACAAAAATGGAGGGTCGTGATCGACTTTCGAAAATTGAACGAGATAACGATAGGAACCAGTTATCCCCTGCCATTAATTTCAGAACTGTTAGACGCCCTTGGCAAGGCGAGATACTTTTCGACCTTAGATCTCGTGAGTGGCTATCACCAGGTGTTGTTGAAGCCTGAAGACAGGCCAAAGACAGCATTCTCTGCGCTAGGACGCAAGTACGAATTCAGGAAAATGCCCATGGGTTTGAAAGACGCGCCAGCCACGTTTACGAGGCTGATGAACAATGTGCTCACAGGGTTAACGGGTATAAAATGTCTGTGTTACCTGGATGACGTCATTGTGTACGGGAGTTCAATCCAGGAGCACAATGCGAAGCTAAGAGACGTATTTCAAAGGCTGAGAGAGAACACGCTGAAACTCCAGCCAGATAAGTGTGAATTCCTAAGAACTGAAGTAGCATTCCTAGGACATGTAATTACTGACGAAGGTGTCTTACCAGACCCACGTAAAGTACAGGCCGTTAAGGACTTTCCGAGGCCGACCACTAGCCGCCAGATCAAGCAGTTCTGCGGACTGAGTGGGTACTATAGGAAGTTCATACCTAACTACAGCAAAATCGCGGAACAGCTGTATCAGTTAGTGAAGAAGGACGTTCCCTTTGTATGGGGAGACGAACAGGAACAAGCGTTCCAGATACTAAAGCAAAAGCTAATTGAGGAACCTATATTGCAGTATCCGGATTTTGAAAAACCATTCGTTGTTACCACTGATGCGAGCAACGAAGCGGTTGGGGCAGTATTGTCACAAGGACCTATCGGGAAAGACCTTCCAATTGCCTATGCAAGTAGAACGCTTAACAAAGCAGAAATGAATTACAGCGTAACTGAGAAAGAATTGTTGGCAATAGTGTGGGCAGTAAAGTATTTCAGACCATATCTGTTTGGTAGAAAATTCACTGTTGTGACAGACCATAAGCCGTTGAAGTGGGTCTTCAACGTGCAAGATCCGTCTTCACGCCTGCTAAAGTTCAGGCTGAAGCTGGCGGAATACGACTTCGACATCGTATATAAGCAGGGCAAACAGAACTGCAATGCAGATGCCCTGAGTAGGAATCCCACTGAACCCAAGTGCCAAGCGCGAGTAGTTAACTCGGCTCAGCACTGGTCTCACTCAGAGACAACGGTAGAAACTCAGGCCTCAGACGAGAATAGAGAGGAGGTACTGTCTTCAAAACCCGAGGACGCTACGGCAGAGGGAGTTGAAGCGGACGGTAGCGAGGTTTCCGAGGACGCTAACGCAGAGGAGATTTCGCCCGAAGGTAGCTTATCTGAGGAAGAGAACGAACTAGGCGAAGCTGAAAAGCTAGCCATTTTGAAAGAATGTCATGATTCTTTGGTGGGAGGCCACCAAGGAATAGCGCGCACGTACGCCAGGGTACGTGAACGAATTCAGTGGAAGGGGATGAAAGGGGACATTGAGCGCTATGTACGCACATGCCCCTCCTGCCAAAAGAATAAAGGGACCAGACCAGACGTCAGGGCTCCCATGAGAATTACGGATACCCCGAACACAGTCTTTGAGAAAATATCCCTAGACGTAGTTGGACCTCTTCCGTTGACAGAGGCAGGAAACAGGTACATACTGACATGCCAAGATCAGCTGTCGAAGTACCTAGTAGCGAGTGCCATGCCTAATCAGGAGGCAGAAACCGTGGCACGGACGCTTATCAATAACGTAATAAGTATCTACGGGATACCAGAGCAGATTCTCACTGACCAGGGTAGTAATTTCATGAGTGATGTGTTTAAGACGCTGTGTAAAACGCTGCGCATTCGTAAAACACACACTACGGCTTTCAGGCCACAATCGAACGGTAGCATAGAGAGATCCCATAAGGTGCTCACGGAGTACCTAAGGCATTATGTCTGCTCAGGGGAGCAGAATGACTGGGACAAGTATTTGCCTACAGCTAGCTTTGTGTATAATACCACAAAGAGCACAAGTACAGGGTTCACACCCTACGAATTAATTTTTGGAAGGAAGGCAAATATCCCAGGTGTGCTGCAAAAGCCACCTGAGATGAATTACAACGAACACCAGAACGTGGTGGAGGAACTGACGGCACAGCTTAGGCGAAATCACGAGGCCGCCAGAAAGACCTTAATAGAGCGAAAGGAATTAGAGAAAGAACACTACGACAAAAAGCAAAATGAGGTCACCTTTCAGGTAGGTGATAAGGTTCTCTTACGCAATGACGCATTGCGAAGAGGAAAATCCAGAAAGCTAAGCCCACCATTCGAAGGTCCGTACGAAATAGTAGATGTTTCAGGGGTGAATTGCACCCTACAGATGAACAAGAAAGGAAAAAGGGTTAAGGTACATAAGAACCGTTTGAAATTGTACTTGTAGATGAGTGAAATGAGAACTGGGAAGCGAATGTATCCATAGATAGAAAGGTAAAACATATCCTGTCTTTACCTTGCAGGTAGACAGCAGATATGGCGCGAATGCTAGGATTGTTGTCCATCGTAGTAGCAGTGATAGTCGTGACGTCACATCGCTACAGAATAGCCGGAGAAGTACTGGATGTCAAGGTGACACCATATGAGAGTACTCCAGGGGCATACTTCGACAATCAGGGTGAGATACAGTTATACCATACGGAATGGACACTAGTTACCTATGTAAACCTAAATAAATTAAGTGATGTATTTTCAAATGTCAAGAGACACATACACTGGACTCAATTAATATGTACACAGTTAGAAAGAAGTACTAACCTAACATGTCAACAGGATGTTAAAATGCTAAGTGCACAATTAGATAGAATTAGGGAATCGAAGGAATTAATTACGAGGATTACTAAACCAATAGGGGAAACGGAAAACACTAGGCGAAAACGAGGCCTAATTAATGCAGTAGGTTCCATCGCAAAGGCATTATTTGGAACATTAAGTCAAGAGGATGCCGATAAATATGAGTCAAAAATTAGTGAGTTAGAGCAGGAACAGCTTTCAATTATGAAAATTGCAAAAGACCAGATGATAGTAGTAAAATCGACATTGCAATCTATGAACAGCACCATTTACGATGTCACAGCCAATGAGCAGAGATTAACTCAAAACATTGCAGAAATTAGATCTTATCTTGCCAATAGCACGCTTCAGATTACAGAAGCACTTAAGCAAGTAGAACTAGAAAACTCAGTGATTAGGCATTTAATTGAGATTGAAGGCCTTCTCATACAACTGTATGAGCATTACAGTGTTGTATTATCAGGTATAATGAATGCTCACGTAGGAGTCATTCAGGTGCAAATAATCTCACCAGATGATATTATTAAAGGTTATAAGAAAGCTCAGGGAGATTTCCCTAAAGGATTGTCCTTGCCATTTGATTTAAAATCAGTTTACGGCTACTTGATTTACAAGGCAGCCACAGTGGAAGTGTTCGCCAACAAAAATTATCTAGTGTACGTCATCAAGACACCCCTTACAGATAGGGTAACTTATACAATGTTTCACATGATTCCATTCCCCACGTATATGAAGAGTAATCCACACCATTTTGTTTATCTTCAAGAGACCAAGGACTATATCCTTATGGACAAAGAGAAAAAACTTATGTTCAATTAGACAAGGATCAGGTAAATCAATGTAAGGTAGTAACACCCAGTTGGAAACTATGTCATGTTAAATTCCCTATTAATACAGTGTACACTCAAAGAGTTGTGCAGTCCAGCTTATCTTAGGAGTTAGTCAGATTCCAGATTATTGTGATAAAAGAATACTTCCCGTTCAACAACTCATGTGGATACCTATCAGAGCTAACAGATATATATACGTATAAGCAGAAGAAGTTAAAGTAACATGTATGTGTAAGGATACCACCAGTGATATCAGGTTAACAGGTACTGGTATTCTTGTTTTAAGTGCAGGTTGCACAGTATACGGGCCACATAATAAAATACAAGGTGTAGGTGAAGTGAACACTACACAAAGTAAAGACTTTGTACCAGAAGTCACACTTGATTATGACTGTTGTGAACAGATAGGTAGTGAAATCAAGTTAGAACAGATACCCGAAATGAATAAGTTGTCATTAAACAATTTACTAAATCACATTAACGATTTACAATGGGCTACCCATAAGACACAAGAAGTGGAAGATAGGTGAGACAAAAAGAAGAAGAACTGCAAAGACAAATGGTCTATCAACATATTAATGTGTACAGATATATTGTGTGGATAGTTGTTGGTATCATAAGTTTAATTTTAATTTGTTACTGTTGTAATTGTTGCTGTCCGAAACTAGGGTTTCCAGCAAAGAGATGGTTTGATGATGCACGGGCTCATTGCCCTAATATATGTATAAAACAAACGGTAATCACGAAGGGAGATAAGGTTAAGACTTCAGATGAGGATTTAACTATATTCCAACGTCCCAGGCGGATCCGGGGACGCCCGGAGATGTCTGAGGAGATCATGGAATTACACTCCAGGTCTGCTGGGGGACGCCCTAGTACGCCTGTGAGATCTACAGAAGCAATAGAAATGGATGCAAGTGATAATCAGAGTAGAGAACAACCTTCCCCTTCACCACAGGGTCGCCGATCCTTACGTACCGGCAACATCAGAGTATAAATAGTGTAGGACAGAAATGGACGCAACGTATGGTTGCATCCATTTCTTCCCTAAGGGGGGAGATGTCGTGCACCGACCTCCCACGGACTCGAACCGGCGGACTGCCAGGTGGAAGGCAGCCGGGATTCGCAGCCGAGTCTAGAGCTCAAGGTGTCAGAGGAGATTAATTAGTGTTAGAATAATGATAGTCATCGACATGAGACACCTTGTAGTACTTGAGCAACTTTATAATAAGTATAATAATTATAGTTAGATTTAATAATTGGAAAGCAGAAGGAAGTCTTCAGCTAAGTATTGGAGAGCAGTTTGCGAAACGCGCTCGCTTACAAAAGTTGTTGACTAAGAGCGGAGACTTGTTGATCACAACAAGGTATTTACTGTGTATCGACAAACAGAGCTAGTATGGCAGCGGGCCGCCGAAACCGACAAAGAAACAAAGCCCAGTGCAAGGCCATTCAGGGTCAGTACAGATGCACTAGGGAAACAAGGAAAGATGAAGACAAAGTAAGACGGAAGACAGTAATGCCTAGGTAGCAGCACTTACTGTGACAACTATTGAGAATAGCCACTTGAGGGCGCTAGTGACTGGATAATCAGTTTAGCAATGCCCGTAAGACCCAAGGAGGTAGGGATAGAACTTTGAGTTCAGGAGAGGAGATATAACCCCTGGCCAAGATGGCGCGGGGCCTTCTTCCAGCCAGTAGTTCGTACTTGTCAGAACGAGATTCTTTTCGAGCATAGCCCAAGTGCCGAAGGGCAAGATTCAGATAGACGTGTAGTAGAACAGTAGGCGCGTGAAACAAGCTCGCTCTCTCAATAGATCATTACATTCAGAATTGTAAATATACTGTACATAGTAGTTTTAGTGTCCTCAGCAATAAAGGACAGGGAAACCATTTCATCTTTTATTTCGGGAGTTGCGGGACGAGTCCTACCTACAATTACCTCCCTACATTCCGCTCGGCAGGACAGGTAATACTTCAACATCCAAGTGCCTGGTGACCAACCTACGAGATCGTCTCACAGGACAGGTAGGTCATGACAATATAGCAAAATCTTTGCTATGGTTAACCCTTCTCTTTGACAACAGATTTTGCACGGAATGTAAAAACTATTTTGGTTTAAGGTTGTTCTAAGAAGAGCAATGATTATTTTTTATAATTTGAATTGATTATTCTATGTATACATTAGTGATGTCAAAGGATAAAATTAATGATCTCTATGTTATTTTTAGTTTATTTGGTCATTTGATTAGTTCTAGGTTTTTTAATCGACCTTCCTTGACAGAAGGCAGGTAGTCTTGGAGAACGACTGTAATTAAAGTACTTAACCTAAATTATTTTCTTTATTAATCCTGTATTATAATTTGTGATGCACTTCGAAGAGTGTGTAATTGTAAATGATTTTTTTTGCTAGGGGCTTTACGTCGCACCGACACAGATAGATCTTATGGCGATGATGGGATAGGAAAGGCCTAGGATTTGGAAGGAAGCTGCCGTGGCCTTAATTAAGGTACAGCCCCAGCATTTGCCTGGTGTGAAAATGGGAAACCACGGAAAACCATCTTCAGGGCTGTCGATAGTGGGATTCGAACCTACTACCTCCCGGATGCAAGCTCACAGCCGCGCACTTTACGCGCACGGCCAACTCGCCCGGTTGTAATTGTTTTGAACTTGGAATTCCGGTATATATATTTGAGACTTTAAATAAGGCACTCTTCTGCCATTTTATAGCGACAATTGTGGGAGAACTCTGACACGTTGCTCAGTGTTGATTTCTAAAGCTGCCAAGACCTAGAATCGAACATATTTCCTTCGAATTTCATGATATATGCATTAATTCATACTATCGTTGTAGTCCTCTTCATGAGAAGATGTACCTCATACGAATTTAGAGAAGGAAATACAGGAGCTCAGTAAGTAGAAGTTGATGAGTGCGTTATTTCTACTACCATAAAGAAGCTGTAAGGAGGTACAGTAACTGTGGGTAAAATGTGTCATAAATCGTAGGACCCACGAATTCTTAAGAGCAAACATCATCTCCATGGGTGCCTCTTCCGAGAGGTTAACAGCGGGTCGGAAATAAAGACTAGCAAGTTAACAATCATGAACCAACAAATTAATTCTACTGTGATGTGACCGTTCATCATCATGCCATGGAGATGTTAGAAGGTCTGGCTAATTATACATGCCGTTTTCCGCAACATCTTGTGACATATAACGCAGTAGTTAGCATTCTGTATGTCAAACCGGGGTATGATCCGCGACGCACCAGTCCGGAAGGAGCATTTTTCCTACGCTGTAATGAGAAGAGGGCAACGCAGTATTGCTAGCCTTGAAACCGCGCTCTCTTTCCGAGCGAGCGAGCGAGCGAGCGAGAAGAGAAGATAATGCAACGCATGGAGATGGAGGTTTTTGGAGACCGGGCCGAATTAAGGTGTGTTAACTTTTGAAAAATAAATGCCCACTATAAATTCAACACCGCATTCATTTGTACCATCTCACCATAATTTATGAAAAAGAGGAAGAAGAAGAATACTTCTATATGAAATAATTTTTCTAAATTTATAAATCAGGTCCCATTCGAACCAATGTATTTTAGGCTGACTGTCAGTGCATATAAATACAATACTTTAAATATGGATCAGTAATGACGCCTATCATACAGTAGTACGCAGATCAAAGGCGACTACTGAAATCTGACAACATGTGGAAAAAAGTGGGAGATATTGCACGATGAAACATGACGCATGATTTTCCAAAAGACGCTTTGGTTTCACATATGTTCAGTAGAAAGTAGAAGTCATAAGCTTTAATTCGACTGTCATCACGTCGTTCAAAGACTCCGATTACCGGACCGATATTTTGAGCAGCGACATATTTCATCTCCCCCCTGACCATTTGTCCGGAGGCTATAAGTATGACCTGGACCCAGATAATGTATCTCATTCTCATCCGTGTAGCTGCAGTGGTAACACCTTACCTTGTTGTCGTCTGTGTAGTTGCAGCTCAACATATTAGAAGTGGACCTGGATATCAGTTACTTGGATATCAGTGTACCAAGTGTTGTGCCATTGAAGAAATACATCAATGTGATTTAATATTTTTACGGAATAAGCCGTGTGGTACAAGTTAATGTACATAATTGCCGAATAGAAGCCTTAATTTGGCATTTTAACATCACAATCGTCGAAGATAGTTAATTATGACTTATGGTGCAATCACCAACGGAGGGCAAACGCTTCAGGTTATTTAGCGTGGTGAGACAGTTAATATATGCAGGGGCTAATTATCACCGCTCCTGAGCATTTAAGAACGAGTGACATTTAGCAAAAACTAAATAACTGTTCTTGACAAATTTAATATTCGCATCCTTCAGGGACATTCGTTGGGATAGTCTGTGTGACGGTCAGGGAATGAACAGTGATTTTTACAAACTTATCACTACTTACGTCAATCTATTTCAACTTAAGAGTGGATCTTATTACAAGTAGGCCCCCTTTGAAAGTGCATAAAACAGTATTTGATAACTCATTCTCTATTTTTCTGTATGTTCGTGAGTGGTCGTCGAACCCAAGACTCGGAGCCTACAAGAGTCGCGCCTGAGTGCCTGTGATCAGCTTTACAAGGATCGTCCCGAAATCCAACTGAGAAAACAGCAGTTCGAGTCATGGATCGTCGTATGAAGAAGAACCAAGGACTACTACGAACAAGAATATTCATCATTTTCGTGTAAAGATCTAAGATGTACCCTAGATGACAGCAAGCCTTACTCACCAAGTGTTAAGTACATACTTTTATGTACCCTAAACACGAGAGATGCATGCCAGTAATAATAATAGTTGTAAATATTATAATGTCATAATTAAATACTGAATATGTAAGGAATATTATGCGCGTATGACTGGGAAAGATTTATTATGATTAGTTAGGATCATCAAGTGATTTTTAAGATAATCATTGATATTTAACAAAATTCATTTGCATGAATTATTATATAGACTCCAAAGTTCTTAACTTATATGAACTATCTTTGGGAAGAACGGCATGTTAGCTGGATTTATATTTCTTCGTCTGGTAAAGATCTTCAGAGTAGTTTGGATATAAATTATACGTTTGCGATTCAGGTATTTGTAATCCCGGATAATATTAGATAATCATTGGAGTTGATCCAAACCGAGGTGTAATTAATTTATAATTATATATGAAATTGTGAGAAGAATTAAATAGCCTGAAATAATGGAGTCTTCTCTGTGAATTAAATGAACAGATTGAGATACGATGGCAAGACATGAGAGGGCGAAGCTGTAACATGTTATGTTGTTGGAGTGATAAGGAAGAATAAATAATGATAGCTGTTGTGAGATATTAAATTGGGCTGAATATATAGCCAGATAACGAGTAATAAGAAATAATGGCTTTCAAGTGAGTGCATACTTGACAATAAGCCGAGATGATATGTAAGGAAAATGAAAGAGAGAGTGACGGACGATTTATGGTGTCCAAAGCCTAGGGCTGCTTACAGCTGTTATTGTGATTGACAGGTATATGCCGGTCGACTTTAGGCCGAGCAAACTTTGCAGTCTCCAGCAAAGCGATGTTAATGGACTAAGCTCCTTTCATTCACCAAAGTAGTCTCAATTGTATTCTAATTATACGTTGCGAGTAACACGGATAATTTCCGGATTTTGTGAAGGATAGATCCCTTCTCATGCTAAGCATTAATTTAGCCTCTGATTGGAGTTGAAAATTTTTTACCTTGGAAGCCGAAGCCTGTTGGTTCGAATGATGCTGGAGCGAAGATTTAACCAGATATTATGGCTTGGTTAAGCCGTATCTTCAAGATGTGTTGTGTAAATATATTTGATATTTTTTATATGTATGTTTCTGTGTGTTTTATTATTTCCCAAAGTATACTATGGTGATGGGTTTGATTCCAGCTTTGACTGATTGTCTTTAAATATATAATCTGTTAGGTAAACCCAGGATACGCACATATATGTTCAGCGTGTATGTTCATCGTAAGTGTTCAATGTAAATATATATTTGTCGTGGTCAAATGGATCACATGTTCGATACTCGGCAATGCAATCTCGTGTGTATAACAGATGTGCTTATATTGTGTTACATTTTTTTTCTCTCTATCCAAATCATGACTAGTAAATAAAGGATACCTGGTTCTTACCCAGGAGGCTCGAGTTCGATCCCCGGTACCGGAACCATATTTAATATCCATTTGTGACGAGAGTTTAACAAATAAAGGATACCCTTTATTTTCCATGTTTTTAAATAAATACACTGACTGACAGAGCAAATGAACACCAAGAAGGATTGGTCAGAACTTTATGCCAATTGCAGGGTAGACTGACGTCACTGAGGTGTGCTCATGATGTGAAATGCGCCGCTGTGCTGCGCACGTAGCGAACGATAAATGGGACACGGCGTTGGCGAATGGCCCACTTCGTACCGTGATTTCTCAGCCGACAGTCATTGTAGAACGTGTTGTCGTGTGCCACAGGACACGTGTATAGCTAAGAATGCCAGGCCGCCGTCAACGGAGGCATTTCCAGCAGACAGACGACTTTACGAGGGGTATGGTGATCGGGCTGAGAAGGGCAGGTTGGTCGCTTCGTCAAATCGCAGCCGATACCCATAGGGATGTGTCCACGGTGCAGCGCCTGTGGCGAAGATGGTTGGCGCAACGACATGTGGCACGTGCGAGGGGTCCAGGCGCAGCCCGAGTGACGTCAGCACGCGAGGATCGGCGCATCCGCCGCCAAGCGGTGGCAGCCCCACACGCCACGTCAACCGCCATTCTTCAGCATGTGCAAGACACCCTGGCTGTTCCAATATCGACCAGAACAATTTCCCGTCGATTGGTTGAAGGAGGCCTGCACTCCCGGCGTCCGCTCAGAAGACTACCATTGACTCCACAGCATAGACGTGCACGCCTGGCATGGTGCCGGGCTAGAGTGACTTGGATGAGGGAATGGCGGAACGTCGTGTTCTCCGATGAGTCACGCTTCTGTTCTGTCAGTGATAGTCACCGCAGACGAGTGTGGCGTCGGCGTGGAGAAAGGTCAAATCCGGCAGTAACTGTGGAGCGCCCTACCGCTAGACAACGCGGCATCATGGTTTGGGGCGCTATTGCGTATGATTCCACGTCACCTCTAGTGCGTATTCAAGGAACGTTAAATGCCCACCGCTACGTGCAGCATATGCTGCGGCCGGTGGCACTCCCGTATCTTCAGGGGCTGCCCAATGCTCTGTTTCAGCAGGATAATGCCCGCCCACACACTGCTCGCATCTCCCAACAGGCTCTACGAGGTGTACAGATGCTTAAGTGGCCAGCGTACTCTCCGGATCTCTCACCAATCGAACACGTGTGGGATCTCATTGGACGCCGTTTGCAAACTCTGCCCCAGCCTCGTACGGACGACCAACTGTGGCAAATGGTTGACAGAGAATGGAGAATCATCCCTCAGGACACCATCCGCACTCTTATTGACTCTGTACCTCGACGTGTTTCTGCGTGCATCGCCGCTCGCGGTGGTCCTACATCCTACTGAGTCGATGCCGTGCGCATTGTGTAATCTGCATATCGGTTTGAAATAAACATCAATTATTCGTCCGTGCCGTCTCTGTTTTTCCCCAACTTTCATCCCTTTCGAACCACTCCTTCTTGGTGTTGCATTTGCTCTGTCAGTCAGTGTATATAAATTCATATATCAGTGTATGTTGGTCGAGTGAATTGGTGTACGTCAAGAACTCGTTATGCCAAGACAACTTCAAGAAAGGAAGGCATATAATGTATATAACTGTGTCAGTTCAAGTGCTTTTTTTGCTCACATGTGAGATAGAATATTATTTGTGTGGTTCACCTCAGTGTAAATAAAATGTTTAGAATATATACTTGAACGGAGATTCTTCTCATTTAACAAATATTTGCAAATTCCTCTCATATTATAGAATCCTACTTTCATTATTTTAGATAGTGCCTATTTTATTTCTTTATCGAACATTCCATTACCCATATTGCTCTACGAATTCAGCCGGTGATCTTATGAAAGTAGGGAGCATGAGACTTCAAGCCTGGTAAGTGACTTCTGACGGTTCTCATCCAAATGTTCCATCTGTACATCTGTTTGTGAAACCAAGTTAAATAATATTGCCCTAATTATACCCAGAGTAAGCCTCATTTGTTGCCCAAGTAACGGGGCCAGTTTCATTTTGTCGCCTGTTGTGTTCAGAGCTGGTTCATACTTAATTTAGTGCGACGATTAAAGCCCTAACGGTTGCATTTGGCGCCCAGCGTGTTAGGGACAGGGTTCATACCCATGTTATGGCACTAAACCAGCACTCGATGTGCTAAGGGCAGGGTTTATACCCATGTCGAGGCATTGAACTAGCATTTACTGCGTTAAGGGCCGGTTTTATATTATGCTACGGCACTAAATTGGCACTTTTTGTGTAGAGGCTACTTTTATATCCATGCCATGCCACTAATATAATGCCGAACATGTAAGAGGCAGTTTTCATACCCGTGTTGCGGTAGATTTTAAATGTCTTCGCAACACAAGGCGCTATAATATTTGCATATTAGAATTGATGGTTATGTTAATTTTGTTTCACAAATATATAGCCCGATATTAAGGCAAGAGCTTGAATACCGCTACTGTAATAAGGGAACACCTAATACCAAGTAGTAATACCGAATCGGTATGGTACAAACTAAATAGATGGAAATATCGAATTTATTCCGAATAATATTTTGATAGGAGAGAGGAATACAAAGTTTAGGGAGTCAGAGCGTGTGAGTATAGTATTTATAGTGAATAAATATGTCGGATGGAGTGCTTAAGGCACAACCAGAGACAACGTTACCACGTGCAATGATATTTAAATGAGTGACGGAAATAAATTAATTTTATATGATAGGGAGAAGAATGAAAATCGTGTCTCCAGATTAAATGGAAAAGTACACGGTAGTCACTCAAAATTATAATAGACCCGAGAAAATTATGGAATTTGAAATTCTATGGGGAACAACGAAATGCTTTTCCCAAATTTGAGGATAAAGTAACTAAGTCGAATTCTTCAAATTTTGCTAGTTACGGGTCTAGGCAAAAGGTGATGCATTGTTGCAAGCCTTGGTAGCTTAGGGGCGTATCCCATTGTGAAAATTTAGCGATCGCGGTCAAGAGGGGATGCCTCATCCTACTACTCTTGAACTTGTTGTGATAAACAGTGCGATGTTGACAGCTCATAGACGGGTAATTATCTGCTAAAGCTTTTTACCAATCTTGAAGGTGATGACATCCAATGTTTATTAAATGTACCATGTTTCCGGTATATATAAATTATCGAGCCCAGTACCGGTCGCGAATTTCAGTAACTTTTATTTTCTAGGGGCTAATTTAAAATCATTTACAGAATATATCGGGACAGGATGATTGATAAGTTGTGTACATGTACTGATAGAACCACTAATAATTATTAGGAGGCGTGATATGGCTGTTTTGAAGCTTGTTTTTTATATGATTATTTTTCAAAAACATGCCTAATTAAAACTGGAAATCTAAAGTCATGATTTGGAAGTAGTATGGTTTGCTTGATTTTGGGGGTACAGTTTCTCAAAATAGTGTTGTGATAGATGTGCTAGCGTTAAAGGAGATGTTGGAACAATGGAAGGCCGATAGTGACAGGCGGGATGAACAAACGAAGGCAGAGCACAAAGAACTTTTTAATAAATTGAAAGAATGTTTTTTGGCAGGATCAGGCCAATGCAGACATTAAAGAACGTTTTGATCGTCAAACTGAACAGATAGACTGTCTCACTGAACGCATGGATGACCAAGAGGCGTTGACAAAAGCCCATGCCGTGGAATGTAATACTCAGATCAACACTGTAACGGAAAAACTAGAGACTATGAATATCCAATTGGTGAAAATCGAAGGCCGCATGACTA